>NC_081563.1:10444603-10757681 GCF_022355385.1 Mustela nigripes
AAAGAAAGAAAGAAAGAAAGAAAGAAAGAAAGAAAGAAAGAAAGAAAGAAAGGAAGGGAGGGAAATCTTATTCAACCTTAGTACATGCCAGAGCACAGCACAGAGCACAGCACAGCCCTTCAGCCTGTGGCTTCCCATGCAGTAGCCAGGCAGCACCGCCACAGAGCTAGTGCCCAAGAACAGAGTGAAATCTCTGTTCAGGCTCCATCTTCCGGAGTGCGGGAATCCCTGCTACCCCATGTCCAGCTATTGCTTGAACTTCCAGAAAAGCAACTTGATACCTTGAACATCTGATTGCTAGAAAGGTCTCACTTTCCCTGAAAGGAAATGCACTTTCCTGATGCTTTCAAGAACTGCCCCAGGTTCTATGGACTGGAGCCACAGGACAGAATTATTACCCTCGTCTACCTGACAACGGGGCAGGTTTGAGGTGGTTCTCACTTCCACCGGCGTCTTCCCTTCTGTCTTCAACCATATAACACTCCCCAGGACCTTCCAGAGGCAGGGTGATCCGTACTCTGTATTGTCAGTGATGCTCCTGATGAATGGTCCCCTGACTTGAACATAACGTTTGGGGAAAGTCTAGAACTTCCGGGGAAGACCAGAATCCTCACCTCTCTCACACACATACCTCCATTTTACAACTTACCTACATTGTGAAAAGTGTCTGCCTGTACCCTGACTCCCTCACTATATAGCAGGCCCCTCAAGAGAAGGGTAAATCCTCTCTTTATCTTAATACTTTCAGTCCTTTGTCCTGATCTTTCTAAAAATGTGTGAAAGTCTACCCTGGGCCCGGTGTTTTTATAAACACTTGATATTCAGTCATGAACAAAACTGACAATATAATTGCTCTTCTGGAACTTCTAAAAGGGATGGGGAGTGAGCTGAGGGAGGGTAGTATTTGTCATATATAATAAGCATCTAATAGAATGTTCGTGAATGAATGGAGTCAATAGCCAAGGGAAAGGTTGGGAAGGTTCATAACCCTCTTAGTAAGTGTCTTCATTCTTCCTGTGAAAATCCATGCATCTGTGGAAATTCTTAATGTCTTGAGGCTGCAAGACTGCCTTACAGGGCTCTGGGAGAATGACAGGCCTCCTTCCCACCCAGAGCAACCAGGGAACGTGGACAAGTAGCTTACTTCAGCAGAATATTTACATGTACACCTCTGGAAGCTTTAAGAATCATTTGCCTTTTTTTACAGGGCTACTCCGAGGAAGAACAAAAAGCTCTTTTTAGAAATCGCTGACCCTCATCTAAGTGCAAAAGAACCTAGAAGCTTTGAGCGCACAGCTCTCCTGGCCTTCAGCCCTGGGCTTTCTTGCAGATGCACTTTTCAGGAAGGAAGAAGGCAGAGCAGATGGATGGTTTGCTGACGGGCTCAAAATGCTTCCCAGAGCACAGAAAGCAGGGTGATTGCTGTTCATGCCGCTGCTGTGTGTCACCCACTCCCACAGAGGCTGTGCTCAATTAGGAGACTTGAAACTCAATTGTCATAGCGACAGATTATCTGATTGTCAAGATTTTCTGCTGATTTTTGTCTTGGGAATTGGTCTCGTATTTTCAGCTGCAGATTTGTTATTGGACTGTGAAGTTAGTGTCTCCAGTTCCTTCTGCATTCTTGCTTATTCTGGTCTCTGCTTTCTCTACTTGCTTTTCAACGGGCAAACATAATACCCACATAAAAAAGAGGAAAGACCTTCTACTGGTTTGAAGATGGGTTGCAATGGCCCTGTTCCTTTTATCCAACTGGAGGTTCCCTATTTCTCTCAGGCAGCACTGAAGCTATGCCAGACCCCAAACCACTGAAAATTACACTGGGATATGGTACTTCAAGACACTATCTTCCAAACTCCCTACTTTACCATATAGAAACAGAGACCGGGAACGAGAAGGTGATTTTTTCCAGAAGTTCCCCAGAGAGTTGAAGCTAAAGCCAATATGATTTTGCTGCCTCACTTAGGACTGTTTTTCCCCAGAGTCTGGGGGCTGCCAGTTGTCTTTAAGGGATCCTGAGTCCCACTTCCCACAGGGAAATACGGACTATCAGAGCTGAAGTCCAAATCCTTTACTGACACATGAAAAGAGCAAGACCTGGAGAAACGAAGGATGGCACAGTGCAGTCCTGCCCCAAGCAGCTAAGAGGGGCTCAGTTCACAGCATCTGAGTCTGAACCGAAAGTGGAAGGTAAATTTCATTTATGCTGAAAGTGTGGTTCGTGGTCTGGTCCTTTTCTCTAGAATCTCAAGCCCAATAAAGAATGGTAAGGCCTGGCCTGTACCAGTGCGAAAGCATCGATCTGGGGACCCCTCAGCAGAGCTGCCTCCTCTAGAGACACCAACCTGAACAAAGGAAACACAATGGTGTCTTCATGGTTTTATCATGGTGAATGAACCCTGTGTTCCTTCTTTACTCATTCTCGGCATGAGGCTATTAGCATATTTGCCAGGTTCTTGCCTTGGAAATGCCTGCATAAGTCATCAAATGAAATGCTATAAAGCAGAGCTTCTAGTCATGTTCCTAATCAGAGGCTCTCAACAGCTCACCAAAACCTTCAGAATGAAGGGCCGCCAGATACACTCACAGTAAGCCTTCTGTACCTGTATCAAAGAGCCTCTTATTTCCTCAATTCTATGCATGAGCAGAGCTCAAGAGGTCACTAAGAATATAATTTCTTAGCAACTTCATGTATATTTCCATAGGAGAACCTGACTTTATCCCAGAAGTTGGAATCATTTTCTTAGTGGCACATTAAAATGAGTGTGTCTGCTACAAAATTAGTTACTGACTGTAGTTCCTAAAAGCTATGTTAACTGCAACATGAACAAAGAGAGTTCACAGCATCACAGAATCTAGGATTTGGAAGACAAATATTCTGGGTAATCTAGATTTATGAATGCATTCCCTCCTCTCCCAGTAATTAACACAGTTCCTTGCACAGAGTAAACATTCAAGATATATTTATGTAATTATTAATTAATTAATTGATAATCCTCAATCCTACTTAACATCTGGAGACTGAGTCTCAGATAGGAGGTGTGATTGACCAAAGCCCACCGAATGTTAGATTCAGAATTTAAACTTAGGTGTTGAGATGCTGTCATTTTTACGTACTTTCACTTTTCTTCCCATATCTCTCATACCATCCCCTCCATTTCTTAAAATTAATCTCTCAAATATTCTGAAACTGACCTCAAAATAAGCCATTTCTTTTTCTTTTTAATTTTTTGTCAGCTTTACTGAGATGCCATGAACATATAATGGCATGTGATTGTGAGGTATACAACATGGTGATTTGATACATGTATATATTCCAAAATGATCACCACAGAAATGCTGGCTAACATCCATCACTCACCTAGCCACCCTGCAGTTGTGTGTGGTGAGAACTCTTAAGATCTACCCTTTTTAGCAACTTTATATATCCGATATCATGTATGGATAACTACAGTCTCCATATTGTACCTTATACCCCCAGGATTCTTGACTTCATCTAATCTCAATAACCTCCCAAAGGCCCCACCTCCTAATAAGATTACTTAGGGATAGGGATTCAATGTGAGTGATGGAGGACACAAACATTCAGTCCAAAACAGGACATCTATTTTTTTTCCCCTTCCTCTCCCTGGGGCTCTCTGGAAATTTAATCATGTGAACTTCTTTGGCACCTGCTTGGTTCTAGGCCCCATGCAAAGCAAGAGAAACTGAGGGATAATTTAATGTCGGGGCAGAGAAAGAATATAAAACAGAAAATTGAGGCTGATGGGTTGAGAGTGACGGGGGAGGCCTGCCTGAAGTACTCTGGGCACTCCGAGGAGGAACCGGTTGATCCAGCCTGCCAGGCTGGGGGCATTTCACAAGCCTCACTGGTCTCCGTGGTGCCAGTAATGCATGCTTTTAAGCAAAGAAATGACCTGGTCAATTGTGTTTCAGGGTAATCTCTCCAGCAGTGAGTGTTTTTAAGGTCAGAAACACCCAGCGCTCAGCAGAAAACCCGACAGAGAGGTCAGTGGCTCTGGGAACGCTCACAGAGTTCCGACATTCTGCCAGGCTAAGGTCACATAAGGTGGAGCCATCAAGTCCCTGCCCTGAGAGAGTGAGACAGTCACATAAATAGGCTATTAAGTGTGGGGAGATGATGTGTTCACTCAGGAGAAGCAAGTCACCCCGTCTAGAGAGTGTCCGCCCCGCTGCCCAGAGGGGGTACTTAGGCTGGATTCTGATGGAGAGGCAGCAGCTCTCCAGAAAAATGAGGCACGAGTGGGAGGAGATGAGCAGGTGGCTTGGCGGGTTGAGTGTGGCTGGAGCTGACAGGAAGCTGGGGTGACGGATAGGACACGTTTATTCACCTGCACTGAAATGGCCACGGGAGAACAACAAAAACAACTGAATAGGGAGGCACAGAGGCTGGGAGATCATGTGCACCAAAACAAGGCAACTCTGATGGAGGGAAAAAGATGGAGGAGTCGGGACCAAGATGGTAAGAGCGGAGATGGAGAGAAGGCACTGGAGAGGACCAGTTGGCTGAAGGTGAGGTCATCAGAAAGACAACCACAGAGGGGGACGGGGGGGACCCACATCCATTTAAGTACAGGGTACAAGGAGTCCCCTACAAACACTGTACAGGTCACATGCCTCAGCAGGGGTCTCCGCCTTGAAGGGCCACACTCCCCCCTTGGAGTTCCGGATTGTAACAATGGGATCTGCTGACGGCAGGATTGCTGATGGAGATGAGAGCCCCCAGCCCATCCTCCATCCCATATCTGTTTTGAGATAACCCCCCAACTTTCCTAGGGACTTAGCTTCCCCAGGTGCAGAAAACCACTGAGAACCCCTGCCCGTTACTGAGACCAATCTCCTAGGGGCTCCACACTCCCCCCACACACACATACATCCGGGCTTTAGACTTGCCTAAAATCCAGCCCCACAGAGAAGAGGAACGGAAGAGCACTGGAAGGCTCCCAGCATGGACTGTGCTGTACATACTGAGACAGAAGGAGGAGCGTGTTCTGTGGGACATGGTGGCAGTCGGCAGAGGGAGATAGAGAAGACAGAAGGATGAAAATTTAAAAAGGCAGATGCCTCAGAATACAGACCCACGGAAGGTGGTACTACACAGAAAGCAATACGGTGCCGTGGATGGAATGGCCATCAACAGGTGCCTGAGCATCCTGGGTCAAACACCAGGGGAGGATATTTTACTTCCCTGAAACTCAGTGACCCCAGCAAGAACATGGAGCCACAATCCCTACCTCATTTCATCCTCACATCGTCAGAAGGAGCAGAAACGGCATGACAAATGTCAAATGGCTTTGTGCACAAACCTTGTGCTGACTGATGTAAAGGCTGAAATGATCTCATGAACCTGTAATCACTATGAAAATAGCTCCTGAGAAAGTAAATGGAACGTTAGGAGTGGAAAGGCCATGTGCCACGTATTTTACTAGAATGTGCTACGATGAATGAATCGAGTCCCTCCTGCGCATGAGTGCATGCATGTGTGTCCTGGAGGTGGCAAGGAATGCAGGCTGCAGGAGCAAAGGCACCAAAGCAGGAGCACTCACCATCTATTTGGGGAGGACTGAGCATCACCACCTCCATTTGGCAGCCCAGTATCTAGTAAGCGGGCTGCTGACAGCCAGTCTGCTGCGTACCTTTTCTTGTCTTTCTCCACTTGGAAACACCCTTTTGGCCTTCTGTGGGGCATGAAGTCAATAAGTATTACAGATTGGAGTGTGTTCCCCTCAAAATTCATATACTGAAGCCCTAACTCCCAGTCCCTCAGAGTGTGACCTTATTTGGAGGTCTTTACAAAAATAATCAAGTGAAAATAAGGTTGCTACAGTAGGCCCTTACCTAGGAGGACAGGTGTCCTTAGAAAAAAGGGAAATTTGGACACGGAGACATGCAGAAAGGGAAGATAATACACAGAGACATAGAGAAGATAGTCATCTACAAGCCAAGGAAAGAGACCTTTAAAAACCCTCCCCTCTATTCCTGTTGCCATCTTTGTCTCAGACTGGCAGCCTGCACAGCTGTGAGACAATGGACTTCTGTTCTCAAAGCCACCCAGTCTGTGGTACTGACAGCAATCCTCGAAATGAATAAATAAGGAACTAAGAAGATCCAGGAGGCGGGGGTCCCAGGTGAAATCTCTGGGAGCCCTGAGGGACAAACATCCCTTCCACTCTGAGCAATTGTGACCAAACCAGAGCTGGCCAAGCAACTAAGACCAGCATTTCCATGGCCCCAGAGGGAGAGAGGCTAGCTATTCAGGAGGTATTGACCCTGTTTCTCTGGACAATACTCAAAATCTTATTGGTGTTTATCTTGGAAAAAAAAGAGTTCTGTGATCAAATAAGTTCTGGAAATGCAATGTTCTTTCTTTCTTGACAATTTATAATAAACACTAACTTTCCACAAGGAGTTTTGAGTGAAGAACCTTGTTTAGCTATGCTTAACCTGGAATTTTTCAAGCATATTTGACCCCAAAACACCCATTAACCTTGCATCAAACTCCAGCATGACACAAAGCTCAAATGGGGGATCATAGCACAAGGTTGTCTTTTGGGCACCTCAAATTCAAACATTATATGAATTGATACATTGGATTTCAAACTCTTCTTTGGGAAGGCTCTAGTCCTTGTCCAATCCCACCTGTACTTATCTCTGTAGCCATGCTCCATGACTCCTCTTCTAAACCCTACTATTCAGCCAGGTTGGGATCCTACCTGACCCATCATTACACCCATGTCTTTTCAGCCTCCATTGGTTCCAGGCCTTGGCACTACCTGATGATTGTGTTCCTCTGTCCTTCGTGACTACAAATAATTCAGCCCTCTGTACTTGTTCAATCCTCCCCATGAAGGAAGCCTCCCCAGATGCCATTTATTGAGTGCCAACTAAGTCCCACAATACCTGTTACTTCTTATCTTCAACCCTATAACCAACTTGAAGCTCAGTGACATTCGGGGGGCATGTCAAGTTTACTCATTTGGTAAGCAACAGATCTGGATCCAAACCCATGACATGCTGATCCTGGAGTCTGGGGTCAGCATCTCTGAGCCTGTCTAACCTTCACACTTGGGTCTAGTCTCTGACCATCCACCAGGTTCTCACAAATGGGAAATTGGCCTTGTCCTTTCACTTGCCACATTTTAACTTCTCATCGAGCTAGGCTGTGAACTCAGAAACTATACCTTCCACTTCTTATGATTGCCCTCGAGCCACATAAGTTAATAATTTCTTTGCAGAGCAGAGGGCAAGGTGAAACAGGGGGGAAAGCCCAGACTGAGATCAACAGACCTGGGACACAGATCTCCCCAACAACCAAAAGCCATATGTCCTTGGAGGGTCACTTTCTCTCCTGGTCTCTTTGTTTTCCCATCTGTAAAGCTTTGGGTTTAACGATAGCTAACTTTCCTTTTGGTATTTGACAACTAAATCTGCAACACTTCTGAGAGCAAATGCTAAGGGTCATCAGAGTTGATCTGTTCACAGACAAGGGGGCTCCAAAGAACCAGCTGAGTGGTGAAACAACAGAAGGGAAGGAGCCAAGGGGGCCTGAGTGGCAATAATGGAGCAAATTTATCACTTGGCTACTGAGATTATATTAGGGGAATGAGAAATGAAGGGCGGAGATGCAAAAGAAGAAAAAATCTTTTAGGAGCAATGGGACATAAATACCTAAATACCTATTATAAATCTTCTACCTTTAATTACTTTTAAAGGTGGTTATTAATATAATACTTTTATAGGGCTTGGCTTTTGAAAAAGTAGACAATTATGGAAAGAAGGATGGACGATACACAGAGAGTGACTTTGAAAAGTAATCAAAGGAATACACAGGCTATATGCCCTGACCTTCAAAACGAAGATGGGAAACCACATTGAGGATAAAATGAGTTCTACTAGGTCAGAAATTTTCAGGGCTTGGAGATCACAGACCAGAAGACCCAGAGTATTGGAAACTGAAGAGTTTATAAAAGGGATCAGGAGAGAAGGAAGACTGGGAATGACAAGGGACATGGAGGAAAGACAAAGTGACATGAAAAGGGCTTGGATGTCCAAATTCAGTATTGTAGGTTCAAGCCTTTTGGGATGACGAAGGAAGGAAGGAACTGTGAAGAACTCCATGCACATGTGGCAAAGGCACTGGAGTGGGGCTCCAGATAATCATTCCCATTTTTCCTGTGCCACAACTGCTTGACTCTGTGACCTTAAATAAGTCCCTTTACCTGGAAGAAGCTGTTTTTTCCTCTGAAAAAAAGATGTACTACCTCCGTACTCTAATGGAGCTTCTCCAGCAGCAGGTAAAGTCTCTAATGAACCAGGAAGCTGAGATGTGCCATACAAATTCAGTGTCCTAAAACAACAGAGAGTCACCGTGTTTGCTTTCTGGTAGCATCAGACCCAACAATTCATCAGGTTCCACAGCACCTGCCTTCTGTAGACCTCACGAGCCTTAATTTGTCCATAGAGACCATCTCCCATTCTGGGATTTCAATCCATCATCAACAGAAGAATCTTCTTAAATTTCAAGAGTGATCAAACCTCTCCCTTTCTTACAATGCTTCTCATCATTCTAGCTTGCTCTTCGAGCTCTTTAAGGATGCACATGAGATGCTTCATGAAATGTCTTCAACCGTCCTTTTCCATTATTGCTAATGGAATTGCCATCACAATCTCTCCTGCAGCCACCTTGATCTCCCACGACTCTAGGCCATAGTACATGCTTGCTTCTCTTCCGGAAGTGGCCCTTCCCATCTGTTATGCTCCAATTCACCCTTCAAGACCTGGTCCAAACAATTTTCCCTGAGACACTTTCTCCAACTCCCCATGCACTTAATATTTCTGTGACCTTTAATTTTTACCAAAACCTTTATATGTTGAGACAAGAATTTCTACCATTTCCCTTAGAAAAAAAAAGTTCCATAAACTGCTCTTTTAGTTTGATTCTCTACTTTTTCCTTCATATCCCTGAAATTCTACCTCATTGACTGTTCCAAGATCAGTATTTCAGAAATAATGTTTTCTTTTATTTTACACTACTTGGTAGGCTAAGTGGACTTGGGAAAAAATGGATATGATTGTTAGATCATCTGCTATATGGAACATTTCTGTAAATCTAAGAGATTCACAGAGGGGAAGCTAATACTGCTTTTGTTAATACTGGAAAGTCACTATCTGATTGCAGATTCACTTCTGTGCTTTCCCAGTGCACCATGCACAGCTTTAGCAGAACCTTTATCCCAGTACTTACTGCTATACACTTCTCAGCCTGCCATAGAAGACCCTAGATGCTTTGTGACCCAGAACTCTGTCTTTATCTCCATACTCCCCAGTAGCTAGCCTCGTTCCATGGTTGGTAGTCAATTTACAAGTGTCCATGGGATGAATACTAACAATATCTAACATCTATAGAGTGTTTACTGCATGCCAAGCACCATTCCAAACACCTCCTGTGTATTAACTCATTTAATTCTCACAATAACCCTATGAGATAGGCATTATAATTATTCACATTTTAAAGATGAGAAAACTGAGTCCCCAGGTATGGGTAGTCTCATGTAGAATTGCAACACTCTGGCAAGAGAGCCCATATCTCCACCACTACTCTACTCTGCCTCTATTGTGGAGGAAATGAACCCTCAGGAGTCCCATTCTAACAGAGTTCCTTAGACTTTCATCAGTTTTGAGAAAGAAGTAAGATGGGGTAGGTCTAAATGCTCAATTATTTCATTTAGTCAATATTCAGTGAGTGATCACTTTGTGCCAGTTATCTGTCCCAGGTTCAGGGAGGATCTGAGATGAGTTCATGTTTCTTCTTTAAAAATAAACAAAATCTGGCTTCCTCCCAATCCATCACCTGAGGTAATATTCCTGGGTCATATTACTGTGTTTGAGGTAAGGAGAAATTCCCATCCAGAGGTCCACCTCCCAGAACAAGCAGGTCATTCTGATAGCGTCAAGACTTTAAGACTCACTCAAGGAGGCCATTGATATCCAGGGCAACAGATGGACAGAATATTATTCTCCCAACCATTAGTCCAGAATTCCCCTTAGGCAGACAGTTTTCTTCAGAGGAGCTAAGTCTTCTTTTGATGTGGGCGTCAGCTGCCCTCAAGCTTCTATAAAGGAGAGCTAAAAAGAAAAATAAAAGCTCATTGCTCCCAGGAAAGAAATCTTGGAGGAATGGGGGTGAGGAAGAAAGGTGAGTGGGAAAAGAAGAGAACCAGGATAATACTGGAAATTATGATTTCATCCTTATAACCACCCTCTGACATAGGCACTAGTATTATTCCCATTTTATAAATGAAGAAACTGAGGCACAGCAAGGTCGAGTTGGCAGAAGCATGTGCAATTTCCTTTCCCTGTGATTTTCTAAAATTTCCCAAATTTTTACCAACATTTCTCAAAATTATAGGTGAATATCATACTGTGGATATTTTTGTTGAAAGCAAGTAGTATCAGTGATAAGTTTCAGGTGTTGGTTGAATTAGCCTGAAGAGGAGGCTGTAGCATCTGTAGGTACAAGTCTTGGGGGACATGCAGGAACTGAGATGACACACACATTATGACAGCAATAACCACCACCAAGCAAATGCCTAGGGGAGAGGGTCACAAGTGGGCGCTATAATTGACTGAATCACTGGGAAACAGCAAGGATGTTCTCTGAATCTAAAGAGATTCAAACTCAAGCACCCTGGAATCATGGAAGAATCACCAGTGGGTATGTGGAATTTAAAGGAATCACTCCAGATTCTGCCCCACCTTCCAATGTGCCCTTTGTTAAAGTGAAGGGCATGAGACCAAGGTTGTGATGGAGGGCTGGGTTCTTTCCCTTTTCATACACCACTGCCCTTCTCACACTTTATCAAAGTAAGTATATTTCTCACTCTTTCCCAAACTCCAGATGGTGCTTTGCTCATGTATAAAAATCACCAGGACACCAAATAACCTGTTCAAAATACAGTGAACAGTCTCTGTGACAGAAAAATCAGATATCAAGTCATTAGCCATTGACTCCCACTTTTCCAGTAGACACAGCTCATCTTTTCATTAATGTCATGATAGACCATCATTATGTGCCACTGAATTTTCTGGGCTGGCTTTTCTAGCCAGCTTGTAATAAATTGGTGTTGCGGTTGCAAAAGGAAATAGATTCTAAACTTGTGTGACATAGGGGTCAGCTAACTAAAGTGTGTAGGCAAACCCAACCTTGTACCTCTTAGAACACAGCCACACTCATTTATGTATATATTGTCCATAGTGGCTTTCATGCCACAACAGAGCTGAGTAGCTGAGACAAAGACTGTCTGGCACACAAGACCTATAATATTCAGTCTGTGGCCTTTCACAGAAAAAGATTGCCAACCTCTAATGTAACACATCCTTTTTCAAGTCAGGTAGTTTCAATTTTTTTTTTTTTTTTTAATGTAGGGAAGGACAAAAATGGTTTCTACTGAAAATCTGTTTTCCTTCTGGGAATCTGGAATTATGGTGTGTGCTAAAAGGATGGTGCCTACATGACCAGCCCACAATTAAAACTTTGGGTGTTGAGTCTTTAATGAGCTTCCCTGGTTGACAATATTTCACACATGTTGTCACAACTCATTGTTGAAAGAATTAAGTACACCCAGTGTGATTCTACTGAGAGAAGACTTTTGGAAGCTGGCTCTCCATTTCTTCTGGACTTCTCCACATGTGTTTTTCCCTTTGCTGATTTTGCTTTGTAGGCTCTCACTGAAATAAATCCTACTTGTGGATATGACAATAGGCTGGGTCCTGTGAGCCTTCCTAGCAAATCATCAAACCTGGGGGTGGTCTGGCAGACCTCAGACACAGCAGAGTAATAAAAAGACTCTCAAGCATAAAATATATCACATTAGGATAACATTCTATGAGAGCAAGGGAATGGGAAAGAGTAAATTCTAAGAGCAAAAAGAGTAACATGAAATTTTCAACTCTTGAAGAAAATCTTGCTCACCATTTTTAAAATAGAGAATCATAGGTAACAATTTGTTATGATATTAGAACCCACTGGATATATTTAAAAGAGTGAGATAAAGGACTTATTTTTAACACATCACTATTTATAATGTGTTGAAAATTTAAATTTATAAAAATTTAGAAATATGTGAAGAAATATACAGATTTATAAAAAGAGGTAAATAAATAAAATTTAAGGCTATAATGAGCACTGGATGTTACATGTAACTAATGAATCACTGAACTCTACCTCTGAAATGAATAATACAATGCATGTTAGTTAACTGAATTTAAATAAGATATTTTTAAAATAAAAAATACATAATGACCACCATAAATAAATGTTTCTTGCTCTTATAGAGGGCTATATACTCTTTAGAAAATCTTAGGAAAGCTATAAAAACTCTCTCCAGAAAAAAATGCACATATACATACATATACAAAATTTTATATATAGGATCTTCTGTTTCCAACCAAAATGAACAGAGACCAGATTTACCATATTGACTAAAACTACAAGAAAGGACAAAAATACATAAAACAACAGTTTAAAGACACTGGATATTAAACAACAGTAGGACAGTAGTCCATGACAGACAGGAAACAAAGGAAGTGAACCCTATGATTGCCCCAGTTCACTCCTTGGAAAAATTTTCTAGCTGTGATGCAGAAAGGGAAAATCCAAGCAGAACTTCCCTCACCTACTGAGTTGAGGAGAAGGAGCTGAGAGTTCAGGTGAACCTGAGTAGCTAGCATTCACAAAATACAATCACAGAGAGATCTAGAGAGTTCTTTGTACAGTGAGATCTGAAAATCTGCAGAAGCCTTTCCCAAATATTTAGCAAATCAGTGCATCTCTATGAGGAAATCACCTCAAGGAATGAACTAGCAAAAAGGACAGAGGAAAGACTACTTAGTCCTCACGAGGGAAAAAATAATGCCCATTCCCACCAATAAGAGTGAAACACCTCAGAATTCATGGAACAGTAGATAGAGAGTACTCAGAAGAGTATTGGCTCAGTACAGGAGAATAATTATACCCAGACTAAACACTGCTCTGTTCTACCAAACAAATCTTGAAATAAAAACCTGAAATGGTCAAACTGATTCTAAGTAACTTAGCTGATTCCCACAGCATAATTCAAGAATATTTATAGGTATATAATATCTAACACCCAAAGAGGAAAGATTAGTGATGCCTGGCCTCTAATCAAAAATTACCAGGCATGCAAAGAAGCAGGCAAATAGGACCCATGACATAAAATAAACCAATAAACTGATACCATCCATAATTGACATAGGTGTTAGAATGAGCAGACAAGGACATTAGAATAATTATTATAACCATTCCATAGTCCAAAGTTTAATAGAGACATGGAAAATATTAATGAAATCCAGGTCAAATTTCTAGAAATGAAAACTATAATGTTTGAGATTTTAAAAAAATACATTGGATAGGACTAATGGCAATTAGGTATTGAAGAAGAAATTGCAATGACATAACAGCAGTAACTATTCAAAATGAAACCCTGAGGAAAAAGAGAATCAGTTCATCAAAGGTACATAACAATCTTAAATGTTTATGTACTTGACAACAGAAAAGTCAAAATACATGAAGGGAAAACTGATAGAATTACAAGGACTAATAGACAAATCCACATATATAGTTAAATGTTTTAATACTCGATGTGGATGATAGATAACTTCAAAATAACACCAAACAACTTGATATAATTAACATTTAGAACAGGCTACCGAACAATGGGCAATACACACACTTTTTAAGTGCACGTGAAAGACTGACCAGGATGGTCAGTCTACTGACCTACTGTCTACTACCTACTGTCTATTTTTTAAAAAAAGATTATGTATGTATGTATGTATGTATGTATTTGAAAGGGAGAGAGCAAACATGAGAGTGGGTGGAAGGGAATGTGGAGGGGGAGAAAGAAGCAGACTCCTTGCTGAGTAGGGAACCTGATGCAGGACTCAATGCCATGACCCTGAAATCATGACCTGAGCTGAAGGCAGATGCTTAACCAACTGAGCCACCCAGGTGCTCCTACTCTTACCACTTCTATTCAACATCACATTGGAAGACCATGTCAGTACATTATGTTAAGAAAAAGAAAAGCCATACATACTGGAAAGAAAGAAGCATAATTATCTTTGCTCACAAATAATATGATCATCTATATAAAAAAAATCTAATGGAATCTATAACAAAGCTACTAGAACTGAGTTTAGCAAGGTTATGGAATATAAAATCAATATACAAAATCAGTCTAATTTCTATATTTCAGCAATGAACGCTCAGATATTAAAACAAAAAATATTATTTACAATAGCATACAAAATATCAACTACTTAATAATAAATCTGCCTCAAGTGAATAAGACCTATTCAGCAAAAACTCTAAAATACTGTTGAGATAAATTAAAGACTTAAAAACTAGGGAAATGTACTGTGTACATAGGTTGGAATACTTAATATTGTTAAGGTGCAGATTCTCCCCAAAACTGATATATGAATTCATGCCATTCCAGTCAATCTACCAGCAACATTTTTTTTTAGTTTTTTTTAATTAAATTTATTTATTTTCAGCATAACAGTATTCATTATTTTTTCACCACACCCAGTGCTTCATGCAATCCGTGCCCTCTATAATACCCACCACCTGGTACCCCAACCTCCCACCCCCCCGCCACTTCAAACCCCTCAGATTGTTTTTCAGAGTCCATAGTTTTTCATGGTTCACCTCCCCTTCCAATTTCCCTCAACTCCCTTCTCCTCTCTAACTCCCCATGTCCTCCATGCTATTTGTTATGCTCCACAAATAAGTGAAACCATATGATAATTGACTCTCTCTGCTTGACTTATTTCACTTAGCATAATCTCTTCCAGTCCCGTCCATGTTGCTACAAAAGTTGGGTATTCATCCTTTCTGATGGAGGCATAATACTCCATAGTGTATATGGACCACATCTTCCTTATCCATTCGTCCGTTGAAGGGCATCTTGGTTCTTTCCATAGTTTGGTGACCGTGGCCATTACTGCTATAAACGTTGGGGTACAGATGGCCCTTCTTTTCACCACATCTGTATCTTTGGGGTAAATACCCAGGAGTGCAATGGCAGGGTCATAGGGAAACTCTATTTTTAATTTCTTGAGAAATCTCCACACTGTTCTCCAAAGAGGCTGCACCAACCTGCATTCCCACCAACAGTGGAAGAGGATTCCCCTTTCTCCACATCCCCTCCAACACACATTGTTTCCTGTCTTGTTAATTTTGGCCATTCTAACTGGTGTAAGGTGATATCTCAATGTGGTTTTAATTTGAATCTCCCTGAGGGCTAGTGATGATGAACATTTTTGCACGTGTCTGATGGCCATTTGTATGTCTTCATTGGAGAAGTCTCTGTTCATATCTTCTGCCCATTTTTTGCTATGATTGCCTGTTTTTTGTGTGTTGAGTTTGAGGAGTTCATTATAGATCCTAGATATCAACCTTTTGTCTGTACTGTCATTTGCAAATATCTTCTCCCATTCCGTGGGTTGTCTCTTTGTTTTCTTGACTGTTTCCTTCACTGGGCAGAAGCTTTTGATTTTGATGAAGTCCCAAAAGTTTATTTTCGCTTTTGTTTCCTTTGCCTTTGGAGACATATCTTGAAAGAAGTTGCTGTGGCTGATATCGAAGAGATTACTGCTTATGTTCTCCTCTAGGATTCTGATGGATTCCTGTCTCATGTTGAGGTCTTTTATCCATTTTGAGTTTATCTTTGTGTACAGTGTAAGAGAATGGTCGAGTTTCATTCTTCTACATATAGCTGTCCAGTTTTCCCAGCACCATTTATTAAAGAGACTGTCTTTTTTTCCACTGCATATTTTTTCCTGTTTTGTCAATGATTAATTGACCATAGAGTTGAGGGTCCATATCTGGGCTCTCTACTCTGTTCCACTGGTCTATGTGTCTGTTTTTATGCCAGTACCATGCTATCTTGGTGACCACAGCTTTGTAATAAAGCTTGAAATCAGGTAACGTGATGCCCCCAGTTTTATTTTGTTTTTCAACATTTCCTTAGTGATTCGGGCTCTCTTCTGATTCCATACAAATTTCTGGATTATTTGCTCCAGCTCTTTGAAGAATACTGGTGGAATTTTGATTGGAATGGCATTAAAAGTATAGATTGCTCTAGGCAGTATAGACATTTTAACAATGTTTATTCTTCTGACCCAAGAGCATGGAATGGTCTTCCATCATATTTTTTAACAGAAATTAGCAAGCCAATTTCAAATTTTACATAAAATGCTAAGGACCTAGAATAGATAAAACAACTTCAAAATAGAACAAAGCTGTAGGGGTGATACTATCAAATTTCAAGACTTTTTCTAAAGCTATGATACTCAAAACAAGGTGATATTGCCATATAGACAAATAAATCAAGAAAACAGAACAGAAATAAAAAAAAAAAAAACACCTATACAAACAACCAAATTCTGACAAAGGCGCAACATCATTTAAGTGAGAAATATTCTCATGAAAAAATAACTCAAAACTGATCACATACCTAAAGGTAAAGGCTAAAAGTATAAATTTCTCAGAAGAAAAAAATAGGAATAAATCTAAGGCAATGGTTTCTTAGAATCACATAAGAAGGAACAACTGCAAAAGAACAAAAGCTGGGCTTCATCAAAATTGAAAACTTCTCTGCTCAAGATAGCATCATCAAGAAACTGAAAAGATAACCCACAGAATGGAAGAAAACCTGTAAATCATTTATCCAATAAGGGACTTGTATCCAGAAGGTTAAAGAGTGATTCCATATTTGATGTTGGACAGCTCTCAAACCCCACCTTTCATCTTTTCCTTTCTGCCACACATTGGACATGTTGATTAAAAAAAAAAAAAAAAGTCAGGTGCTCCCTCCTTTGGCACTGTCAAGAGTTCAAGTAATAAAAGCTCTGACATGTTCACAAGAACACCCCCACCCTCAGCTCTACCCCAACTATAATAGAAGACACATCAATCCCTTTCCCTACTCTCCCAAACCAGATGTAGACTTGTTTGGTATTCTTGCCCCCTAAAAAGACTAATTATGTGAATAACAAAGCTTTCCACATCCTCTTGGTGCATGTGTGGTGTTATTAGTACTGACATCCGCATTAAATTTCGGGTGAGAAGTCCATTCCACTTCTATAGGCTCACCACAACACAGAATAGATAAAGAAACCTTACAACTCAAAAATAAAAAGACAAATATCCCAATTTAAAAGTTGGCAAGATATCTAAATAGACATTTCCCCAAAGAACATATGCAAATGGCAATAAGTACATGGAAAGATGTTCAATATCTTTAGTCAGGAGGGAAATTCAAATCAAACCCACAATGATATACCACTTTACACCCTCCAGGATGACATAATAAAAAAGACAGACAATAACAAGTCTTGGCAACAATGAGAAAACATTAGAAGATTCATACATTGCCAGTGGGAATGTAAAATGGTACAGCTGTTTTGGAAAACAGTTTGACAGTTCTTCAAATTATTTCAACATAAAATTACAAATGACCCAGCAATTCCACTCCTAGATATGTATCCAAGAAAAACGAAAACATATACCCAATGCAAAAACTTGTATTAAAAAAGTTCATAACAGTATTATTCAAAATAGTCAAAATGTAGAGACTCAAACATCCATCAAGTAATGAATGGATAAAGAAATAGGTTAGGGGCACCTGGGTGGCTCAGTTGGTTGAGCAACTGACTCTTGATTTCTGGTCAGGTCATGTCAGGTCATGTAAGCTCAGGTCAGGTCAGAGTCATGGAATCAAGCCCCACATCAGGCTCTGCACTCAGCAGAGAGTCTGCTTGAGATTTTCTCTCCCTCTCTCTCTCTCTGCCCCTCCCTGTTTATGCACTATTAATCTCTCTAAAATAAATAAATATATTTTTTTAAATGAAAGAAAGAAATGTGGTCTATCCATATGATGAAATATCATTTGGCTACCAAAAGGAATAAAGTACAGACACATGGTACTACTTGGATGAACTTGAAAACATTATGCTAAGTGAAAGAAACCAATCACAAAAGAAATCACAGATTATATAATTCCATTTATATGAAATGTGTAGAATAGGCAGATCTAAAGAGACGGAGATATTAGTGTTTGCCTATGGCTTAGAGGAGTAGGTACCATGACGTGACTGCTTAATGGGAAGGGAATATCTTTTTGGATCAAAAAAATATTCTAAAATTGATTGTGGTGATAGCTGGGTAACTGTAAATACACTAAAAGTATGGAAACGTACACTTTAAATGGGTGAACTCTATAGTGTGTAAATTATATCTCAATAAAATAAAGCTTTGTAACAAAATAAAAAGCAATTTAGAGGAGAAGGGATCACTGTATAAATAAATGGTGCTGGGGAAATTAGATATCCAAAAGCAAAAAGATGAAATTCAATCTATAGTTCCTTGTACCAAACACAAAAGTTAACTCAAAATGGGTCCCAGCAACAAAGAATCAGGGGAAAAGAAAAGTTAAGACTAGGGGAGGGGGCAACAGCTATTGAGACAGTACAGGTATCAGAGGGCTCCTAATACAATAAGAACCAGGGACACTTATGAGTGAAAATTCTGAAACTTGCCCAAAGACAAGAATCATCTGAAGTAACTCCTTAAAATAAACTCTTAAGAAATCGGTAACTCAGACCCCTAACTCAGACCCAGATTCTCTATGGGATAATTTAATTTGCATCCCACATGAGCCTTGTTGTTCAAGGGAACAACAAACAACATGGCAAGTTTAGTAAATACTGCCCCAATGCATATATTTTTGGTTGTAAATGAATACAAAATATAACTAAAAAATTTTAAATGGCCTATTTGGATCTTTAGTGATTCCAGTATATGGTATGAAACTCATTGGTATAAAAAAGACCATACAGTAAGGTGTTCAGCAGAAAAAGCTAGACTTCTGGAATTCCCACTCACACTCTGCCACTGGACAAGTTAAATCTATCTTCAACAAGAAAAGAATAATAAAAGCATCTAATAAGTCTGTGAGCAATGACTGGAAAAACATCTCCATGAAAATCATTTAACAGAGTGCCTAACAAGTAGTAAGCTTTCCATAAACTAGAGTTCATATCATGACTACAGAACAAGAAAACCTTCTCCCCGAACTCTTATTTTAATTCCCACTGCTTTCTAAGAATGATGGAACCTCCCATCTGCATTGCAAACCCCTGTAATCTGTTCAGGTATGCTAAAGATAAATTCTTCATAATAAAAAGGTAAGAAATTATAAAGAGAGGAGCCAGGTCAAACATGGTTGAAAAGGAGCAAAGGGAATCCTACCCACCCTCCCCCATTTTCTCATCCCCAGAGGACAGTCCACCATCCAAGAAGGGTCTCTGAGAAACAGAAATGTCTAGTGTATAGTTATACATTTTTCTGGGGAATTATGGTATAAACTCACTCCTCTGTCTCTCCCATAGAAATTCCAAATTGATCACAAAGGTTTTTCTGAACATCTAGAGTTTAAGGGGAGCATGAAGGTACTGCTTTGTTGACAGAGCTGACACAGTGGGAAGCCCCAGATATGGGCAGAGCCTCCAAGGAGTGGGTGATAAGAGGCACTGGGTCATAATAAAAATAATAAAATAAGTTTCCCAGTGTTCAAAGAAACCCCTATGTTAATATGACTACATTGTAATGAAATTTGCCCCATCAACAAAGCCCTATTCCTGAAGGTAAATACAAGGCTATCCCGTGCAGAGTGTGGTTCAAGACACCAAGAAAGAGAAATATTCTATAATAGAAAACTTAAATGTGCAAACCTTAGATGTGCAAAAACAGAAATCCTTTCTGGACCTTGGTCTCTTGGGCCTGGATTTGAAGAATCTAATCCTCGTGGGGACATTCCAAGTGGAGTGGAAAGGTGAACTGGGACAGATGAAGGTGGTTTGGCAACCAGATTAGAAGACCTCTGCTAGGTGTCCACAAGCTGGAAGACAAGTCAGCTATCCCTGTGAGGTCAAATAGAGAGCCAGGCATCATTCATTTCCAGTATTCCATCATAAATGCTTTAATAAAACTTCATCGAGCCTCAACCTAGCAGTGCTCCTGGCGAGGGGGTGGGGGTGGTATTAAAGCAAGATTCTGTTGCCCACTATTCCGTATCATCATTTAAAAGGGAGCAATTCTCCCTGAGGGCCAGTGGGATGGTACAACTAAGCAACTGGTACAACTTTCCAAGGAAAAGTAACTCTCTAGGAAGAATTGCAGCAAGAAGATCAACTAGCCCCTTCCTATTCTCTCTTCATTGTCAAAAATGTGGCTTTAAATTTTATTTGTTTCTCTCATAGCTACAAATTTTAGCTCTTGCTGTACCAATGTCTTGAATTGTTTTCTTATTTCTACATAAAACTTGGTTCAAATCATTAATATAGTAGATCAAAACTACCACCAAATTCATTATTTGGTTGTTTTACCGATCAAAAACTGGAAGAGCAATCATTTGTGAAATCCCTTCATTTTCTCTTTTCTTTTCCACCACTAGCAACCAGTTGGCCTTCTTTCTGATACATGCCACAAAGAACATTCCACCCCATTGAAAACTTGACTGCTTACTAACAATGAGTATGAAACAGTAATGCTACCTTGAGTTGTGGGTGCTGAGCAGCCAGCCATGGTTACTTACCACCTCATGGTATCATGAGATTCATATTTGCATCCCAGCTAGATTATAAATGACTATACAGATCCTGGGATTTATGTGGGTCATGGATCATCAAAATGATGAATGCTCAAATCTGCAAACACCAAGACTCTACTGAATAAAATCTCACTGTGATAAGCTAAATGTCCATCCCTGTGGCTCTTGCATCCCCATCAACCAGATGTGTCAGTCACCAGAGCCCATAATGATGCCTACTTTGAAGTATCTAAAGAAGCATAAGGACATTTCTAGTTCAACTCTGCAATTCTCACAATGCCTAGCACAGAGATTCATACACAGAAAAATGTCAATCAATGCTTGTCAAATGCTATGCTCTGTTAAAGAAGGCAGATAAAAAAATAGAGGCTTCTGAAATTAAAATTCATTCACCATGCTAATGAAATTAATCCAAACACTACTGAATACCTAATAAGGACCAAACCTTCACACACATGATGATATCTAATTTATCCTCACAGGTTAAAAGAAGTTAGGTGATTTCCTTAGGTCACACAGCTAGAAAATTGTGGAATCAGATATAAGTCCAGGTCTCCAGAATTCTAAAGGCAGGGCTGCCTCTCAAAAAACCATGTGGAGAGAACCCTCAAAGACAAGAGAAGCAAGAGATGATGGAGGGGGCTATATTTCTAGTACCCCAAACTCATAAGAGGCCAGAGTAAAAGACCACCCTAGCTGTCATCTAAATCCTCAGCTGTCCCCAGGGCTGGCATATGCTGAATCACCAAGTGTTTTTGGAATCGGAAGTGATGTCTCACAAATGATAATTGTGAATAATACTTGGCTATAATGAACAAATCCATGATGGGGAAAGGGTCTTTCCTTAAGATAGTGTCTTTCCCCACACCCTTCGTAGGGCTCAGTCTACCCTTTTGGTATTCTCATGAAACTCTTTCTTAACCCACTCTCGGGTATTGTGGACACACTGAGGTGTCAGTGGCTAATCCCAGCATAAAGGTTTTAGCTATAATGTATCTCGGGCCTTGATGTGTCAATTTCGGAAGCATCAGTGACCCTGGAGTCTGCATGTGAAGATCAAGGATGATCTAAAACCTTCCCAGGGGACACAAAATGGCCACCCCTTGGTGGACACCAGGTCCCCCAAAGTTATAAACCCTGCTGCATCAAATAGACCTGAAACCTATATGACTGCTTTTGAATTATGCTATATAAAATTCGTATATAAAATAAGCCTCTAAAAAGGGATAACAACTTGGGAATACCTTAAGAAGTAAAATTGATTTGATTTTAAGAAAGAATTTAAAAACTGGCTTTGAATGTGTGCATTCATCTGATTCAAAATATGTTTTTGACAGACACAGGTAAAGCAGCTGAGGGAAAAGGAAAAAAAAGTAGAATTTAAAATCTATCCAGGGCTTTCAAAGCATCGTATGAGCTTCATTGACACAGAAAAGAAGCTTCAAACCACAAAACAGGAACAATGAAAATCAAAGGAAAATGAACAAACGGGATAAAGCTAGGTGTTCTTTCTTCCCCAGGAATATTTTTAGTTTATTACTTGTTGTTAAAGTTTACTGTGTGCCATTAAAATCCTGGGCATGTGTTCTTTATGAATATGTGAATTGCTTTGTTTCAGTAAAGTTTGTTGGGAAGAGGTGATCGTCATTATTATACGCATTTAGTATAATGCTCCCTGTTGCCTACTGAATCAAACTAAACTCCTCAGCCTCATTTAAGACTCCACAAAATGATCCTAGCCAATTTCTCTAGCCTTTTACCACAAATTTCTCTACCTGAAATGTCATTCCGCCTTCTCTATGTGTCCAAATTCTTCCCATCCTTCAATACCCAGATTAAAAGCCAACTCTCCCCCAGCATACTTCTCAGATTCTCCAAGGGGAAAGAATCTCTCCTCTTCCTTTTGATTTCCATAGGATCTAAACATACCCTCTCAAAACCAACTTATAAAAACACCACTGTTGGTCTTTAATAAGTTATTATTATTTATTGCCTCACTGCACACTGAGCTCCCTAAGGGAAGACATCATGTCATCCATATCTTTGGAACCCTAAAATTATCTAGGAAATAATTTGTCGCATAGAAGTAGTTCAAAAAATCCAATTCATTAATGAAAGCTATAGTGTCTATAAGCACCCCTGATGCATGGAAAGGAAGAACAAGTGTACAACTGGACCATTTGGTGTAGTGAGGAAGAAGCAGTCTGGGGCCAGAAGAAATGACTTTGCTTACAAGGGAAACTAGAGGAATATTATGAACCCAGAAATGTAATAAAGAAAATGTGCTTACAGTGCAAGTTGATGAGCCAATATTAGGACAGCAACGAATTAAGTTTACTATCCAGGTCCATGGTTTCCCCTAATATGTCCCTATTTTCAGTCCTCATTCTCAATGAATGTTTTATTATGAACCCTACTTAAATAAAATACTCATAAAGTCTCAAGACTGAAAAGAACCTTAAAGTTCTTCTAGCCGTGAGGTCCAGTCTATGTTTTAGAAGACTGGATGATATCCTTGTTGAGTGGTCATCCATTCTCTCCTGAGTTATCTCTTATGGCAGGCAGAATTCCAAAAATAACCTCCAGAATTACATATCCCATATCCCTGAACCCTGTATCTTATGTGGGAGTATATTGAACAATTGATCTCAAAAAGGGAAGATTGTCTGAGTGGCTCTAATTTAATCACATGAGCCCTTAAAAACTGAGAACTCTGTCCAGCTGGTGGCAGAAGGAGGAGTCAGAGATTCAAAGCATGAGAAGGACTCCACACTTCATTGCTGGTTTTCAAGATGGCAGGGACCACAAACCAAGGAATGTAGGTAGCTTTTAGAAGCTAAGAAAAATCCCTACCTGACAAGCCACCACGGAATGAGGACCTGCCCTATAACCTCATGAAACTTAATCCTGCCTACAACCTGAGTGAACCTAAAGTGGATTCTCTCCAACAGAACCTCCAGCTAAAAGCTCAGGCTGGCCACATCTTTATGTTAAACCTTGTGAGACTCTCCACAGCATAACCTCCTAAGCCTGCCTGGGCTTCCAACCCACATAACAGGTTTAATAAATGGTATTTTTTGTAAGTTGCTCAATTTTTGGTAATCTGTGGTAATTTGGCAACCGTAAAAAACAGATACACTTCCACTGACATGAAGTGATTACTGCACTTCTCCAGTGACAGCCTTGTCTATCCTTGGAGCACTCTGATTAGTAGAAAGTTCTTTTCTCAATTCAGTGAATTATTCCTCCCTATAACATGCATTGATCCTACCCTTATCATTTGGTTCACTTGGTACAAATTCAATCTTTCCACATGACAGCCTTTCAAAAATTAAAGATGTTTCTCATACCACAGTCACATCCTTAGTCTCTTACAGCTTGCTTTATACTGTGTATTTTTTAGGTTTTGTTTTGTTTTGCCATCCTGTTCATCATCCTATGCATATGGCCTCATTTATCCAGGTGGTTAATAAAGTCAGGCACTCTTAAAGAATATGGTATCAGTGCACCCCTTTTTGGCACTACACCACCTCTGAATGTCTGAGGTCAGCACACAAACTTTCTCTAGCTTGAAGCCTATGTCCAATGTGCATGGATAACTGGGATTGCAAGATGGATTATCTTTTAGATTTCAAAGAGAAACTGCCTGGATATCTTTGGGTCAGCCATTGTTTTATCATGACTGGTAGAAAAAGAGATGGTCCAGAAGGAGTTTGATTTTTTAGGCTCTTACTTGGCAGCCACCTAAATACATGTGCAGTTTATGAAGGAACATTCCTCTGACAATGATGGAGTAACTGTTACTGAAGTAGCCCTCCCACTATCAACAACCATAAAATCAGGAAATGAAATATATTAAGCAACTTTCTTCAGACATTGAGCAATAGACAGCACTGGACTGTGAGTGATCTTCGAGAGAAAGAAATACAGGAGGTGTACAGTCAGGGTCCTAGCAATTAAGGAGGCAGATTTGGAAGAAGCAAAAACTGGTAACTGGAACACAGGCTGAACCTCCTGCCTGCCCTAGCTTTCAGCCTGAAGGTATTCTTCCAACTGCAGTGCAGGAAGATAGAACCCAAGCAGAAGCACAGCAGTCTGGCTGAGCTGAGAAGCAGGGATCAAAGTTTGGAGCTGGTGGGCTAGCCAGAATTCCCGAGGGCAGGGTACCATGGAGGAGGGAGCAGCACAGAAAAAGAGTGCCACGATTCTGTATTAGAGGTTCCTTTAAGAGTTTGACTGAATATTGAGCTGGGTACATGCAGACAGAGAACCCACAAGGTCTACTGAGAATGGTTCTGAAAGACATAAGGAGTTCCGACTAACCAGAGTGTATTGAGCTTACTGCAAATTCATTTGAGCTGCTAGAAAGTCCATACTTTAGGAGCGGTACTACTCTATCTCTAGAGAGAGACCTACTTTAGACCCCCTTGTAGGGGGTTGAATGGTGATCTCAAGAAAGATTTCTTTATTTCCTAACCATTAGAACTTGTGAATGTGACCTTATTTGGAAAAAGAGTTTTTGCAGATGTAATAGAGTTCAAGATCTAAAGACGAGATCATCTTAGATCATCTGAGGGTCCCTAAAACAAATGACAAGTATTCTTATGAGAGAAGAGAAGACACAGAAACAGAGGAGAAAGCTGAAAGAAGATAAAGATAGAGATTGGAGTTATGCATCCACAAGCCAAGGAATGCCTAGAGCCACCAGAAGCTAGAAGAGACAAGGAAATACCCTCCCATAGAATCTGGTAAGGGAGTATAACCCTGATAACAGCTTGATTTCAGACTCTGGGCTCCAGACTTGTGAAAGAATACATTTCTCTTGTTTTCAATCACCAAGTTTGTTGTTATTTGTTCAAGCAGACCTAGGAGAATAATATACCACCCTAAGAAAACTGAAAACCAAACATTGAGAGGGTCAAGCTGACCCTATAGTATTATGCCACCTGAAGAATTCAACAGCCTTTAAAAGACAATAATATTCAGACTTTCAGCCATATTACATTTATCATATCAAGCATATGATAAAAAATAAGTAGACATGCAAAGGAGCAAGAAAATGTGACCCATCACAAGAAGAAGGAGAATGATGATGATGGGGAGGAGAAGAAGGATGGTGGGGGTGAGGGGGGAAGAGAAGGAGGAGAAGAAAGAGAAGGAGGCAGAGGAGAAAAAGGAGGAAAGCGTAGAAGGAGGAGAAAGAGGAAGAAAGTGTAGAAGGAGGAGAAAGAGGAAGGAAGGGAGAGAGGGAGGGAGGGAGGGAGGAAGGAAGGAAGGAAGGAGGAAGAAAAGAAGGTGGGGGAGGGAGGAAGTGAGAATGGAAAGAAGAAAGAATGGCATGTTGGATTTTGCAGAAAAGACTACAAGCCAATGGTTTGAAATATGTTTAAGGATTTAAAGAAAAGGATACACACAATAATTGAACAAGAATCTCAGTAGTGAAGTGAAAATAATAATAAAGAACCCAATGGAAATTCTATAACTAAAAAAATACAACAGTGCTCAATTTCCCTATTATACATAGCTTCTTTTAAATTTGATCTTACTGGGCACCTGTTAAGATCAAACTGTTAAGTCAGTTAAGCATCTGCCTTTGGCTTACTTAGGTCATGATCCCATGGTCCTCGGATCGAGTCCTGAATTGGGCTCCCTGCTCAGTGTGGAGCCCGCTTCTCCCTCTCTCTCTTCCCCTCTCCACTGCTCATGCATTTTCTCTCTATATATATCAAAAATAAATAAACAAAATCTTTTTTTTTTCATACAGTATGACATTTTATTTTTTAAAAGATTTTGTTTGGGCGCCTGGGTGGCTCAGTTAGTTGAGCAACTGCCTTCAGCTCAGGTCATGATCCCAGAGTTCCACGATCAAGTCCAGCATTGGGATCCCAGCTCCATGGGGAGTCTGCTTCTCCCTCTGAACTTCTCCCCTCTCATGTTCTCTCTCACTCTCTCTCTCTCTCTCTCAAATAAATAAATAAACTTAAAAAAATATTTTATTTATTTATTTGAGAGAGAAAGAGAATGAGCAAGAAAGAGAGCAGAAGCCAGGAGGAGGGATGGAGGGAGAAGCAGACTCCCTGCTGAGCAGGGAGCCCAACAGAGGGCTCAATTCCAGGACCCTGAGATCATGACTAAGCTGAAGACAGATGCTTAACTGACTGATACAGCCAGGTGCCCCAGATACAAAGTATTTTTTAAAAGAAATTTAGAAATTGCTGAGTTTTATGTACATTATCTCATTTAAAAAGCAGCATGACACACTGAGAACATAATAAGGCTTGGCACTCAAATTCTAGCTTCACATCTTACTAGCCATGGAATTTTGAAGAACTTACCATGGTAGATCATATATATTTTTCCTGACCTGAACAGCATCTCACTTTCCCACCCCTTTCTCCTGGCTTTGCTTCTTGTCCCCTTTATAAACAAGTGTTCAAGTGAAAGTAGCCATCTCACATTCTTTGCCACAGTACTTGTTCTGGAGAATGGTGGTACCTGACCCAAACCAAGACAATGAGTGTCCTTCTCTTGGAGTTTTTAAGCAAAATAAAAGAATAGGGACAAGTTTCTCTTGGTCAGAAACTCCCATATCTCTAGGTAACTAATGCTCTTCTCTCAGGTGCCTGATTTGCCGTACTTCTATTCTTCAATAGGTATTTTTAAGTTGATCTACTTCTATTTACTAAAGCAGAAAGTTGCAGAATTCGAAGAAGTCTTAATGAAAATGTCTTCACGGTCCCTCTTCTGAAGTTGGGGATAGTGAAAAGCTCTAAGACCGAGCAGTCATTTCAATTGTCTCCTGCTCTTCTTCTACCATACACATTATACTGTCACACATTATTTTCCTAAGGGTCCATATTCTGCCATGCTTCTACAACTTTGCTTATGCTATGGTCCACCTAGAACTCCTCTCTTTCTCTTCTCCTCTTATCAAAATTCTATCTATTGCTTTAACACTCAGTCTAAAGATCATCTCCTCCGTGAAACCTTCCCTGGTCTTTCCAAGGCAGAATGATTCTCTTCATCACTCTACTCCAGAACTTTGTATTATCATATGCTTTGAATTAAAGCTCATTCTGTTGATGTCTGCCTTTCTTGCTTGAAGTATGGACTTTGGGTGTGGGGAAAGGGTGACAAAATTGCATCTTTATTCACCTTTGAAACACTCATTGATTCTGTTTAGTGAAACTGTGCATGTACAATGATTAATCAATATTTATTGAATTCAAATTTTGTATTAGTAAAGACTTATCTCAAAGAATTTTATTTATGCACATATTAAAACTATAAAGAAAGGTTGAAAGAACTGGGATTGATTTTCTGGGTCTAGAGAACAAGCTAATATAGTACTGGCTTTGAGTATAGCTGGCACATAGTAGGTAGACAATGAACACTTTTTAAATTGAATAGCATGACCTGGACCACAGCTGCTAATCAGAAAGATCAAGTCTCTGGATGCTCTTTCTTTGTATTAGATACACTCCTCCTCATTTATACTCTTCTTTTTGTACTCCACTGAAACCCAGTCTTTAAATATCACATTTCAATGATGTTTCCTCCAGGCCCTTCCCCCTTTCTCCCCCATTCCAGCTCCAGTGTAACACCTAGTATCTGTATGAGAAGATTCCCCTTTAATCTCACTTTTCAGACAACTCTCAAGGTGCATGGTGGGGGAATTCAGATTATAAAACTTGAATATGAGGGGCATGGAAGTTCATGGAGAGCTATTTTCTGCTGAATTCCATTAGTCATAGCCAGGGATGGGGGAGAAAGTTTTCATTTTTGTGAGTCACTGTTTATCTGTGTATAAATTTAGTAATGAAATGCTTATGCCACTGGGATGTGAAGAAATTTCATTTTTGCTTATAAAATCCTCAGGCCATGTTTGGATACAAAGTGCAATAACACTATAAAATATTGCCCTGATATTGCTATCTCCAGGCCTGGAACTCATTTCTACATTATGAGAAGCAAAAAAGATTTATGGGAAAGATAAGGAGATAGCTTTTCTCAAGTATTTAAATGAGGTTTTCTTAAGATAGTCACTGTCTGCTAGTAGTCTGTTGTTTGGGACTGAGAAAGTATATTTGCCAGTAGCTCTAGAAACTTCTCTATTGGTAGTCAGGATAATACTTTAGTAGGAGTAAAAACAATGACAATTTATTAAGCATCACTACAAGACCACTTTCTACCACCATTATTTTAAATCTTCACATCTTTGTAGAGCAGGTGTTATTAGTACTTCATAGATAAGGAACCTGATGTTCAGAGAACTTGAGCAAATTACCTCAAGTCACATAGCAAGTAGTGGTAAAGCTGGAATTCATAACTAAAACTTCCTGACTCCAAAATCTTTTGCTTTCTCCATTACTATTCTATTGAAGACCAAGTAACATGGATCCCTAACCTACTGTTCAAAACCTGATTTCTAGGGCGCCTGGGTGGCTCAGTGGGTTAAGCCGCTGCCTTCGGCTCAGGTCATGATCTCAGGGTCCTGGGATCGAGTCCCGCATCGGGCTCTCTGCTCAGCGGGGAACCTGCTTCCTCCTCTCTCTCTGCCTGCCTCTCTGTCTACTTGTGATCTCCCTCTGTCAAATAAATAAATAAAATATTTAAAAAAAAAAAAAAAAAAAAAAAAAAAAAAAAAACCTGATTTCTAATTGCAATCCTCAGAAATATCTGGCAACTCCTCATTGTCTTCAGAAAAAAAGAAAAGTTTAAAATTAAATACAGATGGGAGAAGGATGATCCCACTACATGGTGTAGATGTGGTGGAAGCCACTTTGGGCCTAGATATAAGTGCTTTGAGGAAAAGTCTAGGCCTATAATTGTAACGCAAAGTTTAAGAGTATTAGGAAATAAGTGTGGGTCTCCTTTATTTATACAAAACCCTATAGATAATGGGATCACCCTTTCTCCTGTGCCTTTCAAAACCTTGCTAAATTAGAGTAAAAATACAAAAGAGCTATAAATCTACAAGGGCACACTGAATCCAAAAGGGAATATCAACATGTAAAATACCTCAAAAAATTTGGAGGCACAGAGTAGATGGAGGAGTGGTGACTGCCTCAGCAGAGTGAAGGAATTCACTAAATTCTGCAGGAAAGAATACTGATGAGAGGCAGCCTTTGGAGGAACCAGTACTGAAGGAAGCAAGGGTGAGATACATGGATGTTAACATAGAAACCTGGTGAAAGACTCCTGCTCAGGCCCCAGGTACTTCCTCTCACCTCTGAACATCCAGGCAACAAACACCCCATCCCACACAATCCCTTGAGGAGGCTGGAAATTTGTCTTCTGAAGAAGTAAAACCATGAAGACCCCATATTTGGAGACAATAGACACAGCTAAAGCAGGGATGAAGGACAAGGGCTGAAAATAGAAGCATTAAGAGACAGCCACCACTCAGCCCTCTTGACCTGCCTTGCTCCCTAAACATTAGCAGCCTGACCTATGCGCCACCTCCAGGCACAGAGGAGGAAACTGCATGCTCCCTCAGAAGAGACTCCCAGATCTTGACTGGAGGAGATTTCCCAACAAAAGGGACAACTTGTCACCAAACCACTTTATAGGGAGCTTATTACAGGGAGCTATGGTCATTCAGAGATCTAGATTTTATTTTTAATCATGTAACTCTTAGTTTTTTAACTCATAAATGTGAATAGTTTGGGCGGGGGGAACACTAGTTATTTGAATATGACCTCTAATGTGAAAGAAAGAGACAAAAAAAAAAAAAAAGTAGGAATCTAGAAGACATAGAAGAAGCAAGAAATAAAAATGTATTTTTTGAGAAAATATGATTAATACCTTCACATCCTATTGACAAGAGCAAGATGTTATTGAAAGGTAAAATCTAGAAAGCAAGAAAAATGCTTTTTATATTAAAATTTGATAGCCAAAATTTTTTATTCAATGAAAGCATTGAAAGATAAATCTCTCTGAAGTAGATATGAAAGAAAGAGGAAGATAAGGAAATTAGATAACAAATCCAAGACATCCAACACCTAATTAAAGTGAAAGAGGAAAAAAAAAGAAAAAGAAGTAAAAAAGAAGAGAAAAATATATCAAAGAAATAATGCAAGAAAATTTCTTCATAAATGAAGATGTACTTCATAAATGAAGTACATGGCATGAGTGCCTGGCAAACGCCCAGCACAATGAATGAAAATACCATGTTAAATTATAGCAAACTGATCATCAGAACCCCATGAATCAGTAGATGATCTTCAGGGCTTGCAGGAAAGAAGCAATTCACACTCAAGGAACAAGAAGTAAAATGGCATCAGGTTTATAAACCTAGCCTGCAGTGAAGCGATGTTTTTGGAAATAAGAGGGAAAATTATTTTAACCTAAAAATCTCTATATAATTGGTCTATTACTCAAGTGGAAGGCTAGTTGAAATATATTTCTTGATTTGTTAAGATCAAAGTATTTTTCTCCCAGAATTTTTTCACAAGAAGCTATTAGAAGCTGTGCTCATACAACCAAGCATGGCAGAGACAATGAGCTATCCAGCAGAATTCAGAATCTCCCTTCCATCCATAGGTTTCTTCCCAGGAACCTGCTATCCAGCCAGGAACTACCTCTCCCAGCCCCTTTTGTGTCTGGGTTTGGCCATGGAACTATTTACCTACATTAGAATGGGGGCCAGAGTGAGGTAGGTTATTTCTGGGCCAAAGTCATTACAAAGTAGAGGTTTCTTCTGTGCCCTCTCTTTCTCCATCCTCCAGCTAAAAGCAGACACCAAAGCTCTAGGGTAATATGGAGCGGTAAGATGGAAGAGAAGATAAATGTAACTGGAAAATAAAATGTCATCATATTAAGTCATTAAAATGCTGGAACCCCAGCATTACTTATGAGAGCAGCATTCCCCTATATGGTAGCTAGTCTCAAAGATGGCTACCAACACATCCTTCCACGTCTCCACACACATGCTGCTCCTTACATCAAGACAGGATGTCTGATTCCTCTTCCTGGAATCTGTGCTTGCCTTGTGACTTATTTGAACAATAGAATGCAGTAGAAGTGATGTTCTAGGACTTCTAAAGTGAGATAATAAGACTTGTAGTTTCCCTATGGGCATCTCAGGAAGCTCTTTCTTGGCATATGCCCTCACAAAACCTGGCTACCATGCTGTGAAAAGCCCAAGTCCCATGGAGAGGCCATGCAGAGGCACTGGGGTTGACTGCTCAAGCTGTGCTCTCAGCCAACAGGCAGCATCGACTGCCAGCCAGGGAGGGAACCAGAACAATCCAGCCCTGAGATGACTGCCGATAACCTAGCTTCCCAGTCGCTACCACATGAAGCAGACCCCGCTAGCACACTAAACGGTGGTAGATGACACACGGTTTCAAGCCAGTGAGGTTTGTTATGCAGCAGTAGGTAACTGGAATGTTACCTACTAGAAACACATCCCCTTACATCACATGGTAAGGGGCTAAATCAAGAAGAGGAAGACGAGAAGTCCCGGAAGTAAGAACAATTATTGTTGATGGCTCTAGGGTGAGAGCCGTGCAGCAGAGCTAGAAACCAATGGTCACTTCTGGAATTGGAGAGTGAAGATTTCTGGACAGAGATCTTGAGGCAAACAGGAGTTGATGAGCCTTCTAATATAACTGAACACTTGGAAAAAAATATTAGACAACCTCTGACATTGGATTGAGTAGTTGGGAAAAAATGAGAAAAGATACATAGACAATGAAGCAAATGAAAAATTAGGCCATTACTTGTCCAAGGAAAATAAAAATTGAATGAGAATGAAAATACTATCATTATAAATAATGGAACCCTAGGTTAGAAGTCAGACCTCCATTCTATTTCTAGGCCACCACACATTCTGTCTCTCTATATGGTTTCTCCCCCACGCTCCCCAGCTCATCTCCATCCCTCCCGAGGAAGTTGACTTGATCACTGAATTGGCCAGTTTCCATCCAGAACACTGACTAGTCATGGACACCATGCTAAAGGTCATGTGCATCCATATGGATATTTCTTTTCATGTCTCATTCCAAGTGGCTGCGTGGGTGAAAGACCCAGACTGTGAGGTGGCAGGAAACAGATGGGCAGGGCTCCTTTCATATTAGGGATGTGTCATTGCTGAAATTTATGATGACAGAAAAATTTCATTATTTTAAAAAAATTAATACATAAGACTAAAATCTAAAATCCCTATAGTCTGGGCTAATTATGAGCCAAAGAATGAGCTTTGTCAAAGGCAGAGGTGAAACTATGGTGAGAGGCTGGCAAATCTACAGAATGAGTATATTTGCAGAAAACTGCTGTTTAGAGAAGGAACAGCAGAAACAGAAGAAACATCTCTAGTTTTGAAAATAGATTTTTGTTCTACAGTCAAAGAAGGAAAGGTGAGATGAGACACTGTCCTCCAGGAAACACTACCAGCCCTACCCGTGATAAAGGAAACATGAGGACAATTTCAGGGGTAGACCAAAATTTTTAAGCAGATTTAGGACAGCCTGAACAAGGGAAGGTGCTAAGAGAGACATGGAGCCCTAGAAACACATCCCATCACTGCCAATGTAGAGGGAGTCAAAAGGAAAACTTCTAAGTTGCATTAAAGTAGAATAAGATAGACCAAGTCTGCACAACTAAAAAGCTGAGATAAGGCAAGATTTTGGAGAAGGGCAGATAACAAAGATAAATTGTTTCTCTCTGAGCCCCTGGATCTTAGGCAACAGAACAGCTGTAGTTTCAATTCAGAAATCTATTGAGGACAGGAGCCTTTCTATATACCTGTATTAGAGGTATTTGGAGGAACTGTAATTATTGGTGTATACGTCTCGAAGCAGGGCGGGTACCTAACTAAAGCCAGTCATGGTGCTCAATGAATATTTCTTATACGAATAAGTAATATATGAATGGCTGCCATGTTGACTTCTGAATCTCATAGGATTCTTCTGAGACCACTTGAATACAAAAAAAAAAAAAAAATCAAATGCAGTCAAGAATTAAATGATTAGTTCTGCAGTGGTGTGTGAATATTAGTGTGTTCACATACCATATAGCAGGGCACACTCAAACATCTCAAGTCTACTGATGCTGTAAAGTCAGTTTCTGACATTAACCACACAATCTTCTATGAAATTCTCAGGGTAGGTAAGTGAAACGTTAGCCACAGCCCCATGAGTAGTTGAAATAATTAAAGATCCTTTTAAAACCCACACAGTAGGGTAGAATTCACATGTAAATTGTAGATGTTAATCACCCTGTTAATAGGATACTATTTTGAGTGTGTCTCTTGCTAGGAGTTATCTTACAAATACCCCAGAGCAGAAAAAAAATTGCTCATTTTCAGAGGTTTAAATTTCTCACAGGTATATCTCTGGGCAGCATAATTGGTGTTGGGGGGGGGGGCTATTTTCAACTCTCTAATGAAAAAGATATGGATAAGAATGTTCCATGATAATCCCCATACTAATATCTCCTGCCAACATACAGAATGGCCCACACATTTAATACCATCAAGTAAAACGTAGTTAAAAAATTAGTCTAACACACTGAGCCTCCTCCCCTGAGGATACGCTCCATAAACTCTGGTTTGCACTGTGATACCCTCATCCAGTGGAAACAAAAGGAGGTTTTCATACAACACACATTCCATTAGTCTCTTTAATTCTTCTTGATTTTCTGATTTTTAAAAAAAAATCTAACAGATGTGTTTCCTATTAAGACTTTTCTTATATTTTACAGTAATAGTTTTCATGCCTTTTGAAGGAAATTGATAATAAACTGCTTCCTCTGCAGAAAATACACCATACTTTGTAATGTCAAATTCCTCAAACTTGGCAATAAACTTGGGGATCATTTCTCTGGACACTGACCCCAAACAGATCATCCCAAATTCAGAAAAATAGGTCTTATCATGAGTCATTGAGGCAACATCATTTAACCTGAGCAAAAAAAAATGGAATACATCCTAAATGTCCAACATCTGGGTGATGCACAAGTAAATCATGGTGTACACTCTTCAAAAAAATACTACATAGCCACTAAAAGAAATGCTTGTATAAGTAGTAATAATAGGAAGGAATGAATATGTTACAAATTCAGTTGAAAAAGAAAGATACAAAATGGTTCACAAACAGCATTATGGCAACTCTTTTAAAAAACCCTGTGTGGGGGCGCCTGGGTGGCTCAGTGGGTTAAGCCGCTGCCTTCGGCTCAGGTCATGATCTCGGGGTCCTGAGATCGAGTCCCGTGTCGGGCTCTCTGCTCAGCAGGGAGCCTGCTTCCCCCCCCCCTCTCTCTGCCTGCCTCTCCATCTACTTGTGATTTCTCTCTTTAAAAAAAAAAAAAAAAAATCTTTAAAAAAAAAAAAAAAAAACAGTGTGCATAAAACAGACTGAAAGAAATATATCACAATTTTACCAGTGTCTATTTGGGTGGTAAGATCATGGGTAATTTTTCTTTTCTCTCTCTTCTTTTTTTTTTTTTTTTTAATTCCCTTTCTTCTGATTGATTTTAAATGACCCATTTTTTTTCACTGCAATTCTTACATTGTTAAAACAGCAAGAATACTTGTTAGTCCATTGAAAATGCTGGGCACAAAATGCATAAGCAGGTTTGCATTTTGGAAGGCTAAAATAAAATTGATAAGTAACCATGATACTACTATTAACAATAATGGGGTATCTTTACATTGAGTATCATGCTTTCAACTTTCCAAAGTGGTTTTTTTTTTTTTTTAAAGATTTTATTTATTTGTCAGAGAGAAAGAGGGAGAGAGAGTGAGCACAGGCAGACAGAATGGCAGGCAGAGGCAGAGGGAGAAGCAGGCTCCCTGCTGAGCAAGGAGCCTGATGTGGGACTCGATCCCAGGATGCTGGGATCACAACCTGAGCTGAAGGCAGCTGCTCAACCAACTGAGCCACCCAGGCGTCCCCAAAAGTGGTTTTTTTAATCTTTCAATTCCTTATAGTTTTATAACATCTCTCTAAAGCAGATTAAGTTGTTTTATCGCCCATTTTTATTCAGCGTAAACTTGCCGAGCACATCATGCATCAGTCCCTGTATTGTGTGTAGGGAATACAAGAAAATAAGTCATGGTTCATTAATTTGAAGAGCTCGCCACCAAGAAGAAGCAAACGAAGAAACAGACATTCCTAGCAGCAGGGGAGGTGGACATGGGAGGGACGAAACCCACCCAAGGGAAGCCAGGGCATCGAAGCCTGGTCTGGACGTGGGAGTGGGAGTTTGACAGCTGGAGGAGGAGGACACAGGAGTGTGTTCATCCTCAACCTGGGTGTGAGCCAGAGGAGCTGACAGACCACACTGCTTGGGAGGGTGACATGTAAGTGGTGTGCTTTGGAGAAGGAGTGGGGACACAGAAGAAACGGGAGGTTCGACGTCAAGTGACACCCAGCTTCACTGTGAGGGCTGGGATTTGACCAACAACTCTGGTCTTTCTCTATGGATCTCAGGGGGAAAAAATTAAATTTGGAAATAAAAAAAATAAAAAGCCTGATTCGTGACTCTGCTCTATAAGGATCACCTTGCAAAGTCTGCTTCTCATGGGAAGAAAAGCGTTCCTCACAGGTTGTATGGAACTAATGGAATAACAGGTTTGACCTCAAAGTCCTCTGTGAACTCTAAAAATGTGAGGGGCCATTAGCACGCTTCTTCCTGATCTGACAGGGAACCACACCCTTCCCTTCAAAAGTTGCATAGATGCGGCAAATTTCCCAGCAGGACTATGGTTCTCAAGCTTTCCTGGATACTAGAAACACCTGAGGCCCAACTGCACCTTTTTTTTTTTTTTTTAAGATTTTACTTATTTATTTGACAGACAGATCACAAGTAGGCAGAGAGGCAGGCAGAGAGAGAGGGGGAAGCAGGCTCCCTGCTGAGCAGAGAGCCCGATGTGGGGCTCAATCCCAGGACCCTGGAATCATGACCTGAGCCGACGGCAGAGGCTTAACCCACTGAGCCACCCAAGTGCCCCTGTACCTTTTTTTTTTTTTTAAATCAGAAACTCCAAAGGTGTGGTCCAGGCATGGATCAATTTAATACTTACAAGTGATTCCCATCTACAGTCAAGTTCAAGTTCTAGCACTCGAGTACCTGGTTCCTCGGCATGTGGTCCAAAAACTAGCAGCATCAGCCTCACTCAGGTGCTGGCTTGAGACGCAGACTCTCGGTCCCCACCCAGATCTGCCAGGTGAGAACCTCCCTTTTAACAAGCTCTCCAGGAGACTGATGTTTGAGAAGCACTGTTCTAGCCAGATTCAATCATTCAGCAAATATTGTTTCTACTCTGAGTTGGCTGTCAGAATCCAAAAGCGAATTTGTCCCAGTCCTTCTCAAGGGTGCTCTCTAGTAAGCAAGGTAGGTAAGCACACGGGTTACCGAGGAGGGGCACCTTTCTCTGAGAGGATGGGAATGGTGAGTTGCAGCCAGGGAAGGCTTCCTGGAAGAGGCAATGTCGGAGTGGAACAGGCAGATACTGCAGAGCTTTGTGGAGACCACGTTAGAGGCGGAAGCTTGCAGTTTGCAGGTTTGAAGTTTAGGGAGGAGGTCCAGATTGGTGACATAATGTGTGTGAAAATGCTCTGTAAACTGTAAATCATTATGCAAATGAGAACATATTATTCCTCACACGTTCTAGTGGTCTTTCTCATAATAAAGTTTTCGGGAAATTAAACTAAACTGTAGCTAAAGGAAATCAAATCAGGACGGATATTCAGCTAGGTACTGAAGTCCGCTGAAAATAATTCTCAACACCACTATCGGATAGTAACCGTGCTCTGCTCAGGCTGTCTGCCAAGGGTGAAAATAGACTGCGCTCTGCCCAGGACAGTCTTAGTTACGCCTGTCATCCCGGCACGACCCTTCCAATGCCTCTGTGCATTCTCAAAAGTGTCCTGCTTTGGATGACCAATATAGATGGGCCCTCCTCAGATAGACCCCTAGGGCTGCAAAAAAAAAAAAAAGAATGAGATTTCTTCATTTTTCATTTAGGTCTACCCCAGCAGGGTCAGTATCCAGGTTCGTGTGGACTCAGCCCCAAATTTGAGTAGTCTCTTGGCTCCAACCAGCCCCAGGAGCCCCAGACATGATGCATGTCCCACTTCAATGTCCTTGATCCAACAGGACCAAGAGAGAACCAGCAAAGGCTTCCAGGCAAGCAATCTGCAGACGGCAATGGACCCCACCAGTCACTGATTTGGCCACTAGGTCTTGCAAGGTGAGGGAGGGGACATACAAATCACAACAATGCCCCATTCAGATGAGCCTCCACGTGGACCCAGGACTTCTGCCATGTCCGTTCCCTTCAGCAGAGACTTCAGCTGCCACCCTCCAGCACATGGTCAGTCCCGTAGTCATGACTGCAAACTCGGTTCCCGAGGAACCCAGTGGTAGTGCTCATGGGGCCATCCAAAGCAATAACTTCCTAATGTTTGTGAGAACTCGTTTCTGGTGTCTGAACTGCCACTAGCCTCCCCACAGTGATCTCTGGGCAGGGGCCTGTGAAGGCAGTGGCCATGTACTGAGCACATCCTACGTGCGAGGTATCCGGCAAAGCACTTCACATTCATTATCTCAATGGACGTGCATCCAGTGGACCAGGATTGCCATCTTACATGCCAGAATAATGAGGCGGGGGGAGGTTACAGTGCCTGAGGTTACAATTCCGTGTATCGTGACCTACACTTGAACTGAGATCTTTCCTATGCTTTTTTACTTATACCACACAGAAGACAGGTTATTCTATGCCATCTGTAGGGACCAAAGGAGCAAAATCTGAGGAGCCCCCCTTTCACCCCAAGTTTTCACTCCCTTTGTCCTGCTCGCCAAACCTCGGCGTTTCCCACGACGATCTCGGGCCACTCCTCTCGCACTAGGCATGTGGATACAGTACTGCTTTCTACAGTGACACTTCGCCCCAAGGAAAAATCATCTCATTCGGTTGCACCGGTCCTCTAATTGGCTCAAATAATTGTGTGTCACCGTCTGCCCTTCCAAAGTGCTGGCTAATTCTTCTACGGCAGAGTTGTCCAAAAATGTTCAAACTCTATTTTATCTTTCCTCCTTGAAGTCAGCCTGTTTACTCAAAGCCCAGGTACTGCTAGAAGTAAGACAGAATCCATCTCCTGCTCTCCCAAATCTGTGCTCCCAATAGCCTGGCGTTATATAATGTATTCCTAAACCTCTTTAAATATAATCAAATAATCGTATAGAATGTCGAGTTCAATTCAAACCAGAGCAGTGACTATCTATTCAACACAAACCATGTTCCATGCATTGTTTCGGAGACTGGGAATCAAAAATGAATGAGCCGGGGGGCGCCTGGGTGGCTCAGGTGGTTAAGCGTCTGCCTTCGGCTCAGGTCACGATCCCGGGATCCTGGGGTCGAGACCTGTGTCAGGCTCCTTGCTCAGCGTGGAGTCTGCTTCTCCCTCTCCCTCTGCAGCTCCCCCTCCTTGTGTGCTCCCTCACTCTCTCTGTCAAATAAATAAATAAAAATCTTGAAAAAAAGAATGAGCCATGTCCCTGGCCATCTATACAAATTAGATAGAGGAGATGAAAGTGTGCACAGAAATAAATGCTGTATAGACCTTTCTGGAAACTGGAACTGAGCCTCATCATAGTACCTGAGGTACATTTGTTTACCTGCATTTTTCTTCCCCTGCCCTGAGCTTCCTAAGAAACGGGAACCTGTCGTAATTTCTCTTTTACATTCCAGCTCCAGACTCCAGGATTGATTCATAGCATTGGCTCAATAAGTATGTGTTTAACTGGATCGAATTGCCTTAAACTTGAAACTGATGGCAATAAAAAATTGGCAGCTTATGAGAGGTCACCGTTTGAAGTAAACCTTGAAGGAAAGCGGAGGTTTCAACTATTGAGAGATGGTAAAGGGATTATTCCCAGGAGTGGGAATAGAGAGAGAAAAGATAAGGAGGCGGAGTTCTAGTCATTGCTGGAGCTCCGCGCTGCTAACTTCTCTGACACGCTCAAGGCCCAGCCCGGGTTTCAGCCTGAAGCCCTCACCGGCCAGAGAGCCCACCTGCAGATGCCAAGATGGTGTCTGGGGCGGGGGTGGGGACAGAAGAGAGGACATACAGAATCCCCGCTGCGAAGGACCTTGGAGGTGGCTGACATGCCTCGGTTTCCTCCTAACAAGGTTTCTGGAGAGTCACAGCCTGGCAGGATCCTGAGGGACCCTTGCTCCGAGGTCTACCTGCCCAGTTTGCCTGCACCCTTGTAGCTATAGTCCTGAGGCCAATATCTCCTCTTTGATCTGCCTGGTCTTCCCTACCTTCCCCTGTCGCCGGTCCCACTTGGAAGCAGGCTCTGCCAGGAACAAAGCTTTCTTCCTTGTCTCCCCTAACCTGCCCTGAGCACAGGCTGAAGCCCCTTCGGTGCCCTGAGAGCCTGGCATTATCACACCTGCACCGGGTATCCTCTCCGCAGAGAGCTGCTCTCCCCAGCTTATTCCCTGATGGGCTACACCAATGAGAACTGAACCCCCGTCCTCAGAGCCCAGGGAGGGCTCCCCGCACAATGAAGGGGACTAGATGGTCCCAATTCCTACGCCCTGAAATTCTGATTAAGTGGGGCAGATGCATTGCAAAGGAATCTGCATTTGTAACAAGCTCTCAGGAGACTTTCCGAGAAACAGCCAGGTTTGGAAGCCACCATTCCTGCCACCGTTGCTCCATCTGGGCCATGCCCTTGACTGGAGAAGAAACACCCAGCCTCGGGACAGCTCAGCATCCTACAACAGCGTGTTGGAGAGATGCTTCCCCTGCCCCTGCCTTCCCGGGCTCCCCGACCTCATTTGCTCAGCAAAAGCAGAGCTCCTGCCCCAGCCTGACCTGACGTTAGCCTGGACACCACATTCTCTGGCATTCTGCTGTTTTTCAACAGCTCAGGGCTGTGCTCTGTCCCCCCTGGATCGAGTCCCGCATTGGGCTCTCTGCTCAGCAGGGAGCCTGCTCCCCCTGCCCTCTGCCTGCCTCTCCGCCTACTTGTGATCTTCTGATGACCAGCCCAGCAACCCAAAGCCCCCGACTCATACCCTTCTTCTCCCCTCCTCCCTGCAAAAGTACACACACGGCAGCATCCCAATGTGCCCCCTAAGGCCCCCGAGAAGTCAGCTCAGATTCGCCTGACGGTGACGTTCTCTGGGGTCTTCTGAGGTTGGGAACCGATACAATGAGAATCACTGCCTGTCCGGCACCATGCTTGGCACGCAGTAGATCTCCTCCACACATCAATGGCTCTGCACCGAGGGAAGGCAGAAGAGCCCCCACCAGTTCTCTGTGATGGCTAGAATCACTGGGACACTAATAACGACCATAACCACTCATGTATGTGGCTGTACTATGTGCCAGGCATTGTTTGAAGACTTCTACGTGTATCAGCTTGTTCAATCCCAATGACTCTCTCTGCGAAGTACCACTGTGATTCCAGTCTACAAATGAAGAAACCGAGGCGCAGAGGGGTCAAGTAACTTATTCAGGATCACACAGCAGATGTGTGGTGGAGTCCAGATTCCAATACAGAGTCTGAGGGCCAGACTGCCCGTGTCATCACCCTGTAGAGCTGCCCTCCAAGGTCACATCCCCCCCCAATTCAGGGGACATCTGCTCTGGCCTTGTCCACCTGCCCATGTCACAGCCCAGAGGGAAATACTTCCAAAATAATTGCTCTGGGCTGTTGGAAGATTTTGTTGCTTCTTCAAGATGACAGACGCCCTCCGGTGCTGGGACCAACATTCACAACCTTGAACTGACAGGGCTGAATTTAATATTGTGGGAAGAAGCAGTCTGCCAGGGACCCTGGAGCTCCTTTCTGCTTTCCAAAGGGCAGAGAAGCAGATGCTGATATTATAAGAAAATCACTCATTAGATAAACCAAGTACAAAATGCTTCAAGAGCTCAGAAGAGAAAGGCTGCTGTCACCCTCTCGATTTTCTCTCCAGCAAAGCTGTGTGCAGAGTTAAGGCCCCTCCTCTCCATCCCAAGGAAGCTGGTGGGGATATGCTGGAACTTTCAGAAAGATTCTTGTCCAAAAAAACAGGGAAAATACCAATTTTTGGTATTTTAAAAAGAAAGAAAGAAAGACCTGTGCTTGAATACACGAAGTTCAAGTTTCTAACCCTGTAAAAGCACTTTCATTCTTTTGTTTAGAAAAATACCACAATGCCAAATACTTTAATAAATTATAAGCTGCTTGTCTTCTTTCTCTAGTTGGACACATACACTTGCTCTTCTGCCAAATAAACTAGGTCACATTCAGCTCAGTTCCACATTTGCCCAGTGTCTGTCCAAGTGCCAACTTCCGAGCTTGGTCTTGGGTCCACGAGATCAGTCAGAAGTTTCTGGGCACAAAAGGAATGTTCCTCTCACATTCATTCATTCATTTTGTATTTGTTCCCTGCTCCTTTCTCCTCATTTCTCCCAACCTGAAAGCTGCCTCTCCAATGGACAAACTATTCTTTACGCACTGCATGTAACCAGCAAACATTACAAGCTTCCAGTACATGCCTCTGAATTACAAGAGCGCCCCTCTGATCACAGCAGATTTGTTCCAGAATCCCCAGCGGGTGCCTGAAACCTCAGATAGTACCAAACCCTACATATTCAGTGTTTTTTCCTATATAAGTGCCTCTGATACAGTTTAATTTATAAGTTAGTCATAGTAAGAGATCAATCACAATAGCTAATAATAAACAACTATAACAATAAACCATCATCAAAGTCATGGGAGTGTGGTCTCTCCCTCTCTCTCTCCTGGAACACTGTCCTGTACTCACCCTTCTTGTGATGATGGGAGATGATAAAAGGCCTATGTAATTGGACGGAATCGGGTGAGCTCCGTAGGCACATGAGGTAGCATTAGGCTACTCTTGACCTTCTGCCGACATCAGGAGGATCATCAGCTTCTGATGGCAGGTGGTGGGGGTCACTGCAACCAGAAAGTGAAACCACAGGTGGGGGGCTGCCACGAACAGGGTGACCACCTAACCTGCTGGATTTCGTGCCTGCCTTTGTGTCCCCAGAAACAAAGAAGCTCGGATCCTATTCCCTGTGTCCTTTCTCCCAAACGTGATACCACTCTGGGGAAGTTGTTTTATCCTCTCCTTAATGGATTTAAAAATCAAAGAAACACGTAAAGGAAGGCAGAAGCTCTGGTTCGTGAGGGGGCATGTCTGAGGTTGCAGAGTGGGTCCATGAAAGCTGGAGTCCACCCAGGCCGTCTGCCAGCAAGTCCCCTGCTCCCACTGCACTTGGGGACTGGGCAGCGAACCCTCTCCGGGAGCCAATGCCACTGTGCTGGAGATGTCACAAGACCCTAACTCTTAGAAGCCAGGGTCCTTGGGCAAGGTGGCACATGCTCTCCATGAAGTCAAGGAAAAAAAGGAGAGACATGAATGCCCTTGGTTATTGCCATGTTGCAAAGATGTACAAGTCACAGAAATCAGCAAATCCAGTGCCAGGCTACTCTGGGGGACTCCAATTCCATTCCTTCCCCAGATCCCCGCTCTAGACTTACACAGTGAGATGAGCTGTTATTTTTCTTCTAATGCATATATTACACATGCGCGCGTGTGCGCGCACACACACACACACACACACACACACACACACACACTGCAGTTGCCATAGGAACCATCCCTGGAAACTTCCCGTCTTTTATTCAATTAAAATTTCACCCTCACATCTTCTGGAAGTGGAACACACTTTCATTCACAAGAGGACAGTGAAAAGAAGGTCTTCTGATGGGCTTCCTTGCCAACGAGCTGGCTACATTTCTGCAAATCTGATCCTCTTTCCAGAGACTCGGGGCATGCTGGCCATCTTCGACGCAGTCCTAAGGAATGTTCAGGCCAGCGTTCACACCCAGGTGTGGACCTCAGGGAAGGGGAGAAGGTGGCCTGGTGGCCCCGGCTCCACGCGTCCCCTCGGCATCCCTGCCACAGTCACACCACCTCCCTGTGCCCCAGCAGCCGTCTGTGGCAACGAGGAAGAAGGAGGCAGTGAATGCCCCATTCACTCTGGGCTGCAAGAAGTCAGCCCCCGCGGGGGTTCTCAGAGGGGCTCCACGGCTCCCTCCCTGATCTCCGAGGAGAACGAGGCTTGCCAATGCATCTTGTAAATACAATTGCCCAGTCCACTATTGGAAGCCTCTAAGGAGCCCATCTGCAAACGCACCTGCTCATTGCTGAACAAGCAGATACAAGGATGCACAGATGTGATCATTTAAAATCATTTTTCTCCATTCATTAAAGCATTGGGCTAGAAGCCAAAAGACCAGAGGTTCACATCTCCTTCCCAGCATGGCCGCCCGTGTGGACATACGGATGACTTAAATTCCCTAAGTCACCAATTCCTCCCATGGAAGACAGCTAAGAAGGCACATGGTGCAGACCAGAGAATGCCGGGAATGATAACTAAGGGCTGAGAGAACCTGCCAGTCGCCAAACGTGCACTGTAGTTGGTTTGTTGCAGTGATGGCCTGTGAGGCGGTACTTGTGTACAACCTGCTGGCCCACCTGGGTCACAGTTCTTCTTTTTATAATTTTTATTGCTTTAAACATGTTTTTAGGGATCCAACATTAAGTAACTAGTAATAGGGCCCGTTTCCACGGAGCAGGGAGACTGGCTGGGGCACTGTGCCAGCCAGCCGGGGCTGGGATCAAACCTTCCTTATCGAGTCACCAAAGCAGAGTCCCTGTCCTCTAGTGGCCGGCAGCTGTGAGCGGGTGTTGTCTGTATGTGAAAGGAAAGTGCAGAAGCTTAATTGAAACTCTGAAAGCGACAATCCCAGCATGGACTTCTGGATAATTCTAGACTAGTTAGGGTTCAGGGCATAAAACCGCCCTTTCTGCCACTTTACCCAGCCCTGCGACTAGAAGATGGAGCCGTTGTCTGAAGAAGGTGGGAGATGCCACTTTGCAAAGGGCAGGAAACCAGTTGGTGGAAGGAGAGAGACTGTACGGAAACCTCCAAGGCAGCACCAGGAGGCTGCTACCCACCCGTGCCATCCTTGCCATGTAAACCGAAACTGATTATTCTCCAAGGCTGACGCCCGCCTACCTCCCTGGGGGTAAGCTTCTCCCAGGTAACATGATGAGAATGAATGTTGCAAAGCAGTCATGAAGGAGCTGGTGGCGAATATTAAATAAACAGTTGGTGACAAATAATCAATAAGCTGCATTTCTCATTTCCTTTCAGACGAAAATCTTCTGTGAAGACAAGAAGCGTGCAAAGCATCTGGAAGGGCTGCCGTTCCAAGGGCGATCAGGGCCGCTGCTCCCTGAGAGCCCCCCGTGGGCCAGACACATCCGGGCGCTCGACAGTCACTGTCCCACTTAACCTTGCAAAGGGCCTGGGGAGGTAAGAATTCCTCTCCCCATTGTAGGCACAGAAACCAAGGCTCATGGAGGTTTGCAGGGCACACCACAGAGCTGGCAAAGGAACAACACGACATTTGAGTCCAAGTGTGTCTGATTCCCCAGGCACTGGGGAGAACAGAGCATTTGTCTCAAAGCTGTTCAAATAAAGTAGGCTCTTTAGGGGTGTGTGGGTGGCTCAGTCAGTTAAGTGTCAGACTCTTGATTTTGGCTCAGGTCATGGACTCAGGCTGTAAGATTGAGCCCCACATCTGATGTGGAGCCTGCTTAAGATTCTCTCTCCCCCTTGGCCCCTCCCCTGCCCTTTCCTCTCTCAACCTAAATAATTAATTAATTAATTAATTAGGCTGTATAATGTCCTGTGAATTTCCTTGCTATCTTTATGAGGAGTGCAAGGTGGATGGACGAATCTTTGCATAAACTCTTTGCTACGGAATTGTCCACTGTCTAGATCTTTCTTACAGGACTTGCATGTGTAGACTATCTTAATTGGCTGCTTATTCCAAAATTATTTATTGAATATCTACTACATAGGATGCAAGATATTGGATATTTCGGGAGACTAGAACAATAATTACAATTGTTAACCTCAGGAGTTCAGAGTCTAACGGGACAAAATCTACAAAACTATTACAAATATAATTAGATTACAATAAAATATAATACAACACAAAGCAATGTCAAATCAAATTGTGGCTAATGTGTGTATGTGTGTGTGTGTGGGTGTGTATCACCCAATATCGTATAAAGCATTTAAAGTGCCCAAGTTGTTCAGAGCAGAGATAAATTAATTTCCAGAGCAGAGATCAGAGGAGGCCTGGGGCGGGGGGAGGGGAACACTTTACATGGGCTTTCGGGATGTAAGTACTAGTAAAGGAAGGAGGCAGAGCAATCTAGGTACGAGGAGACAACTCTGTGTCCAGTGCCTTTTGGAGGATCAAAAAAAGTTCGGCTGTGGGAGGGTAGTTTGGGAGTGCTGTGCCTTATTGTGTCATTTACTCATTTATCCTCGTGACAAGTACTCAGGGAGCACACACCTGTGTGCAGGTAAGGTTCTAGGTACCCTAAACACAGCAGCAAACAAAACCAACAATTCCCTGTATGCACAAAGCTTACGTTCTAAGGAAGGGACAAGAGATCATTGATAAATTCTCTTAGCTTCACCCGGTTATCAATGCCACGAAGAAGACTCACCAGGGAAAGAGGTTCGTGGTGCTATTTTTATATGGATGGACTGAGAAAGATCTTTCTTTCTCTCTTTATAAAGATGAGACGTCTGTTTAGACTGCTGTCTGATTACCCCGAGCCCTGGTTCCTTGGGTGAAGGCACCAGAGACCCCCATGTCTCCCTCTCCTAGACTGAGCTCCCCCTAAGAGATCCCCCGCTCTTCTGACAAACTCGAGGCTCCAGCTTCCCAGCACTCACCACCGCTCTGTCACTTTATTGAATTAGATTCTAACCAACCAGGGGCAAAATATTTATGGCAAGATAGTCCTGGCTGCTCAAAAGCAAATCACATTAAAGCACCTGATATTTCAAGTTCGTGACTGGATTAGTTTTAATTAGAATGCTCTCCCGCTACAGAAAGATAAATGCAGGACACAGTATCAGATCAGCTTTACTCCTGTGACTCCTCCAAGATAAATCAACTTGAGAAATTTCCAGTCATTTCTAGATATCTATTTTTTAAATGCCATAAAAAACTGGGACATATTTTAAATTATCTTTAGGTCACTCGAATCTATAATATTTAGAAAAGTGTTTCAGCGTCAAGGATTTGTATGTATAATCTCGAGTTATCTTCACAAATTGGATTCCTGGCCCCTGGTCACTAGTAAACTTATTCTCCTTCAAAGTATAAAACAGTTTCTTTACAATCCAGTTCACTCAACACAGCACTGGCTTTGTCCTACTTTTCACTTGAGCTATCTGATTTGATGCCAAATTTTCCAAAATAATTGATTTCTAGATCTGCAAATATATACCAACAATTTGCTGTTTCTGAGAGTTTTTAGAATAACATTCACTGAGAGATACGAAAACAGTTTTACTCACAAATCACCTCTGTAATATTTTTGCCACTCGATTTTTTAAAATTTATTTCAGCATTTAAAGAAGAATCCTTGAGAATGTCCCCAAAACTGGCATTTAGTAATAGATTGCTTGCCAAACTGAGTGAGGAGACACTGTTGTTTTTATTATTTTGATTGCTTAAAAAATGTTTCTAGGGATCAAACCGTGAGTGACAAACACCAACCTTTATCCTATGATGAAGTTTATACTTCAACAGTAAAATGATGTTAATCAGACAGACGGGATCTGGATTCTCCTGGCAAAGCTGGAAGAACCACCTGCCAGTTGAGGAGGGACCTTAATACCAAAGCTGACAAGAGTTAAACGTTGCTTTTCTCGTACTTGCTCCAATCCACGCTCCGCCTTTTGGCAAGCCGAAATTACTTGGGCTTATAAAACTAAAATCCTGAGAACTAAATTCCTTTAAAATTCTATTTTATTATGGCAAGAACACCTCACATAAGAGCTAGTCTCTTAATTTGTAAATGCACGGGATTGTTCTCTCTAGATACAATGTCGCACCGTGGAGCTCTCAGAGGAGTTCACCTTGCACAAGGGAAAGGTTATATTCCTTGATTAGCAACCCCCCCTCTCCCCTCCCCCCATCCCTGCTGCCACCCCAGCCCCTGACAACCACCACTCTATCCTTGGTTTATGTGAGTTGGACTATTCTAGATACTTCACACTTAAAAGGAGTAAGCTACCTCATTTAGCAGAGATTAATAATGGACCAACAATCTCAGGTGTGCAATGCACTTTGTCACTTCGTGTCACCCCCCCAACAACACCGAGAGGTGGGCATGATGGCCTCGGAGGGAGGTTACATGACGGCCCCAGGCCACAGCCAAATGAGTGGTGGGGGCAGGATTGGAGCCCGGGGAGCTCTAACGCCCAGACAGAGGCTCGTCACTGCACCGCTTTCCCAACAGGAATGGGAAGGGAACACGTGGAACGTCCTCGTGGCATTTCGTCCACGCAGATTCTCTTACCGGAGAATCCTGCGCTGCCCGTCTGCTAGCACCTGGGAAAACGTGTGACCCTCAACATGAGTGAGGCAGTGACTCACTGCACGAATCTCAGGAGAGATTTAATTCCATATTTACCAAGCAGTTGCCCAGAGCAGGTAGTGTTGGGCCATGTTGTGGTGACTTTCCATGAAGCGTAAAGAATCTTCTCTACTTTGGGAGACACGGAGAACCTTTGTTAAGATTTGAGAATGGGGTGATGTAACGAAGGTCTTTTTTTTTTTTTTTCCAAGATTTTATTTATTGATTTGAAAGACAGAGATCACAAGTAGACAGAGAGGCGGGCAGAGAGAGAGGAAGGGAAGCAGGCTCCCCACTGAGCAGAGAGCCCGATGTGGGACTCGATCCCAGGACCCTGAGATCATGACCTGAGCCGTAGGCAGCGGCTTAACCCACTCAGGTGCCCCAACGAAGGTCTTAATTTTAGGAATAATTCCAGCACCACGTAGAGGATGGATGGGAGGACAGTTAGACCAGAGTCGGGGAGACCAGTTTGAAGTTAATGCAAGGTGCGTGGGCAAAGGACGTGAAAAAAGCAAATAATATCAAGAAATGTATTTGGCAGCAAACTTGGGGAAATATTCCATTTTAAAAGCAACCCAATAAATTTAAATTAATTATATGCTTTTTAAATTAAATTAACAGAGCTCAAAAATGACTATACCTAGTGTTAATAAGCATACTCTCTAAAGACAAAATCACACAGGCAGTATGTACCAAGAACTTATAATATTCTTGGATCCAGAATTCTAGTTTTGGAAATGAATCCAAAGGAGTTCTTTGGAAGCCAGGAAATATGTTTTATACACAAAGATGTCATCAGTAAAAAATTGTGAGAAAAAAAATAACTAGGTATACTATAGACATGATTTACTGTGGCACAGCTGTCCAAAGAGTTATGATAAGTCTGTTATAATATGTAATTATGAAGATGGTTTTAAAAAGGAAATGCTTGCTCAAGAACACATGAACAATACGATATAAATTGTATACACAATATGATTACAACTAGGCTTTAAAAAATAAAATCTAGGGGCGCCTGGGTGGCTCAGTGGGTTAAAGCCTCTGCCTTCGGCTCAGGTCATGATCCCAGGGTCCTGGGATCGAGCCCCGCATTGGGATCTCTGCTCAGCAGGGAGCCTGCTTCCTCCTCTCTCTCTGCCTGCCTCTCTACTTGTGATCTCTGAGTGTCAAATAAATAAAATCTCTTTAAAAAAAATATAAAATAAAATAAAATCTACACTAGGATAGATGGGAAGGATTCACACAATGGGTCAAAGACGATTTCTGTTCTGTAGGGAGACTAAAGCCCATTCTTCATTCTTCCTTCTCTGTGTCAATGAAAAAACAAACTTCTTGCAGCAACTGTATTTATAATTAAAAATATCATCTTCGAATTGTCTTTTCCCAGCTTTCTGGGAGCTGTCTCTGCACACTCAGACATCCACCAAAGCCACCTGGTTATGCGTATCCAGCCGACTGCCGCCATTGGGACAGCACAACAAATACTTCCAGACTCGCCCATGCTAGTGAGTCTTAGGAGCTGAGTTTGCTGAATCCTGGCGGCAGCAGGAGGACATCCCCGGTTATTCTGTTTGAAGTTGTTCTGTTTCTGATTCATTTGTATTTTCTTTACTCCTTGATGTTGGTCATGAGCCTCCACTTAGCATCTACTTAAAACATCATTAAACACTCTTCAGTTCTTCTTTGTCATCATTAAGGCAGACATTAAGACAGTCAGGAATTCTCACCACCCTAGGGGGACCTCGGACAAGATGCCTAGCAAGGACACAGGACCATTTATCATTTCACTCTGCTTTCTTCCAAGGGCATTTGCAATACATGGGCTGATTTCATCTTCATAGAATTTGAACTCATTTTAAAACTAAATTATCAGGATACAGTAGGTGAGCCAATTATCTAAGACCAGCCACCGAGGGAAGCAGTGATCTCCCCCCCACACCCTCCCCCACATAATGGGGAATTCTACTCAGAAGCCAGCAGTGATGCTGAGACTCATTCAGTCCCACGCTGTTTGATAGGTAGGACACCAATTCTATCAATGTTTTTGATTTTCCTGTCTAATATTGGTCTCACTTACTCGCGAATTTAAAATCCAAGCACATCCTATAATCTCTCTCTCTCTCTCTTTTTAAAAATATGCTGTTTATTTAAAGGAGGTTGAGGGTTTTTTCTTGTTGAGGTGGGTTTTTTTCCCTTATGAGTGTTTTTTTTTCCCCTTGTGAGCACACACCTGGCCAAAATCTTAGTTAAAGACAATGTAAAGGGTCCCTGTTAATTAGCTTGGGCCCTAATCCGGAGTTTCTGAGTTTCCAGTCTCATCAGATTTTCTGGTAGGAAATTGTGTTTCTTTCTCTTCAACAGAGAGTACGACAAAAACAAAAAATACCTCTACCCAACACCAGATCTTAAGCGTGACTCTCAGTGGGATGATAGTAAAGGCTGAAGAATATTAAGTAACAAGATGTGCGGAAAAAGAAAACAGCTTGGGTTTTGGCATTCAATCTAAGTTGAAATCCCAGCCCCATGATTTCCTGTGTGCATGACTTCAGTCAGGTTATTTAAACTTTCCAAGTGTCAGTTCCTACCTCTGTCAAATACAGATAAGAATACCTGAATTATAGAGCTATCACGAAGATTTATAAAATAATGTTTCAAAAGTGCCAAAAACATAATGAGAAGTTTGAAGTGACATGATTTGGTCCATCCAGCTTAGGGAGAAATCCCTGTGCAACAGATAAGCCAACACTGACTCTCCATTGACACTTTCCTTATTACTGTGGCAGTAACTGCCCGTAATTAGGACTCTCGGGACGCCTGGGAGGCTCAGTCGGTTAAGCGCCTGCCCTTGGCTCGGGTCATGATTGAGGCCCACATTAGGCTCCTTGCTTGGTGGAGAGCCTGCTTCTCCCTCTGCCTGCCACTCCCTATGCTTTCTCTCTCTCTCTGACAAACAAATAAATAAAATCGTAAAAAAAAATGAGGGCTCTCAATGCCCGCTCACAGCAGCAATGATGACCAGCAGAGGCCATCACACCCAGCCCCCAGCAGTGGCAAATCCATGGACAACAGTTACCAGTGAAGTGTCCTCATGGGGCGTCCTCACATCCTACCTCCCAGGTGCCTTAGCTAATCTGCTTGGGAAATCTCGATGCATCTCCAGCTCTCTCCCAGGGTCCCCTAAAACCAACCCAAGTCCACGATACCTCCTCTCTCCAAGCAACCTGACCTTTCATGCCTCCTGGAAGTGCCCTGGGTACTCAGTGCATGTAAATACACTGGGTTTTACTGGAGTCTGAACTCCCCTTTCTCATATCTTTTCCAGGAGGGCACTACTTCACTCATAAACTGTGCCTCAGAAATCTCTGGATTCCCATAGACTCTCAAGTTCAAGGTACAGACACCTCTATTAGGGTTACTTGCTTACTGTGTAACATGATTTCACTTTCTATCATAATACTTAAACACCTTCCTGAAACTTATAAAAGAAGATAGAAAATGGGTGAAATCAGGCACACATTTCGCTTCCTGCCTTGAAGGTTTAGTAGGAAGGATTACGTCCCCAGATCAGATATTTAAATTGTTTTAGTAACCAAAAAAATAATAATAATAATAATTACAATTTTTTAAAACCTTCATATAAGGCTAGCTATTGCCACCTCATACCTTAAAAAAACATGTCCTACCCACTGGTCCATTTGATCACCACAAAATTCCTATTAAACATTTCAGTCATCCTAATTTAAGTGAAGAAACCAAGTATTAGCAAACTGAAGTGATTTTCCCAAGGTTGTCTAATGAGCACAGTCAGAACTGGTATCCAGTTCTGAGGCAGGTTTGGCTCTTGGTTCAATGTTCTCTCTAAAGCACCAACTACCTATCAAGAATGACCCCTGGATAGTGACAGATGTCATAAATGCCACCACATAAAAATCTTGTCCTCGTTTCCCAAAGGTTTGCCAACATAAACAAGAAACTATGAGTAACCATTCTCTTAACTGGTATCCAGCCATCCCAAGCATGCATGATAATCTGTCTCCAAAGAAATTCTCCAGTGGAGAAGATGAGGGCTCCCTGAAGGACCAAGAAATAAGAAGTGCAACATCCACATGGAGGTTCCTCAAAAAGTGAAAAATAGAGCCACCTACAACCCAGCAATTGCACTACTAGGTATTTAACCAAAGGCTACAAACATAGTGATGAAAAGGGGCACCTGTACCCCAATATTTATAGCAGCAATGTCCAAAATAGTCAAAATGTGGAAGAGCCCAGACGCCCAACAGTAGATGAATGGATAAAGAACATGTGATACATATATACAATGGAATATTACTCAGCCATCAAAAAGAATGATATCTTGCCATTTGCAATGACCTGAATGGAACTAGTAGGTATTCTGCTAAGTGAAATAAGTCAGTCAGAGAAAGACAAATACCATGTGATTTCACTCATATGTGGAACTGAGGAAACAAAACAGAGGAATATAGGAGAAAGGAAGGAAAAATAAAATAAGATGAAAACAGAGACTCAACTATAGAGAACAAGCTGAGGGTTGCTGGCAGGGAGGTGGGTGGGGGGCTGGGGTAACTGGCGCATGGGCATGAAGGAGGGCACATGATGTGAGGAGTGCTGCGTTTTGTATGCAACTGATGAATCACTAAATTCTACCTCCGAAACTAATAAAAAAAAAAAAAAGTACACCATCCACCTCAACTTTTTCCCTTGGTGTGGTAAATACCCATTAGAAAAAGATTTGTCTGTTTCCTAAAAAGCCTCTAACTCTTAGCCCAAGATTTCCAGATTTGAACTGTTAAGAATACTAATCATTCCTCGAGCCCACGCTGAAGGTCTTTGCGGCTGCTACTTTGAGGCGGTTCAATAAATAATGCAGGAAGTAATCGTTAAGGCCCACACTGTGAAGGATGGAAGATGCTAGCACACCTGTGGGGAGAGCCAGATGTCCCTGCACACACAGCCGTTTGCATCCCCGGAGAAGAACCCTAAAATTATGAAACTTGGAGCTTATGGAGGATCTGCTAAACGGCCTCCATCCTCCCTCTCCGAGACAGAGAGAAAGAACAGGAGAAAGAAAGGGAAATGCCCTATAGGTTATTCCGGATGCAAACAACTCCTGTCATGGAAGCCGGAGGAAGTCTTCAACCCGGAATATAAGCAGAGGTGAAGGGGGAGGTGAAACGTGTCTCTAAACGTCGTTATCCTTCGAAGGGGAGAGAATGGCTGTGCGGGAAAGGAAGCCTTCCCTCTCTGTAGCTGGTCAATTCCTATTGCACAGAAGGCCTGGAAGTCCAGGAACCCAAGAAATCCAGGAAGGATGGTGGTCCTACCTAACCAGCCTAGCAAGGAACTGCAAACCCAGGAAGCATAGTTTTGGACCAGGTGATAGAGGGGATTTGTACACGGCTCTCCGGACTAACCCAAGAGGAGGAGGAGAGAGAGGAGAGGAGGAGGAGGAGGAGGAAGCAGAGGAGAAAGGGAGGAAGTGAGGAAGGGGAGGAAGAGAGGGAAGGAGAAGAGGACAGGAAGAAGGAAGCGGGGAGGAAAGAGGGGAGGGGGAGGAGAGGGAGGAGGGGGAGGAAGGAGAGGAGGGGGAGAGGAGAAGAGTTAGAGGCCCTTGATCCGGGAACCTTCTGGCTCAGAGGACTCTTGGCTCCACGCGAGCTGCTGGGACCAACACGCACTGTTCTGGCTCCGCAAGAGGAAGGGAGAAAGGGAGGTCACAGGGAACCTCCTCACTTCCCAGATCCCAGGCACACCCTTTGCCTGGCCCGAGAGCTGACAGGAAGCCAACCAGTGTGAACGTACACTCAGCCAAGTCCACGTTGTCGGACACACCAGTTCTCACAGTAGAACCTGCCATTGAGCACTGCCAAGCTCCGCCTGGGTCCCCCGGATGGACGCTCACCCCCAGCGTTTCGGGGCCCATCATAATCGTAGAACAAACACTCACGTCCACAACCTTCTTTGGTACTCAAAATGATCCTGTGAATCTGGAAGAGCCACAGCTATAACTAGGCCTGTTTCATAGAAGAAAATAAAATGTAGCTCTGAAAGAGCCAATAACCAAGAAAAATGCACATAGTTGGGCAATAGTAGAAACAGAATTTAAGCCCATATCCTGTGTGGAGGATCTGTGATTTCAGGCTAAGGAAACACCGCTTCATCATACATACACTAGAACAATACAGCTCTGCGATGTGAAGATTTCATAAATAATTTTGGCTCCTTCTTGAGTCCTTAAAAACATTAAATGACAGGTATGAGTATTTTTTAGAGCATTGGCTTGTTTTATTATTGTGGTTGCTATTGTTTTAAATATTTTTTTAAAAAATCATACAGTAATTTTAGTATTGTGAAGCTTGAACATTTCACATTGACATGTGAATAAAAAATTTGGGTTACATTTTATCTTCCTTTCTTTTTTTTTTTTAAGATTTTATTTATTTATTTGACAGAGAGAGATCACAAGTAGGCATAAAGGCAGGCAGAGAGAGGGTAGGGTAGGGGGGGAAGCAGGCTCCCTGCTGAGCAGAGAACCCATCCCAGGACCCTGGGATCATGACCTGAGCCAAAGGCAGAGGCTTTAACCCACTGAGCCACCCAGTCGCCCCTTATCTTCCTTTCTTAATCAAGGAATTAATCAATTAATAATGTCAGTTGCTGTGCAAAACAATTCCTTCTTCTTTCTCTCTCTCTCTGTCTCTGTCTCTCTTTTTAGATAGGGAGGGGAGAGCAGAGGAAGCACGAAAGAATCTTAAGCAGGTTCCATGCCCAGCACAGAGCCCAATGCAGGGTTTGATCTCACAACCCTGAGATCATGACCTGAGCCAAAATCAAGAGTCAGACGCTTGACTGAGCATCCAGGCACCCCTATTCCTACATCCTATTCCTAAACTTTGTTTCTATGTGTGCAAGTTGAAAGATATTTATACAAATAATTTATACATAGATCCAAAAAAGATAACATTCATTTCTGAGAATCAGATAAAAACTGTCTTCTTTTCCTGAAATAAAAGTTGTCTTGCAATTGTTTTGCATGGGTTTTTTTTTTCTTCTTTATTTAAATGCACCTGACCATTAGTCATTTTGCACAGAACTTCATGCATGTATAGGAAAGTATTTCATGAAAAATGTTGCAGCCTTTGAATGCTGTCAGTTTGTCCATTGACGGTGATTCTGCATATAAAAGAATGCACTTTCTGCAATCCAATAAGCCATAGAATATTCTGGTTTAAAGCATACAGTTTAATGAAACAGTAATAATTGCATTAATATATCAAGCCATGTCTAATTTCTTTCATGGAACATAAGACAATTTATGTTCTCTCTGAATGCAAAACAAATAAATAGTCTAATTGGCAATAAATTAAGTGCACTTTCTACAGAGTCCTGATACAGACATTGTTGCAATATTATTGGGAATTACTGTAAAGGACTACGAAATGAGGTACAACACGGAAATGGCAGAAAATTTATTTTTGTTCTTTTTTCTGTTTTAATTATACATGAGGTGAAAAATTAAGCCAAAATTCGAACCTAGTTATCAAAGGTTTATATTCAAATCTGCTTATCTGCCTTGTTAAAAGGTCAAAGTACTTCCTTTATATCCCTCAATTTATTGGTCCTCAGGGAAATCTTCATTAGAGGGTAGACAAAGGAAAAGGGGCTTCAGTTGGAGAGATAGAAGGAAAACCAGGATTGTGCAGAGCCATGGAAATCAGGGACCGGCAAGGCAGTGGTGTGCTCTGAGGGCCTCTCTGCCAGGAAAATCATAAATACAACATTTTATTTTAACATGATAATCCTTTTGAAATTTTATAATCATCTCCCCATTTCACAGATAGTAAAATCAAAGCTTAGGGCCATTAAGGGAGCTGTCCAAGGTCACAGAGTGGCTACTGCAGAACTGAGAGGCAAACTTCATTTGTTTAACTCCCAGCTCTGCGCTCTTCCTCACGCTATCACGTTACTACTGGACACTTCTCCAGGAGAAGAGTTTCCAACGGGGAAGAGGGCCAGCAGTTGCAAATGTCCCGAAGTGATTGAAGATAATGAAAGCAAGACTTGAATTGAGAACTATGATGTTCTTGGTAACATTTTCAGGAACCAGTGCCTAGAATCGGTGAGTGAAGAAAACATGGTGCAAAGGGGGAAACGAGGTGAGAAAAGAGGAGGTGTGGTGCCAAGCAGGGAGCAAAGAGGCACCAGGACCCATTGGAGGTAGCAGAGTTGAGAGAGCCTGCTTCATGATGGGAGTATGAAGGCTGAAGAGGGCTGGGGATCTGGCCATGAGAGCAAGAGCAGAGATGAAAGATAGAACAGGATTCCAGAGGATGGGCAAAGGTTGGGGGTAGATGGCCCTGGAGGGAAGAGGGGTCGTCAGAAACACAATCAAAGATGGAGGCGGAAATAGCAAGGACCCCATTCCTGAGAGCAAAGGTCAAAGAGGGAGATAGGGAATATAAAGAGAATATAGGGTTTGTTCATCTTGACTTAGAGTCCTCGGAGCTAAGATATGAGAAGTGGCATTTTTAGGCAAAATAAGTGCTAGGCTGGTGTCTCCTTCATTTGGAGACATCCTGAATGATGCCCCGTGTTGGCATGGGTTGGGGGGTGGGGGAGATCCCTATAATCCTGCTAGCATTGAACTCCGGAACTATGGAAGCAGAAATATGAGTTTAAATTCACTGACGGATTAAAATCAACCACCACTTACCCAGTGCTTCGTTTGCACCAAATGCTGTACAAAATCTCCTAATGCAGAGGTAAATAAGATGGTGACCCTGGAGAAGCAGAGTCCCGTGAAGAGACTAAGGTATAAACATAAGCAATTACCACCCATGATGGGTGCGGGAGAGCAGGCAGCACCAAGGGGGAGGTCACAGGGGAGTATGTAATATTACATAACCTCCAGGGCCCGAGACATAGCAGGATCTACGTTGTTGTGTTGTTGACTAAATTAATTAATTGCTGGGGACTGCTCTTGGGAATGTCTCGGGAACAGAAAGAGGAAAGAGGACAAGGCAGAGGGACAAGTTGAATGAGTCTGAGGCATCAAGAGCTACGGTGGGAAAGGGTGCCTTGGTTTGCAGAGACAAAAGAACGATGCACCCACCCTGGTCTAGGGGAGGGTCGTCCCTGTTCCTTGGAGTCCATGTCCTTCTGCTTACCTGAGCTTTCTCATCTGATTTATAATAAGCATCTCAAACTGTTGACATACTCCCAAAGGAAACTCTACTTCTTCCCCCACGCAACTCATTCCTCATGCAGTCTGTCCTATCCCTATCCGTAAAGTGGATCCCTTACCCATCTAGTTGTTAGGGCAAAACACTGGAAATTCATCCTTGAGTCCCATCTTTACCTTTCAACCCTGTGCACGTCCAGTCCTTCAGAACTGCTAAGACAGAGCAGAACTGAATCTGCTCTCCCTGCTTCCTTTCTCTCACACTGTATCCATTCTTCCCATGGCAGCTGCAGTGAGCTTCCTAATACTGTTAGAATGCCCTTGATGTTTGAAATCTTTTTACTTAATTATGTGTACACATACACATACATCCATGATTTTGTGTGAAGGACATTATTCATATGCTTTTATTAAAGATTACTTATTTATTTATTTGACAGAGAGAGAGAGAGAGAGACAGGAGAGAGGGAATATAAGCGGGGGCGGGGGTGGGGGTGGGAGAGGGAGAATCAGGCTTCCCACTGAGCACGGGGCCTGATGTGGGGCTCCATCCCAAGACCCTAGGATCATGACCTGAGCCAAAGGCAGATGCTTAACGACTGAGCCACCAAGGCATCTCTATGCATATGCTTTTTTATTTTTTAAGATTTTATTTATTTATTTAACAGACAGAGATCACAAGCAGGCAGAGAGAGAGGAGGAAGCAGGCTCCCTGCCAAGCAGAGAGCCTGATGCAAGGCTCGATCCCAGGACCCTGGGATTATGACCTGGGCCGAAGGCAGAGGATTTAACCCACTGAGCCACCCAGGTGCCCCTAATTAGTCTTTTGTTTTTTTTTTAAGTTTAAGTTCAATAATCCAACATATAGTACATCATTAGTTTCAGATGTAGTGTTCAAGAAGTCATCAATTGCAAGTACTGCCTAGTGCTCATCCCATCATGTGCCCCTCTCAATTAGTCTTTTTTCTGTTCCTTTGTTGTACGGTTCTCCCATCCTTCCCCCTACCCCATCAGCCTCCCCATTACACAAATGTCATAGGCCGTGTTGTTCCTCCATGTATATATGTTCCTCCATGTCTACACTATGACAAAGAAGCTATGTTCCTCCATGTCTATACCCATGTTATTTCCTGTTAATTCAATCCTGTGAGATATGTATGTGCACACACATATATCTGTATGTATATGGAAGGCATTTTTGTCAGTTTGATTTACAAAATGGAGCTCTAATATGTACATTTCATGGCACCTTACTTTTCTCATTCAACAGTACTTAGTGGGAGGTCCTTCAAGTCAACTGTTTTAAAGGCCACAAGTATACCATGACTATGTGCCATCAGTATGTGCCATAATTTATTCAGTGATTCCCTAAGTGGTGATCCTTTAATCCCTTATTCACCAACTTTGCACTTTTATTTTCCATTTTTATTTTGTTTGGGGTTTTTTGATTTTGCTTTGCCATTATGAATAATGCACTTGAATCACCTTTATTTATGAGTCCTCGTGTCTTGGGAATTTAGTCTCTGTAAGAAGGGTCACCAGGAATGGGTCAAAGGGTATATGTACTTTTAATTTTAATAGATGTCATGAAAATGTATAAAAAGACTATACATTTTCAAAATTCCAAGTGAAAACTGAAAGGACTGTTTTCCTTTCATACCTGCTAAATACTGGTTTTCAATTTCCCTTTAATTTTGCCAGTCAATGAGTGTAAAATGATACGTCATTGTGATTTTAATTTCCATTTTCTAAACTGATAGCTCATTTAAACATCATTTAATGTTTATTGGCCACTGGCATTTGTTTTTCTCTGAACTGAGAATTTGTGCTTTTTGTTTATTTTCTTAATGGTTACTTGCTTTCTTGTCAACTTGTAAGAAACATTTGACTATTAAAAATATTCAGTCAGTATTAAAAATACTCAGGCAGTTAAGCGGGTGCCTTTGGCTCAGGTCAAGATCCCAGGGTCCTGGGGTCAAGGTCCACATCGGGCTCCTTGCTGGACTGGGAGCCTGCTTCTCTCCTCCTTCTGCCTGCCACTCTACTTGCTTGTGCTCTCTCTCTTTCTCTCTTAATCTCTGTCAAATAAATAAATAAATTCAGGTTTTGTCCATGAGTGCAATAAAGATTTTATCAAAGTATATCTTTGGGGAGAAGTAGCACACTGAGACTACTTCAGCTAGCAGGAGATCAGCTAGATAGCTTATCTAAAGATTGCAAACACCTGCAAATCCATCGGCAGATCGAAGAGAAGAAGAACAGCAATTCTGGAAACAGAAAAACAACCACTTTCTGAAAGGTAGGACTGGCGGAGAAGTGAATCCAAAGCGTCGGGAAGATAGACCCCGGGGGGAGGGGCCGGCTCCCGGCAAGTGGCAGAGCAACGGAGCACAAAATCGGGACTTTTAAAAGTCTGTTCCGCTGAGGGACATCGCTCCAGAGGCTAAAATGGGGCAAAGCCCATGCGGGGTCAGCGTGGCCTCAGGTCCCGCAGGGTCACAGAAGGATCGGGGGTGTCTGACTGTCGCAGAGCTTGCGGGTATTGGAACAGGGAAGGCAGCTACAGAGACAGAGCCGACAGTGAGCTCACAGCTCGGGGTGACCTTGAACAGGTCGCAGGCTCGGTGAGCTTGGAGAGCGGCCGCAGGTCAGGCAGACGGGAGTAACTGGGCACTATTCTCTGAGGGCACACTGAGGAGTGAGGCCCTGGGCTCTCGGCTCCTCCAGGCCGGAGACCAGGAGGCCACCATTTTCATTCCCGTCCTCCAGAACTCTACAGAAAGCGCTCAGGGAACAAAAGCTCCTGAAAGCAAACCTGAGCGGATTACTCAGCCTGGCCCCTGGTAAGGGTGGTGCAATTCCGCCTGGGGCAAAGACACTTGAGAATCACTACACCAGGCCCCTCCCTCAGAAGATCAACAGAAAATCCAGCCAAGACCAAGTTCACCTACCAAGGAGTATGGTTTCAATACCAAGCAGAGCAGCAGAATTCCAGAGGAGGAGAAAGCAAAGCACGGAACTCATGGCTTTCTCCCTGTGATTCTTTAGTCTTGCAGTTAATTTAATCTTTTTTTTCTTTTTCATTTTTTTTCTCGTCTTCTGCTAAAATTTTTTAAATTTTTACCCTTTTCTTTTTTAACATTTTTTAACTAGTTTACCTAATATATATATATTTTCTTTTTTATACTTTTCTTTCGTTTTCTTTTTTTAATTCGTTATCTTTTTTATTAACTATTCTTTTTTTAAGAAAAGCCTTTCTTTCCTTTTCTTTTTTCCTTTCTTTCTTTCTGAACCTCTTTTTATCCCCTTTCTCCCCCCCTCACGATTTGGGATCTCTTCTGATTTGGTTAAAGCATATTTTCCTGGGATTGTTGCCACCCTTTTAGTATTTTACTTGCTCCTTCATATACTCTTAACTGGACACAATGACAAGGCGGAAAAATTCACCACAAAAAAAAAAAAAAAAAAAAGAACAAGAGGCAGTACCGAAGGCTAGGGACCTAATCAATACAGACATTGGTAATATGTCAGATCTAGAGTTCAGAATGACAATTCTCAAGATTCTAGCTGGGCTCGAAAAAGACATGGAAGATATTAGAGAAACCCTCTCTGGAGAGATAAAAGCCCTTTCTGGAGAAATAAAAGAACTAAAATCTAACCAAGTTGAAATGAAAATAGCTATTAATGAGGTGCAATAAAAAATGGAGGCTCTCACTGCTAGGATAAATGAGGCAGAAGAAAGAATTAACGATATAGAAGACCAAATGACAGAGAATAAAGAAGCTGAGCAAAAGAGGGACAAACAGCTACTGGACCACGAGGGGAGAATTCGAGAGATAAGTGACACCATAAGATGAAACAACATTAGAATAATTGGGATTCCAGAAGAAGAAGAGAGAGGGGAGGAGAAGGTATACTGGAGAGAATTATTGGGGAGAATTTCCCCAATATGGCAAAGGGAACAAGCATCAAAATTCAGGACGTTCAGAGAACGCCCCTCAAAATCAATAAGAATAGGCCCCGTCACTTAATAGTAAAATTTACAAGTCGTAGTGACAAAGAGAAAATCCTAAAAGCAGCCCGGGAAAAGAAGTCTGTAACATACAATGGTAAAAATATTAGATTGGCAGAAGACTTATCCACAGAGACCTGGCAGGCCAGGAAGAGCTGACATGATATATTCAGAGCACTAAATGAGAAAAACATGCAGTCAAGAGTACTATATCCAGCTAGGCTATCATTGAAAATACAAGGAGAGATTAAAAGCTTCCAGGACAAACAAAAACTGAAAGAATTTGCAAACACAAAACCAGCTCTATAGGAAATATTGAAAGGGGTCCTCTTAGCAAAGAAAAAGCCTACAATTGGTAGATCAGAAAGGAACAGAGACAACATACAGTAACAGTCACCTTACAGGCAATACAATGGCACTAAATTCATATCTCTCATAGTTACCCTAATCAAATGACATAATCAAATGCCCCAATCAAAAGACACAGGGTATCAGAATGGATTAAAAAAAAAAACCCATCTATATGTTGCCTACAAAAAACACATTTTAAGCCCAAAGACACCTCCAGATTTAAAGTGAGGGGGGTGGAAAAGAATTTACCATGCTAATGGACATCAGAAGAAAGCAGGAGTGGCAATCCTTATATCAGATCTATTAGATTTTAAGTCAAAGACTATAATAAGAGATGAGGAAGGACACTATATCATTCTCAAAGGGTCTGTCCAACAAGAAGATCTAACAATTTTAAATGTCTATGCCCCCAACGTGGGAGCAGCCAACTATATAAACCAATTAATAACAAAATCAAAGAAACACATCAACAATAATACAATAATAGTAGGGGACTTTAACACTCCCCTCACTGAAATGGACAGATCATCCAAGCAAAAGATAAACAAGGAAATAAAGGCCTTAAATGACACACTGGACCAGATGGACATCAAAGATATATTCAGAACATTTCATCTCAAAGCAACAGAATACACATTCTTTTCTAGTGCACATGGAACATTCTCCAGAATAGATCACATCCTCGGTCCTAAATCAGTACTCAACAGGTATCAAAAGATTGGGATCATTCCCTGCATATTTTCAGACCACAATGTTCTGAAGCTAGAACTCAACCACAAGAGGAAGTTTGGAAAGAAACCAAATACATGGAGACTAAACAGCATCCTTCTAAAGAATGAATGGGTCAACCAGGAAATTAAAGAAGAATGGGAAAAAATCATGGAAACAAATGATAATGAAAACACAACAGTTGAAAATTTGTGGGACACAACAAAGGCAGTCCTGAGAAGAAAAAAAATAGCAGTACAAGCCTTTCTCAAGAAACAAGAAAGGTCTCAGGTACACAACCTAACCCTACACCTAAAGGAGCTGGAGAAAGAGCAAGAAAGAAACCCTAAACCCAGCAGGAGAAGAGAAATCATAAAGATCAGAGCAGAAATCAATGAAATAGAAACCAAAAAAGCAATAGAACAAATAAGTGAAACTAGGAGCTGGTTCTTTGAAAGAATTAATAAAATTGATAAACCCCTGGCCAGACTTATCAAAAAGAAAAGAGAAAGGACCCAAATAAATAAAATCATGAATGAAAGAGGAGAGATCACAACTAACACCAAAGAAATACAAACTATTATAAGAACATACTATGAGCAACTCTATGCCAACAAATTTGACAATCTGGAAGAAATGGATGCATTCCTAGAAACATATAAACTACCACAACTGAACCAGGAAGAAATAGAAAGCCTGAACAGACCCATAACCAGTAAGGAGATTAAAACAGTCATCAAAAATCTCCAAACAAACAAAAGCCCAGGGCCAGACAGCTTCCGGGGGAATTCTACCAAACATTTAAAGAAGAACTAATTCCCATTCTCCTGAAACTGTTCCAAAAAATAGAAATGGAAGGAAAACTTCCAAACTCATTTTATGAGGCCAGCATCACCTTGATCCCAAAACCAGACAAGGATCCCATCAAAAATGAGAGCTATAGACCAATATCCTTGATGAACACAGATGTGAAAATTCTCACCAAAATACTAGCCAATAGGATTCAACAGTACATTAAAAGGATTATTCACCACGACCAAGTGGGATTTATTCCAGGGCTTCAAGGTTGATTCAACATCCACAAATCAGTCAACGTGATACAACACATCAATAAAAGAAAGAACAAGAACCATATGATACTCTCAATAGATGCTGAAAAAACATTTGACAAAGTACACCATCCCTTCCTGATCAAAACTCTTCAAAGTGTAGGGATAGAGGGCACATATCTCAATATCATCAAAGCCATTTATGAAAAACCCACCGCGAATATCATTCTCAATGGAGAAAAACTGAAAGCTTTTCCGCTAAGGTCAGGAACACGGCAGGGATGTCCATTATCACCACTGCTATTCAACATAGTACTAGAAGTCCTAGCCTCAGCAATCAGACAACAAAAGGAAATTAAAGGCATCCAAATCGGCAAAGAAGAAGTCAAACTATCACTCTTTGCAGATGATATGATACTATATGTGGATAACCCAAAAAACTCCATTCCAAAACTGCTAGAACTTGTACAGGAATTCAGTAAAGTGTCAGGATATAAAATCATTGCACAGAAATCAGTTGCATTTCTCTACACCAACAACAAGACAGAAGAAAGAGAAATGAAGGAGTCAATCCCATTTACAATTGCACCCAAAACCATAAGATACTAGGAATAAACCTAACCAAAGAGGCTAAGAATCTATACTCAGAAAACTATAAAGTACTCATGAAAGAAATAGAGGAAGACACAAAGAAATGGAAAAATGTCCCATGCTCCTGGATTGGAAGAATAAATATTGTGAAAATGTCTATGCTACCTAAAGCAATCTACACATTTAATGCAATTCTTATCAAAGTACCATCCATCTTTTTCAAAGAAATGGAACAAATAATCCTAAAATTTATATGGAACCAGAAAAGACCTCAAATAGCCAAAGGGTTATTGAAAAAGAAAGCTAAAGTTGGTGGCTTCACAATTCCGGACTTCAAGCTCTATTACAAAGCTGTCATCATCAAGACAGCATAGTACTGGCACAAAAACAGACACATAGATCAATGGAACAGAATAGAAAGCCCAGAAATAGACCCTCAACTCTATGGTCAACTAATCTTCGACAAAGCAGGAAAGAATGTCCAATGGAAAAAAGACAGCCTCCTCAACAAATGGTGTTGGGAAAATTGGACAGCCACATGCAGAAAAAAGAAATTGGACCATTTCCTTACACCACACACGAAAATAGACTCAAAATGGATAAAGGACCTCAATGTGAGAAAGGAATCCATCAAAATCCTTGCGGAGAACACAGGCAGCAACCTCTTCGACCTCAACCGCAGCAACATCTTCCTAGGAACATCGCCAAAGGCAAGGGAAGCAAGGGCAAAAATAAACTATTGGGATTTTATCAAGATCAAAAGCTTTTGCACAGCAAAGGAAACAGTTAACAAAACCAAAAGACAACTGACAGAATGGGAGAAGATATTTGCAAATGACATATCAGATAAAGGGCTAGTGTCCAAAATCTACAAAGAACTTAGCAAACTCTACACCCAAAGAACAAATAATCCAATCAAGAAATGGGCAGAGGACATGAACAGACATTTCTGCAAAGAAGACATCCAGATGGCCAAAGACACATGAAAAAGTGCTCCATATCACTCGGCATCAGGGAAATACAAATCAAAACCACAATGAGATATCACCTCATACCAGTCAGAATGGCTAAAATCAACAAGTCAGGAAATGACAGATGCTGGCGAGGATGTGGAGAAAGGGGAACCCTCCTACACTGTTGGTGGGAATGCAAGCTGGTGCAACCCCTCTGGAAAACAGCATGGAGGTTCCTCAAAATGTTGAAAATAGAACTGCCCTATGACCCAGCAATTGCACTACTGGGTATTTACCCTAAAGATACAAACATAATGATCCGAAGGGGCACATGCACCCGAATGTTTAGAGCAGCAATGTCCACAATAGCCAAACTATGGAAAGAACCTAGATGTCCGTCAACAGATGAATGGATAAAGAAGAGGTGGTATAGATACACAATGGAATACTATGCAGCCAACAAAAGAAATGAAATCTTGCCATTTGCGACAATGTGGATGGAACTAGAGCGTATAATGCTTAGTGAAATAAGTCAAGCGGAGAAGGACAACTATCATATGATCTCCCTGATATGAGGAAGTGGAGATGCAACATGGGGGGTTAAGGGCGTAGGAGAAGAATAAATGAAACAAGATGGGATTGGGAGGGAGACAAACCTCTTAATCTCACAAAACAAACTGAGGGTTGCTGGAGGGAGGGGGGTTGGGATAAGGGGGGTGGGATTATGGACATTGGGGAGGGTATGTGCTTTGGTGAGTGCTGTGAAGTGTGTAAACCTGGCGATTCACAGACCTGTACCCCTGGGATAAAAATATATGTTTATAAAAAATTAAAAATTAAAAAAAATTATATCTTTGGACTTCCCTTGTGGAATTTCTTTGCATATACAAAATTTTAATTATCATATATTCAAATATGTCTTTGCATTCTTATACAGATTTGGGGTTTATAGTTTTAATTAAGAGGGTATTCCCAACTCCTATATCATACATGTCGTTTTCTAGGTTTGTCTGTATTAAACTCTTTAATTCATCTAGAACGTATTTTTATATATGTAGGATAAAAAAAGGGCTGAGGGTGTTTTTTCTTTCAGATGAACAGCTGGTTGCTCAGCAACATCTATTAAATAGTAAAGTCCCACATGTCAAATAGGCTTATTCATGAGTTCTCTATTTTTTGTCCCATTAATCTACTTGTCCACTCATAAAATAACCTCATACTGACTTGATCACTGTAACTTCATCATCTGAGAACATCTAGCAAGCCAGATCTCTACTCCCTGTTCTATCTCATACTTCTCTCACATAATTTCTCACAGGCTCCTTTCCTACAGATAAACTTATGACCATTTTTCTAAAATCCCCCCACCCCCAAATGGGGAACTCTAATTGACATGACATTAACTTTTAATACTGACTTGGGGTCATGACCAACTTTGTGATAGGAAGTCTTCCTATCCAAGAATAATGTATAACTTGAGTTTAGGCTGATTTTACATCTTTAAATAAAACTACTATGGTTTTCTTCAATCCTGTTTTTTATTTCATTTTTTATTTTATTGCTCTTAAGTGCTTTATATTTTTGAGTATTATAAATTAATTTTTTTTATATGACTGAGAAAGGCATCACATTTTTATTAAGTAGCTCCTATATCCAGCCACCTGGCTATATTCTTTTAATAACTGCAATAATTTTACCAGAGTCCCTTGGGTTCTCAAACAAAATGTATCATAAGCTGGACAATGTAGTTTTGTTTCTTCTTTCCACATGTTTGTAGCAGTCATTTTCCTTTCTCCTGTTTTGTTTTGTCTGGTTTTGTTTGGGTTGGTTTTTTTTTTTTTTTTTAAGATTTTATTTAATTTATGACAGAGAGAGATCACAAGCAGGCAGAGAGGCAGGCAGAGAGAGATGAAGGGAAGCAGGCCCCCTGCTGAGCAGAGAGCCCCATGCGGGACTTGATCCCAGGACCCGGGGATCATGACCTGAGCCGAAGGCAGTGGCTTAACCCACTGAGCCACCCAGGCGCCCCTGTTTGGGTTGGTTTTATGCTGAGGTATGTTCCCTCTGTACCTGCTTTGTTGAGAGTTTTTATCATGAATGGATGTTCTACTTTGTCAAAGGCTTTTTCTGCATCTATTGAGATGATCGCATGTTTTTATCCTGTCTCTTGGTGATGTGATGTATCATGCTGATCAACTTGTGAATAATGAACCACGCTTGCATCCCAGGGATAAATCCCACTTGATCATGCTAAATGATTTTATAAAATATATTGTTGGATTCAGTTTGCTAGAATTTGGTGGAGGATTTTTGCATCTACGTTAATCACCAGAGATGTTGGCCTGTAATTTTTTGTAGGGTCTTTATCTGGTTTTGTAATCAGTGTAATGCTGACCTTGAAGAATGAATTTGGAAGCTTTCCCTCCTCTTTTATTTTTTGGAATAGTTTGAGAAGTCTAGGTATTAGCTCTTCTTTAAAAGTTTGGTAGAATTCACCCATGAGGCCATCTGGTCCTGGACTTCTGTTTCTTGGAAGTTGTTTGATCCCCAATTCAATTTCATGGCTGGTGATCAGTCTGTTCAAATTTTCTATTTCTTCCTGCTTCAGTTTTGGGAGGTTATAAGTTGCTAGGAATTTATCCATTGCTTCCAGGATGTGCAATTTATTGGCATATAGTCTTTTATAATATTCTCCTATAATCCTTTGCATTTCTGTGGTGGGTTTCCTTATGTTTGTGTATTCACTAAAACCTCCTTGACCATGTTAAGTAAAAAAGGGAACAGCAGCCAAGCTCGACAGTTCCTAATTTTGATTGAAATAATTTTTCCATTTAGAATGATGTTTACCAGGTGCCTGGATGGCTCAGTCAGTTAAGCAACTGCTTCTGATTCAGGTCATGATTCCAGAGTCCCAGGTCTAAGTCCTGCATCAGGCTCCCCGCTGAGCAGGGAGTCTGCTTCTCCCTCTGACCCTCCGCCCTAATGGGCTCTCTCTCTCCCTCTCTCTCTCAAGTAAATAATAATAATATTTTTTTAAAACCTTTAGAATGATGTTTGCTACCAACTTTGTTGTTAATAATGCCATTGTTGCTGTATTTTATCTTTCTTATATTTACCTAGTTTTACTTCGTTCCCATTATTTGAACCTTTATTAGGAATTGTTGCTGAATCTGGCCAAGTAGCTTCTCAGCATTTATTATTACAACCATGCAGGTTTTCTCCTGCAGTTTGTGCGTGTCATAGAGACGGCTGACGTATTTCATGGACTTTGAAACTTACTTTGCTGGAAAACAACTCTGCCCCATCATCACACATTTTTCCTTTGATATGTTGCTGGGGTGTGTGACTACTGTTTGGGATGCTAGCCTTTATGGTAACATGTGCCGTTGTTTCATGGTTCTGTTGAGAGATCAGTTACTACGGAAGAAACCAAGGGATGATTAAAGGACTGCCGTTGGAAAGCTCATCGGTACTTAGGCACGCACAGCTGAATTTTATCTAACCTCTAAATAACAGATAATTGCATTGTTTTCTAATCCAGTGATTTTCAAACTTTGGTATGAATAAGAATCACCCAGGAAATAAGGTGAAAAAAAAAAAAAACCAAAAAAATAAAAAACAAAAAACAACACCCAGAGGCCCAGACCCTGGCATCCTTTAATAAGTGTAGGCCTCCCAACTTTGGCTTAGCTTTCCAGGGAATTTTGAGACATACCAGTATTTGAGAACTGCTGTTCTAAACCATGTAGAAAGTTCCCAATTCATGTTCTGAAGCCCAAAAAACTTGAATACCAAAATCAAATAAAGGCAGGGCATTTTATCTTTTTAAAATGTAAATCAGATTGTGTCAATTTCCTGATTAAAACTTTCAAATGGTTTTCCATTGCCCTGGAATAAAGCCCAAATTCCATATGCTGGCCTATGATGCCCTGTATCCTTTGGCAGGCCATAGCCTTTCAACACCCCCTGCTCTCCATGCCACAGCTTTTCTACCCTCAAACCCAACCAGCTTGGTCCTCGTTAGGGCCTTCATGGTTTCCTCTGCCTGGACCACGTCCCCCAGATGTTGACGTGCTCAGCCCTTGTTGGCAGCATCAGTATCAGCAAGGACAAGTGAGTCTGTCCCTAACTGCAGTCCTAAAGTACGTCCTTATCACTATATGATGTTTTCTCTTTTGATATATCTGCCCATTTGTTAATTCCTTCTCTCTTTCTCTCTTCCCCCAGGTACACTATAACTTTCATAACAGCAAGGAGCTCCTCTGTCTTACTTACCACTAAACTTCCAACACTTAAAGTAATACCTGACTCATTGAGTGAATTAATTTATTCCTTCATTAGTCCATAGGCTTTAGGAAGACCCGGTTTCGTCTGGCTTGTGTCTATAACCCCAGAGCCTATGTACAACACAGGGGCTCAGGAAGCATCAGCTGGGCGAGCAAATGATGCTTGTTGATTTTTACTCAGCTCCAAAAGGACTTACAATAGAGGGCTGTTGATTTTAAAATACCTCTTTTAAGGCTTCAACTTTAACTGAAAACTCTTGAAGAAACAGGAGGTAAGACTGGCCTTAGGTAGAAGGTCCCTCCAGGAGGGTTCAGCTACAATTTCTCATCAAAGTATCTTCCCCCAAAGGGTGACTGCCCTTAGAACCATACCTGAGCTGTAACTCTTGTAGCAAAATAACCTGCAAATGGTCATGCGGGACACACTGCCTGCCTTCAGGTTCACCATCATTATCTGCACTTTCTAGATAGAGCTTGTTAGTAACAAAAGAAAATAGAGACCTTGGGATTAGAAAGGAGGCAAAAAGAAGTAAAACACAGAGGCTGAACTAGAGTAATTTCAGCAAACTCTTGGGAGAGATAAAGGAATTTGAGGAAACCTATCCTGGGGCCATGGAATGAACTCCTGAGCGTGTTACGATGAGAAATAACACAGGAAGGGCTGACGGTGTCTGGTCGAGATCTGCTGATGTGCTGGTGTTCTTAGAGGCCCTAAGCACAGAGCAGGCAGGAGTGGGGAGAGCGGAGTCATTCAGAAAGGTGGATGATGACGGCAGTGAAAAATACTACGCAAAATACTGAAGATTTGCCAAGACACTAGACTTCAGGTGCTCTCAACACCATCAGAAAAAGGGAGGGGGGACTATAGGAGGAGATGGTATGTTAATTAGCTTGACTGTAGTAATCACTTCACTATTTATATGTATATCAAATCATCATGTTTAAATCTTAAAGATAAACAAGTTTTATTTAAAAAAATAAATAAAGAAAAGAGAGAAGGATGGAGAGGAAGCAGGCAGAGTACAGACCTGTCTTCTGCCACCGTCTGTCTGAGAGGCTTTTACCAGGGCCCATCCTAGTGTTACCTGTTAAATAAAGGGCAAGGGCCAGCATAGGGAAGAGAGAGACCAGTGGAAGAGGAGAAGGAAGGGAGAGGGAGTGGAGAGAGAAGGAAGTCGGGGTGTGTGTGTGTGGGGGGGGGATTACTAGGAGGGGAGAGAGTGGAGGGGGAGGGGAGACAGAGAGAATTGGGAGGGGAGAAGTGGGAGGGGGAGGGGAGCTGCTAGCTGCTCTCAGCTCATACTCTCAAGTCAAATATTTGCAGTATTCTCTCAAACAGAGCTGAGAATTCAAGAAGGATATTGCCTAAAAAGGATCCATTCTTCAAAAAATGTTAGTCATTTAGTCTTCTGAAAGACAATCTTTTTAGCATGAAAAAAAATGCAATCTCATAGCCTCCACAGCTCACAGGGAAGGAAAGTCTTCATCATGCTCTTTCTGTTCTTAATTAATTTAAGCATCTGTCTGCTGTCTTCGGAAGATCGTCTTCTGGGAAAGTGGGCAAGTTGATATTTTAAGCCCAAATTTCCCCACCCCCCAAAATCACATGGAAAGTCTTAACAAGAAAACAGAGCAGGCCATATTCTGGGACAGCTTGTTCAGGGGAGTGGGGCATAGGATGGTTAGGGGAGAGCAGAAGGAAGGAAGGGGTAAGAGAAGATCAGAGTCCAAACTCCGTGAGCCATTGTCGTGTACAAAGTCAAGGCAGTGGAGCTTTCTAAGAAAGGGAATGACCAGCAGACAGTTGAGCAGGGTGAATCCAAATAAGGAAGTCAGAGGCGCCTACTCTGAATACTGACAAATTGTCCAGACACATAAGCTCCTCTACCCACCCTGGCCTTGGTGGTACATAGCTTTCCCGATGCCACTGCCAAGAAGGCAGATGGAGCAGGTGTGGGAATCGCTCTCTCTGCCAGGATGGGAGGGAGGGAAGAGGTAGGTTCTGTGGCGGGGGGCGGAGGGAGGTAAAGACAGGACTCCAGCTCATGCCCTGACCTTTCCACCTCTGGATTTCTTGTGTATGGCCATTGATACAACATTTAGCCTTCGTGCTGTAGAAGGGCTTCTCAAGCTCAGTGTTATTGACATTTTGGGTCAGATGACTTTTTGTCGTGGAGCTGTTCTGTTCACTGTAGGGAGTCTAGCAGCATCTCTCTACCTACTCTACCTCCTGGGTACCCCCAGCATCCTTTGCTTTGAGCCTCAGATCTCCCACTAAGTCTCCACTCCATCATCTGACTACAAATATACAAGAAGAATTATATTTCAAAATGTTTCCGTATATAGAGTATATATGATTGTACGTATATATCTATTTATATAGAGATGATAGATTCTATACTAATATACCAATCACTGATAGTCAAAAAGTATGAAGGATCAAAAAAAAGCATGAAGAACCTTGGGCTTAGCATTTATGAGAATTGATGAGGCATTGCAAGCTACAGAGTTTATTACCAACGAGGGGGCTCCTCTAAGTAACTGCCGGCTCTGTCCCTAAGGAGCTGTGTGGGTTTGGACACACTGTTAGCATCTCTGAGCCTCGATGCTCTCATTTTTTACCTGAATTGTTGAAGGACCCTAATCTTGAACTTTCTGCAAGTCATAGTGAAGCAGCACATTCTCAGTGAGGGTTCCCTGTAATTCCTCCAATCTCCATAGCAGCTAAGGCCCCCAGAGTGCGAATGCCAATGACCCCCAGGGGTCCCAGGAGGTAGAAGACTGGGCTAACTCCCATCCCGGCCATGCTCTACCTGGCATTAGATGAAGGACAGGGAATGCTGGAGAAAGGATTTGGGACAGGCTCTCAGTGCTCCGTAGTTCTACCTCCTCCCAGCTTCCAAGTCTGTAAGAGGAGCTTCAAGACTCCTGGGAGAGCTTGTCCCATCCCCCCAGAGTTTGTGGGACACAACTCACTCATGCCTGAGAAATCCGAGCCTGACAACTGCCCAGAAGACACGGTAGGGGAGGCAGGGGAGGCTGCTGCGGAGAGCCAGCAGAGACCCCCATGACAAAAGATGGTCACTAAATGCAGACACTGAGAGAAAACTGGCCAAGGGTTTTCCTATAGCCATCCCAGGAAGGCCTCTTAAAAACCCCAAATGACCTCAGCCAGAAAAATCTAGACATGTCTCCTTCAGTGGCTGAGGTCTGCTGCACCAGTCCCAAGTGGCCAGCCAGGGAAGGGGCCCAGAGGGCAGGGTGGCTGCACAGCACGGCTGTGAACGGGCCTTGAAGGATGCGTTGGCTTCCTTCCTACCACACTGCATATGTCCCAGGGGTTAAACTGGCCCCGCAGACCCAGCCGTTACTCCCCTCCTGGACCACAGCCTTAACAACCAGCAAGGAAACACCCACGACAGCGCATGTCCTCTGCACTCAAAGCAGCTTGCTCCTTCTCTCACCGTTGGTGGGAACGCACGCTGGTGCCCCCACTCGGGTCAACAGTACAGAGGTGCCCCAAAAAGATGAAAATAGAACTACCCTACAATCCAGCAGTCGCACTACTAGGTATTTACCTGAAAGGACACAAAAATACAGATTCGAAGGGGCACACGCACCCCGATGTTCCCAGTAGCACTATCTACAAATAGCCGAACTATGGAGAGAGCCCTGATGTCCACGGATTGATAAATGGATAAAGCAGAAGTGGTGTGTATCTTACTGATAGAGAACAAACCGAGGGGTGATGGAGGGAGGTGGGAGGGGGATGGGCGAGATGGAGGATGGGTAATACGGGGCCACACTTGTTACACGGAGCACTGGGTCTTGTATGCAAGTGACGAATCCCTGCATTCTACTCCTCAAATGAATATTGCACCGTACGTTCATTAACCAGAATTTAAATAAAAATTTGAATACATTAAATTAATTAATTAAATAAAAATTTAGAAATAAATTTTAATTTTTTTTAGAAAAAAGTTAAAAATAAAGAAAAAAAGCAGCTTCCACAATCTAGCCTATACCCTGCTCATCTCAAATAATTGCACTCTTAACTCATTAGTGCCTGGTCAACTTTTTTCTTCCACTTTTCTTTACATAAGTAATGCATGAAAAATTTGCTTATTAAAAATTCAGATAAAGCCGATTAAGGAAAATACTGTAGGGCCCGGTAAAACCAGCCCTTCCTCAGGGAAAATGCTATAACCCATTTGGTTGTTTTCATTCAGTTTTCTGGTTGTTGTTGTTTTCTTAGCATAAATGACACATTATTCTGTATTTTACTTTTGTACTTAATAACGTTAGTCCAAGTTCTTCCCACATGGGCATGTGTAGACGTAATTCATTCTCCTTCTTATAACATTGATCTGTAGTATGTCAGAGTATGGTTGGAACACAGATTGCCTTCCCCCACTGATGAGTATTCCAAGTTGTGTTTGTTTTCTGCCAGGTTTTCACTCATAAACAATGCTGCGGTGAAAACTCTTGCAAATGTTTACGAGAGCTTATAGATAATTTACATGTTTAAATGTTTCCTCAGAGCAAATACCGAGAGGTTGGATTGCTACATTCAACGTGCATACATATTTTAAATTCAGGTAGAAATTGTGAAACTGCTTTCCAAGAATTCAGTTCATACTGCCGTCAACACGAAATGAAAGGAGTTGCTCTCCTGTGCCCTTTCTAATATTTGAAGTACCTATATTTTTAATATTTGAAGTACCTATATGCCCTACTTTTTTAATGATAACCTCATTTTTGTTTTAATTTGCATGTTCTTAACTTCCAGTGACCACAGTCCTATTCATGTTTGCATCCCTAATGCCTAACAGTCCCTGGTAGGAAATCAATACCAATAAGTATTTTTATAAGGTTTTTCCCAAGGCAAGAGCAAGGACAAACACCGCTTACTCCACGATACGTTAGGAGGGTACTAGGCACTTGATACGCCTTTCCTCATTAATTCCCTCAACTGTTCTGTGACGTCATTATTTTCCCTTCCTATTTAACGAAAATAGGAAGTTTCAGAAGAAATTGAAGCCTACAGGATTAAGTACATCCCTCCAGGTCAAGATAGTAAGCAATACACATTCCAGCCCTGGTGGGACTCCGGAAACTGAGTCACCCTCTACCTCGTCACCCCCAAACCTTGGTGGACCACCTACTGTCTGCAAGAAGCTGCAGGGGGGTCCCTGCTCATGACTGCTGTGCCCACTCCGGCGTAAGTAGAGGGATCTGATCTAAGTACGGAGCATTGGCACTCAGCGAATATTCCCATGGCAGGTATAGCTCATAGCTCACCAGATGCTCTCCCCCCACTGCACGCTTGGTACTCACGGCAGCTCTTGAAGACGTGAAGGCAGGGCCTGGTTGAAGACTCTCCATCCCCATCTTTCTGACACCCGAGACCCAGAGAGGTTGCCAGTTGTCCAAGAACACACAGCTGGCGGGTGGTAGGAAGTACCATGTGTCTGAGGAGGGACTTAGGTAGGAAACAGATTTGGTGTAGCTGAGGGAGATCCCCGTAAGCAGGGAAGGTTCTGGAAGAACTTGACAGGGGCCTAGAGTACAGGCAGGCTCATGAGGTGAGGGGGACACAAAGAGGCAGGCTGATGCCCTCCAAATGTCAACACCAAAACTGCAGGAACGTTAGTTCAGATTCGTGAAGGTGCTTTGGTCTTCCCTACAGATCTCGGTCTCTCCTCCACTGCCACTAAAGTGTCTGGACCCTTCCTGAGATCTTGCCCTCAGGAGCCCTCATTTTAACAGGCTGGTATTTGAGCTGTAGGAGAGTAACACGGGAGCTGAGACCCCTTGCTTGGGCGCTGGTCCTGCATGGCTTTGGGTCTCCTTCTATGATGGGACCAATCATGGTGGCGTCCCCACCGTGGCCTGTCACCCCCATCTGTAAATCCCGTGAGAGCAGGGACCAAATCTTGTTCTTCTTTGTGTCTCCCATCCTATCCTGCCTCTCTCCACCTACAGGACCCAGCTCCACGGCAACAACGCACGCTCAGCACTGCACACTTTGCAGCCTCACTCCCTGGCCAACAGTGGATTTGTCTCTCTGAAACCTAGAATTTCTACAACGTCAGGGGTCCCCTGCTTAAAAAGAAAAAAAAATGCAAAATAGCAAATAAAAATGAAGTCAAAATGAATTGGAAAGAAATTATTCCAAACTGCAAAGTTTTCAAAACAGACAAATATGATAAATATCTCAAGGCCTAGAAAACAACACGACTGTCTGCCTGATAAACCTGGATAATCATTTCTTCTGCTTTTTGTGGTTGTTCCCTCTTTGATTTTCTTTTCTTTTGGCAATGATTTGCCATACCTATTGCTTTATATAAGTCAGTGAAAAGCTAATTCGATCTTTCCTCCAGCAGAATTAATTTTTTTTTTTTTTTTTTTTTTTTTTTTTTTGGTAGCAGCCGGGGCACATAAAACACATGACTTGATACACAGAGACACACTTGTTGATTTGTTCCTCCTGCAGGTTTGTAGTTTACAAACAGTTATTCTGAGGGGCGCCTGGGTGGCTCAGTGGGTTAAGCCTCTGCCTTCAGCTCTGGTCATGATCTCAGGGTCCTGGGATCGAGCCCCCACATCAGGCTCTCTGCTCAGTGATAAGCCTGCTTCCCTCTCTCTCTCTGCCTGCTGCTCTGCCTACTTGTGATCTCTGTCTGTGTCAAATAAATAAATAAAATCCTAAAAAAAAAAAAAAAAGTTATTCTGAGAAATTCTTTTTCACATGATTCTCCTCAAATAGCAAAAGTGTAGTGAATTTATAATCATATATATTATCAACTCTATTCTCAACAGGAAAACTTCCATTTGAACATTGAATGAAAACAGGACATTCCACTTAAGAGACTGATGCATCTCATGACTGGAAGGAATTTCCATAGCTCTGGCTCTTCACACGTCATGCCTTGTTTTTCCCGTGCCACCCACAGACCACAGAGTTCGGAGGCCTGTTGCCCTAGGACATGTTCATCCTGAAATAGGACCTCTGACCCCACACCTTTGTATCCTGATACCAGGAAGGTCGCTGGAAGCCCTGTGCCCCAGGACAAGCCACAGTAACTTCACTGTCCCTGAGAGTGACAGGGACCACGTGAATACAGCCCACTGAGCCCGAGCAAAGGCATCACCCCAATCAGTCCACCCTGGCCAGACCCAGTAAAGCCTATCGCCACTCCGAGCCCCCCGACCTGAGGGGAGGCGTGATTAAGTGGAAACCAGAGTGAAATGAAACAAGGGTCTGAACCAATTACAGAATAATAGCTTACTTTTGCAAACTTTACAGAACGGCCCGATCGTGTGAACGTAGGGTGTGGGGACCCGATGCTTCATTTTCATTGGCCTCTTGGTCCATCCACCTCTGCTCTGGCGCCTGGTTCCATGAAAAATACATGAACAGACATTTGTAGCAGAAACTGACCTCTTGTGAAAGTAGAAATAGTAGAAACTGTAAATTTGAAGACAGACCCTGACTCTGAGTGGCCAGGTGTCTTTGGACGAGTGACTTTCCTTTGCTGAAAATAAGTTTCCTAATCTGTAGAATGGGAACAATCGTACCAGTCCAAGGGGCTCCCCGAGGGTGAGCCTCCATTCCGCAATGACAGCGCCCAGCACGCAGCGGGCACACTCGCCTGGGGCACACTCGCCTGCCGGGGTGCGCACTGCACGAACCAGCTGAAAGCCGACCATCGGAAGGCAAGTCCCGGCTTCCTAGGCTAACAACCTCATACGTGACTTCAGCTCAGAAGCATTCTACGATTCAAATTCCCCATAGAAATAAGCCGGGGAAGGATTTAAAGAAATGGTTACATATGATTTTTCACAGGCTAATCTGCAGCTCCGTGCAGGTCAGAGAAGATTAAGGGCTCCCAGAAATTCAAAGGCTGATTACTTCAAATTCCTTCCCAGGAGTCAAGGGGATACAGCCCAGCTCAGTATTCTGTGCACAAGCCGGAATCCTTAAAAGAAGCATATCAGAGAAGCTAACATAAGGTGAAGGGTTTCCAGAAAGCTGTGACTTAAAAAAAAAAAAAAAAAAAAAAATCTACGGACGCAGCGAGCTGAGACCTGCAACAGCCCCCACCCCCCGCCCCCACCCCCCCCCCCCCCCCCCCCCGGTCCCCTCTCCCAGCCCGCAGCCAGGTCCCAACCCCAGCTCCGACGCCCCAGCTGCTGAAAACCAATCTCTCCCCGCAGCCCCTGAGGGCCTGGAGAATCCAGAAGGGGCCACCCTGGAAGCCAACCACGTCCCCACGCCGTCACTTCCTCCATGGCTCCTCCTCCAAGTGCTGCCAAAGGTGAGGCTGTATCTACTCATAACGGGGAACAAATTAAATGACGGTTTAAATCTTGTCACAGGTCAGGCAGGCGGTGATAGGAGCAATGCCTCTCCAAGAAGGTGATCCATCTCCTCTGTCTCTGGGGAGAGCGTGAGATCTGAGGGGAGGGGAGCGCACGGTGAGTGTGGGCGAGCCCTCGGGGAGGGAGTAACCCGGGGTGGGCATCGCTCACTTGTCCCTTCGGGCTGACCCAGCTCAGGGCCTTTGGAAGGCTCCCTGGAGCTTGAAGTGCCTGCAAACCGTACAGTCCCATAGGGCAAGACCTCATCGCCAGCATTTCCTGTGGGCCGCGCTATGTGCCAGATACAGTCCTCATGTCCTTTCGTTCCTGCCACAGCCCAACAAGGTGAGTATGAACACAGGCAGGGAAACTGAGGCTCAGAGAAGATACAGAGACTTGTCCAGGATCACACAGAACCCACATTCACAATCGGCTGGGGATCTCTGATTAGTCCGAGGTGGCGGGTTGGAGGGTTGGTTTGATTAAGGAAATCTTTGCCGAGTCTTAAATGTGTGCCTACGTGTAACTTGAACCCTAAGAGAGAAAGACAGCAAGATTCAGGGCTCTGAGGAAGAAATCAGAGCAAAAGTTTCTTTAAAAAATATATATATATTTATTAATTTATTTATTTGAGAGAGAGAGAGAGAGCATGAGCAGGGGGAGTAGCAGAGGGAGAAGCAGACTCCCTGCTGAGTGGGGAGACCATCTCTGGACTCAGTGCCGGGCCCCTGATATCATGACCCCAGCCAAAGGCAGATGCCTAACCCACTGAGCCACCCGGGTGCCCGAAGAGCAAACACTTCCTGGAAAACTGGTCAGAACCAGCCAAAGTCAGCCCGCTGGTGAACGTGAGCTGGGCAGACTCAGCGAGCAGACCCGCACCCACACCAACCAGCCCAACCTGAACCGTCACCTTAGGGCTTCTTTAAACCCACCATCATGCTTCCTCGACAAACTGAGTTTCTGTCTTTCTGAGCCCACCTTTGCCTTTGGCCTGGGAGACTCTGCATGAGGGCCAGTCCCCCTCAGACCCCCGTCTTTACTAATCAGCCCTAAGGCTTGCAACGGTCCCTGTCATTCCTTGAAAAGGAATCCAAAGGCCTCGTCCGACGGTGCCTAACCCCGCTGAGGCTGAGGTTGGTCTGCTTTGCCTGGAGGTAAATTTGGCTTAATGCCCACAGGTCTCACATCTCACATTCTGTTTCTCTTTCATGCGTGGGTTTTCCTTGAAGTCCTGCCTAATGAAGCTTTCTTCTCCAGGCTTAATCCTCTCCAATCCCTGGCAGATTAAGTTGACCGAAGTTTAGCTTTGATGCTGTCAGCCTCTCCCCAGGACCCTTGCACGGGAGTCCCGTTTGGATGAGGTCGGACTCCTCATATCAGTGTTCACACGACCCTGCTCGAGCAAGGCTGAACGGCCCGGCTTCCCTGAGCAGAGAGCACACATCTCGTTGTCGGGATGCTGGTCCACACCCAGGCTCTCGCCGTAATGGCGCTCCCGGCTCGGGTGAACAGAGAGAGGCCTTTCTGGAGGAAGACAGAGCTGAATCTCCATGGTGGGAGATTCAAGGAAATCCTCCAGAATCAAGGAAGTCGGCGGGTGTCCGTGGAGACATCTGCTCTGTCTCCAGAGGGCATGGGAAGCCACATACACGGCAAATACTGGGATTCAAGTGTATTTTTTGCTCCCCCACATTTTTTCTCTACATCTGTGTTCTTTTCCCCTAAAAAAACCCTTACCACAAAAGCAGAGACAGGGCGGGAGGGCCTGAGAGATGATGTGACAGGTGTCTCCCTGCAGGAGAGGGAGACGTCCCAGGGGAGGCTGGGTGTTAGGGCCGGGCATCAGGAAGACCCGCCCGCTGGTGGAGCCCGGAGGTGGCCCCAGGCGATGGGGGTCTCCTCGTCCTCTCCCCTGTCCTTGGAATTCAGGTCCCACTGCCCTCCCTGCTCCAGAGGCTGCCCCCGGAGCATAGCCTTGCGCTAGTGATGGGCTGCTGAGACCATCTGGGTGGTCTGCAAACTGAACCCAGGTAAGGCCTCTATAGAAACTCTAAAGACTGGGGGGGCAGGTGCCGAGCCCGACTCACCTTGCTGTGTCCAAGCCACGCCTCACACGTAAGTCCCCTTGCGTCTGAAATCTGCCCCCCACCCATGTGGAGTGGCCGCCTCTTCCTGGGGCCCCTCCCTGCCCTCGGTACCCAGGGGCCAATTTCAGGTGACACCAGGGAAGTTCCAGAGCGCCTTGAGAAGAAAGAAGTGGCGTTTACAAGGGGGATGCGCTGAGCTGATCGGCTGGGGAGAGCCAGAAGGGAAGGGGTCCGGGACAAAGGGACGTCCTAGGGGCTGAGACGCAGGAGGCGTGTCCAGACCCAGACATTTGCTCCGGATGGCAGCGATCAGTAGTCATTGACTGTACACCAGATGAAGGAACAAGTTCATCCCAACCAGGGGAAGAAAGGCTCTGCTGCCTAGCCCCTGCCCAGCCCCATGCACCTGCCCCAGCACCTGCCCCCTGGTACGCGGCATAAATAAACAATGGGTGCGGCAGGCTGCGGCCCTGCACCATCTGTACCGCGAGGAGCGTTGGCTCCATTGCTTCCAAGGTTTCTGCCAGCACCGATGTTCTATTTCTTTCTTCCTTTCTTTCTTTCTTTTTTTCCTTCCTCTCTACTAAATGGAAACACGGCCTGGGAAGGTGGGACCATTTTCAGGGTTGAGAGCACACGTTGCAAAGTAGGCTTTGCAACAGACTCTATTTCAGCGAGGGAAAGTGATGTGAGAAATGAAGGTGATTCGTGTTTGTGCTTCACATGTTTCTCTATTTGCTTTAAACACGGACAATATTTAATAGCACAAGCAGCTTCTAAATGCTCCCGTATTTCTGGAGCCAAGAACTGCCGGAGGCCTGCATAAAAATTTAGTCCAAATTGGTTTCTTTGGTAAGAAAAGGAATAACAAGGAGGGAGGCAGATTGACAGGGCTGGTGGCCTTTGCCCTTGGTTCCTGTCTGTCTCAAAACATGTAAGTGCCATCCTCAGGGCCAGAAAAGGCAAAGGGGTTTGAACCAAAGAAGTGACGATGTCGTGTGCTGGTTGGTACGAAGTGCAGTGAAGACTGACCATAATGGGGTTTGGTTTCTACTTTTTGATTCCACAGGTTAGTTAGCATGGAAGAAAGCATAATGCTGGGGCAGAGAGGGGGAGCAAAGAAAGAGAATTATGCCAGAAAATTGGAAAATACATGAAATGAATAGCAGTCAGGCTAAAATAATGGAAACCAATGGAATGACTCTTATGAACATGGTCCCTGCTCTCCACAGGAGAGGAGCTTGGCAGCTCTGTGACCTTGACCATCGCCCCACTCCTTCCTTACAAGAAGCCAGGTCCAAGAGAAGCTGCATACCCACAGAAACTCCGGCCTCCTGCCTGAGAGCCATCAAATCAGAAAAAACAATGGACTCTGGAATGCCCCTATGTCAATCAATAATTACATTTGGCAAAAGTATAACTAGTGACTGAACCCAGCAGCCAGCAGCCTTTCTCAGTAAAGGGCCAGAGAGTGAATATTTCAAGGCCATACAGTTTCTGTGTCAATGACACAACTCTGCCGTCAAGGCAAGAAAGCAGCCAAGACGGGACATACAGAAACAGGTGCGACTGTGTCCCAGGAAAACTTCCTGACAGAAACAGGCGGCAAGCCAGATGTGGTCCACAGGCTCTGTTTGCCAACCCCTGAGTTCAGTGATCATATCAAACCCTACTTGACAGCACTTTGCTGTCTAGACGCTACCCTTGCTTGCCATCTCGGGAGTCCATGAGGACACAGAGGAGGGACTGCCAGACCCATTAGACCAATGAAGAGTTGCGAGTTTGCAAAAAATAAGTGCCCAAGGTCACATGGTCTATAGGAGGCAAAATCGGGGCATTATCTCCCTGTGTGTCTTGGGCCCCTGCACATTTGGTCCCACTCCAAGTCCTGCTGCCTGTGCCTTCCAGGGACCTCTGGCTTGAAAGACCTGCGGATACCCTTACCCAAGAATTCAACACTGCCACAGGATGCAAACAGCAAGAGGTTCTTTATTGTAGCGCGGGCGCCTGCGGGTGGTCAGCAGCTCCTGCTAGCTGAGCACACCAGGCTGGGGTGGTGCAGGATTTTTATAGACAGGTACATACAAGTCCTGGATGGGACGGGGCCGATTGGCTGACAATTTGAACATTTGAAAAAGGGCATACTTGGTGTTAGTGGATTGGCTTTGGAAGACCCCCGCGCGCGAAGAAAAAGGCAGGAAGGGGAAACAAAGAGGGGAAGTTAGACCTTATTACTCAGCAGAAAGACATCCTGCCTACCTGACTATGCAGCCCCCTGCCTATGTGACTAACGTGACTATGCAGCCCCCTTGCCTGCGTGACCATGCCTCGGCTATTAGGAGAAGGTATCTTGTTCAAACAGTGTCATGCCCTAAAAGCCAAGCGGTTACAGAAAGGCAAAAGAGCAGTTACGGGGGGGGGGGGGGTGTCTTTCAGGCTGAGCAGTGCCTCCTACAGAAGCCCTGTGTCTATCCTGGCCACTCGGTCATTCACATGAAGCATCTTCTCCCTCCCTCCACCTCCCGGCCCACTTGCATGAGTGAGCTTTCTCGAGGTCAGATGTCAGCATGGCACACTCTGCCAGGAGTCCTTCAAAATCTCCCTATGACCTACAGGCTAAGTCCCCCACTTCTTGACTCAGGCCACAGGGCTCCCCAGGCTTTGGCCTCTGCCTCTCCCTCCTCACCCTTTGCTGAGATCTCCTAAACCCCAGCAATTTCAAACAGCACAGTGTGCCCACAAGTCCTCTCCTGGTGGCGGGCCCCTAGGCCTTTGCACACCCCACTCAACACATGAAAGCCCAGCCCCACGCTCCACGTCTTATACCAGATGTTCTTTGCAAGGCAAAGGTGGTATAGAGGACTCAAGAATTCCCCAAAAATGAGAAAATCTGGCCTCTCAGTCTAGCTCTGAACGGGGGACTGGTGGGCCAGCCCTCCAACACTCAGCTCAAGGTCTCCACCAGAGGATGTCACTGACCTTACCTGATGCGGACTCCAGGACTCTTACTCACATCTGTGTTGTGATCAAAGCCTCTCCCATACCCCTCATAAATGTGAAATCTTACTCCATCCACCATCAGCAAATGTGGGGCATGACAGCCCATGTATTGCCAGCATGAGGCTGAGAGCCTGGCATAAAGCCAACCACAATGAACAGTGGTTGACCAGATGGACACAGGAATGGGCCAGGTGATGAGTTTCACAGATGAGGAAACAGAGAAATTCTCACATAGACTTTTTCTAAGAAAGTGTCAGGCCAAACAGAGAGAGAAATTAAAACTTCTTCACTACTCTGTGCAATGTAGACAATTCCCCCGCTGTGTTTCTGATTATTTACATTCCAAATGACAAAGGAGCATTCTGCGAGACTACCTGTTACTACGCTGATGCTGCATGATTCGTAGGTAAGGAAGGAAAAGCTCTGTGCATGGTTGAGTTCCCCACATTGATGAAGAATCAGTGACACCTGACTTGACAATAACCTCCCAGCTCAGAACCCCTACAGGCCCATTATTTCGGCTCCGTTCAAATCTGTAGATGCTACACACGCAGAAGAATGAACAGCAGAGCTGTATTAATGAGGTTCCTCATAAGATAGAAAAATAAATGCAATCTGCAGAAAAAAACATACCAACAAGGGGCTCAGCCAAGTATAGAATTAAGATTTCATAACAGAACTAGAAAGGCAGGATTCATTTTTGATAGAGCCATGCAGAGCAGGGAGAAAAATAAGCTAACCTAAGGAGTCAGAACAGAAGACATTGTCCTGAGGCCCAAGTCCAGCAAAAGACTTTATCGAAGACTCGGCTCCCTCATCTGCACAATGAGGGTGGTAATCTATGCCCTGCCCATTTCAGAGAGTGGTGGTGAGGTTTTAATAAGGTGACCTCATTTTCTAAACTACAGATAAGTATAAAGAGTCAAGGCTTACCTGGTGGCCCATGCATGCTTCTCAATACAATCTAAAAATTATTTTCACTGAAGGACAGCAGGATGCTTCCCCTACAAGATGAATCTGACCCATGTTTTGCTTTTGACATTGAACCTTCCATTGGAAATGAAAACATAAATATGTTGGCTAGCACCAAAACATAACTGGGGGAAGGCTAGCACGCAACAGTGAAATGTCAGATGCTAACAGGAGCTCCCTGAAGGGTGACGTATTGACAGCAGATCACAAAAGAAAGAGGCCATTCTGCTCAATTAGCAAAGACTGATCAATTTCCAAATATGGTCTTCTCCCCAAATAAATATCAAAATCTCAGTCATGTATTTTCCAACTTTCTGGAAGCATTCCAATTAGACCAGTGGATTCAGACAGCATGAATTGACCAGCCACACTGGGTCAGGCCCTGTGCTGAAAGCCAAGAATACAATATAATCCACTCTTGAGCTCACAGGCTAAGAGCAAACCAGTCAGGAAGAGGAAGTATTCTGGAACAGTGTGAGAAGAGCTAGTGCTGAAGAAGCACAGAGAGGAAACCATTTTCTGCACATTTATGGGCAGTCATCATCCTGACCACCCAGAGGCAGTCCACTAGAGTGTCCCTACTGTGTTTCATTTTGTTATCTGAGAGCATGAAAAGATGCTTCCCACACCTCCTCTCAAAAATGCCTTCCCTGGGGCACCTGGGTGGCTCAGTGGGTTAAGCCACTGCCTTCGGCTCGGGTCATGATCTCAGGGTCCTGGGATCGAGTCCCACATCGGGCTCTCTGCTCAGCGGGGAGCCTGCTTCCTCCTCTCTCTCTGCCTGCCTCTCTGCCTACTTGTGATCTCTGTCTGTCAAATAAATAAATATAATCTTTAAAAAAAAAATTGCCTTCCCTGACATCAGATGCAAGGGTCTGAAATCCATTAGTGTTATTTCTAATGTTTTCAAATCCCTGCTAGTCTGGGCTGGCAAAAAGAAAAGGACTATTTCATGATGGTCCATACCAAGTGCATTATTTCAGTTAACTGAAAGCTTGTCCCTTACGGTCAGGAACACAACAGGGATGTCTGCTCTCACCACTGTTGTTCAACAAAGTATTAGAAGACCTAGCCTCAGCAATCAGACATTAAAAAGAAATAAAAGGCACCTAAATTGGCAAAGAAGAAGTCAAACTCTCACTCTTCTCAGATGATATGATACTTTATGTGGAAAACCCAAAAGACTCCATCCCAAAATTGTTAGAACTCATACAGGAATTCAGCAAAGTGGTAGGATATTAAATCAATGCAAATCAATGCACAGAAATTGGTTGCATTAATATACACTAACAATGAGACAGAAGAAGGAGAAATTAAGGAGTCAATTCCATTTACAATTGCACCAAACCCCATAAGATACATAGGAATAAACCTAACCAAAGAGACAAGGATCCATACTCAGAAAACTATAGAACACTCATGAAAGAAATTGAGGAAGACACAAAGAAATTGAAAAATATTCCATGCTCATTGGATTAGAAGAACAAATGTTGTTAAAATGTCTATGCTACCTAGAGCAATCTACACATTCAATGCAATCCCTACCAAAATGCCATCAATTTTTTTCACAGAGCTGGAACAAATAATCCTAAAATTTGTATGGGACCATAAAAGACCCCAAATAGCCAAAGGAATATTGAAAAAGCAAAACCAAAACTGGTGGCATCACAATTCCAGACTTCAAGCTCTATTACAAAGCTGTCATCATCAAGACAGCATGGTACTGGCACAAGGACAGACAGAGAGATCAAAGGAACAGAATAGAGAGCCCAGAAATGGACCCTCAACTTTATGATCAATTAGTCTTCAACAAAGCAGGAAAGAATATGCAATGGAAAAAAGACAGTCTATTCAACAAATGGTGTTGGGGAAACTGGACAGCCATAAGCATAAGAATGAAACTGTACCATATCCTTACATTATATACAAAAACAGATGTGAATATGAGACAGGAATCCTTCAAAATCCTAGAGGAGAACACAGGCAGCAACCTCTATGACCTTAGCTGAGCAACTTCTTACTAGAGACCCCTCCAAAGGCAAGGGAAACAAAGACAAAAATGAACTACTGGGACCTCATCAAGATAACAACTTTTGGCACAGCAAAGTAAATAGTTGACAAAACCAAAAAACAACCTACAGAATGGGAGAAGATATTTGAAATGTCTTATCAGATAAAGTGCTAATATCCAAAATCTATAAAGAACTTATCAAGATTAACACCCAAAGAACAAATAATCCAATCAAGAAATGGGCAGAAGACATGAACAGACATTTCTGCAAAGAAGACCTACAAATGGCCAACAGACATGTGAAAAATTGCTCAATGTCATTTGTCATCAGGGAAATACAAATCAAACCCACAATGAAACACCACACTGTTGATGGGAATGCAAGCTGGTACAGCCACTCTAGAAAACAGTATGGCGGTTCCTCAAAAAGTTAAAAATAGAGCTACCCTATGCCCCAGCAATTGCACTACTAGGTATATACCCCAAAGATATCAACTTAGTGATCTGAAGGGACACCTACATCCTAATGTTTATAGCAACAATGTCCACAATAGCCTAACTATGGAAAGAGCTCAGATGCCTATCAACAGATGAATGGAAAAAGAAGATGTCATACACTCACACACACCCCACACCCACACATACACACACACACATATGTGTGTGTATATATATGTGTGTATATATATACACATATATATATGCACATACAAAAAATACTACTCATCCATTCAAAAATGAAATCTTGCCATTTGCAATGATGTGGACGAAACTAAAGGGTTTTATGCTAAGCAAAATTATTCAATCAGAGAAAGACAATTATTATATGACCCCACTCACATGTGAAATTTAAGAAACAAACCGAGGATCATGGGGGCAAGGAGGGAAAAATAAAACAAGATAAAATCAGAGAGGGAGACAAAGCATAATAGACCCTTAACCATAGGAAACAAACTGAGGGTTGCCGGAGGGAGGCAGTGGTAGAGGAATGGGGTAAGGCATACCGTGAGCATTACCTCAGTTAATCCCCATTGCACTACAGTCTAATAAACCACATTAATCAGTTATAGAAGAGGGCCCTGAAGCTCAGAAAGGGTAAGCAGCTTTCCCAGCATGGCACAGCCTACAAACCCTGGACCCTCCTCTCCTGAGTCTTTTCAAACACTGCACAGCTCAAGCATCATGGATTCCATTTGCTCTTGGGATGCTCCCACACTCTTTGTTCAGGGAGAGAAGTACCCTTCCATTCCTAAACTGCTGAAGTTTATATCAGGAATTATATCAGGAATAGGTGTTAAGTTTTGCCAAATGCTTTTTATGTCTCTATTTATATGATCATATGATTTTTCTTCTTTAGTCTCTTAGTAAGCAAATTATGCCAGTCAAATTCCAAATTTTAAACCACTGTTGCATTCCTGAAATGATTTCTACTTGATCATGATGTATCACCCTTTTATGTACTGAGGATTTTGATTTAGTAACGTTTTCTTGAGGACTGTTGCATCTATGTCTATGAGGAATATTGATATGTAGTTCTATTTTCCTGTGCTGCCTCTGGCTTTAGTTGTAGGGTGACGTTAGCCTCACAGAGTCTTACCTATTTTCTAGGAAGAATTTGTATAGAACTGATACTATTCCTTCCTTAAATGTTTGGTGTCTTTCACTAGCCACACCGTCTGGGCCTTCAGTGTATTCGTCGTAGCTACCTACAATTCCCTCAGGTAATCCCTACATCTGTGTCATTTCTATGTCACATCTGTGTTGGGTTCTGACGAGTGCTCCATTTCTTGAGAATTGTTGCTTTTTCTTATTGTTTCATACACCTCATGACCTTTTGTTGAAAGAAAGACATGCATGCAGGACAGGAGAGACTGGGGTAAATCACTTTTGCTTCTAGAAAAGGACACACCTCCCCCTTGGCTGGGACCCTAGTGTGAGGGTTCGTGCTCATCTAGTCAGGTATCGGGCTGGGTTTGGCTTTGTTATTACTCTGGGAACCTCAGCATACCATAGTCTTCAGAACTCCTGTGGAGACAGCTTGTGTCTAGGCACTGGGTCCTTCCTGTCCCTGAGGAGGAATGGAATGACCCTCCCGCAGACCCCAGGTTAGAGCTGTCGCTCTGCCGTGGACATGGAGGGAGGGATGGGGCAGAGCTCCTCGTGCCTCCCACAGGGCTGCTGCTTCTCTCTCCCTCAGATCTTGTGTGTGAGTCCCTCACACAGTGGATGGGGTTCACAGGGCTGTGGGAAAAGCCTGCAAGAGAGTCCAGGCCCCCAGTGTCGGTGGCCCTGGTGGCTTCACGCTGTCCCTCCAGTGCGCAGCAACCTTCCCCAGTTAGCCAGCCGCTCCAGCCGGGCTTCTCCTGCTCGCGCAGTGCCTGTCCCAGGGGACCGGCCGCGCCGGGGCACCTCCCCTCCCTGGAGGCACCATCTCCTTCCCTGTCCCACAAGTTGCTTCCCTGCAACCTCACTCTCCGGTGGGCTCAAAATCAGCCATGAATTCGAAAGAAGCCCAGCCCTTTTTCATTGCAAGGTTGGTAGTGATACTCCTGCCTTCTCTCTCCAGCCCAGAGTGGAGGCCAGATTCAGGATCTGTTTTTTAAGATTTATTTATTTATTCCAGAGAGAGATCGAGAGAGCTCAAGCACAAGCGAGGAGAGGGGCAGAGGGAGAGGGAGAAGCCGACTCCCTGCGGAGTGCAGAACCCGGCTGCGGGGCTCAATCTCATGACCCCAAGATCATGACCTGAGCCAAATCAAGACTCAGACACTCCGCTGACTGAGCCACCCAGGTGCCCCTGGCTTCAGTATCTTTTTATGGCTAATTTTTATTTTCATTCCTAAGGTTTAATTTAAATGAGCTAAAAACTTATCTTCTCTGATGTCTTATTCCAATTCACATAAATCATAAAACTTAAAAAAAAAAAAAACTTTGAAAACTATCACCAGATATCTGACTCAGAAATATCTTTTAACCACAGTACTCACATAATTATAGAACTGGGGGGGGGGGTGGATTATCGCTTAGACCCAACAAACACAAACTCTGAACATTCTGTCTTCTTCAGGCTCCTGGAGCAATTAAAGTGAGAATGACTTGAAGGCCGACAGAAAGAAAGTTTCCCTTCTGGAATTACAGGAAGCTGCTGCTCCAGTGTGGAAATGGAGAAACCATTCTATTTTTACTTTATTTATCTTATTTTTTGCCAGTTTAATACTGACAGTAGTTTTATTTTTAGTTCACTTTTAATTAGCCATGCAGCAGAAGGGAGCTGGAGTCAGTCCAAGGTGGAGAAAAAAGAGTTCTTCTGCGCGACTCCGCGCTCACTGTAACCGGGGACGCCCCGAGCGAAGAGGTCTAACTCCCGACTCACTCAGCAGCGGGCTGTTCTCGAAGGGTCCCCAAGGAGGTGACTGCGCCCCGAAGGGCTGGGTTCAGAGAGGCCATGTGTTGAAGGCAGGCCCCGGAGCACAGTGAGGGGCTCCAGAACGACCCAGGGACCCATCAGGGGGGTGTGAAGCTGGAGCAGAAGGCAAAGCCAAGGGCTCAGACTCCAGCAGGAGGTTTGGGGCGCGTGCACTCCGGGCTGCTGGGCAGGCGAGGGCTTCCAGGGGACGGATCAGGTGAGCGGGACGGATGGGTGTGGGGACTCGTGGAGCCCAGAGGGGAGGCAGTCAGGGTCTCGCCTCAGGTGCGGGCAGGATGAGGGAGCGATTGGAGAGACATGACGCAGGCGTTGGAGCACGAGGCTGGCTGCCCCAACCCAGTGAGCGAGGAAGGCGGGTCAGAGTCGACAGCGGCTCGGGGGCTAGGCCTCGGCCGGCCTTAGCACAGATGTGGTGTGATGGGGGACAGGGGGACCCGGGCCTGAGGCAGGCCGAGCTACAGGCGAGAGCGCTGAGCAGGGGCCAGCCAGGCCTATGACACGCCCTAGGAGGGAACTCGAGCTCTGCCGGCGAGAGACCTGTCTGCGCCTCAGCCCGCACCTTCCTAGCTGTGTGACCTCAGGCAAGCTACCTTACCTCTCTGTTCGGTTTCCTTGGCTACATATTGCGGATCCTGGTGTCGAAGCATTTTGTACAGTCGAAATCAGAACCTTCTAGAAGAGGCTTCGCATGCTGCCTCGCTCATGGTAGGCAGTCAATAGCAGACCTGGGCCCCTGCCGACGGCTCCTGAGATCTCCTGTGTGCCACCTACTCCGCCCAGCAGGGGGGACATGGCAGGGAGGAAGACAGTCACTGTCCCTGCCCTCTGGGGCTCTAACGCACCCAACTGCTGGTGCAGGAAGAGCCCTTGGACTGCGAGGGGAGGAGCTGGTCCGCAGAATAATACCAGCCCTCTGGGGGGAGAGGGGGAGGGGAGGCCAGGAAGCAAAGCAGGGAGTGCGGCCACATGTCCCCTTCCTCCCTACCTGACGCGCTCCCTGTCCTCGAAGCCCCTGGGGCAGCAGGGCACCAGCCCGGGCCCTCCGGAGAAGCAGCCCCATCTTTTCTCTCCCAGCTCCGGGCTGCATGGCGGGGCGCTTTCGGTGCCCTGGCCTGGAGCCCCTAACCTGGATGTTACTGCAACTGGGTCTCCAATCAGTGTGTGGTCTCAGGACGTTCCCTCCCTCTGCGCCTCAGCCGCTCCCCGACTCTGGCTCTCTCCCACAGCACGGGGTCTCTGGGACGGGCTTCCCATTCCACGCAAGGAGCTGCTCTCCCGTAGGTGCTGTCCCTTTACCTGCCCAAAACAACCGACCCCCCCACCACCACCAGGCTGCGGTCCCTCATGTCTGCTGCATTTTATAGAAACGTTTTTGAAAAAAAATTTTTTTTTCTCTTTTTTTTATGACCAGACTGACCCCAGGTCTTCAGTCCTTTCTCCAAAACCTCACAGGCTCCAAAATTCAAAGTCCCCAGGACTTCAGAAAGGGACAGCGTGCCCGTCACGTCTATCCTGTAGCACCGGCTACGTTCTCAGCAGCTCCCTGCCACCGGGCATTAGCCTCCCAGCAAAGCGGGCGAACAGGCCAATGCATGTGAGATGGGGTCGAGGCGACTCGGCTCAGATCAGAAAGAACGTCGGCCCCGCTGCTCCCGATTTGAGGCTGCTGCAGACGGGGCTGGTCTCAGCGGCATGGAGGGGGTCACACAGGTGCCTAGAGCCCTGCAGTTGTTCCAGGCCACAGGCACAGAGGGTTTGTGCCCCTGTGGTTGCTGGCCAGACCCTGCCGGGGCATCTGGATTGAGCTCTGTTAGGCTTTTCACCGGTTCCAAGAGGATGTGAGTGAGTTCTGTAGCCCAAGCCCGGTCCATGGGTCTGTAAACGGAGACCGTGATACTGACCACAGGCTCATAAAATGCAAATGATGGGAATGAGGAGGGAGGGCGTGACGGAGATCTAGCCAATGGTGGGAGGGTCTCTGGGCCTGCCCAGCCTGGGCTCTCCTCCACTGGGCCGTCCTGAAGGAGGGTCTCCTTGTCTGAAATCTCCCCTCCCAGGTGAGCCCCTCAGGGCAGGTGTTGGGATTTTTCTCACCATATTTCCAGTAGCTAGAAGAGTGCTTTGCAAATAACGAGGACTCACTACACGTCTGCTGAGTGAATGAATGATGGAATTAATTATTTGGGATGTACTCAATGGTGTGGTGACTTAGTGGCAGAACAGTGAGCACATCCCACGTCCTCCTGTCCCCAGGAGAGTGGCCTCGTGTTCTACTGTCCTCCAAGCAGCCAGCTTCAGCCAGTCACAACCACTGTGTCAAGGTCTGCGGCCCCAGCCACGCATCCGTCCGCGACCTCAACGGAGCTGCCCGACGGGCAGGCCACCGGGAAACGACAACAGGACTGACGCCCACAGTGGGATGTCACGGACGCATGAGAGAAGAGAGCAAGATCAGTGACGGATTGCCCAGGATCACGGGATTCTCAGTTGGACTCATCTGGTCGTCAATCCTAGCAGAGCCGCTGACCAGCCAGGGTCCTGGGGCAGGAGCCTTGACCCTCCCAGGACCTTTGTTTGCTCTTTTGAGAGAAGAGAATCATGAAACGTGCCTCCCAGAGTTGTCGTGCATATTAAAAACCCGAAGTAAGCAACAGAAAGACGCCGTTATTACTTTACTCTGCAGACAACAGCTCCTTAGAGCAAGATGCCACCTTACGCTGTCACCATAATTAGGTTAATTGCTTTAATATCTATTGCAATTAAAGCACCTATATTTGTCTCGGGCATCTTATCACATATCGCTTGATACCGTCCTGAATGACACTCTGGGACTTTGATCAAGCCCGTGATTGACAGATGGCAGACACCAATTAAGGAGCAACCAGATTAGTTTTTCCTCCTGGCCTCTTCCTAGGAATGTGCTCTTCCAACCCTCTCAGACTGTTGAAACCCTACCCACTCTTTGAAGAGCCGGTTAAAATGAGACATTCCCTAGGAACACATTCTTTCTTGTCCCCAGCTGTAAATGTTCTCGTCCCACTGTGCCTCTGTAAGACCCCATCACGGAATCACAATGCACGTGGACTTCTCTCGGGCCCCTTCTAGATTTTTCTGAGAGAAGAGAGAGCGCACACGCACAAGCAGGGGTGCGGGGTGGAGGGCATGCCAAGGGAGAGAGAGAGGATCTTAAGCAGGCTCCATGCCCGGCTCAGAGCCTGATGCAGGACTCCGTCTCACAACCCTGAGATCATGACCTGAGGTGGAAACAAGCATCAGCATCAGTCACTTAACCGACTGAGCTGCCCAGGTGCCCCCTCTCATCCCCCTTCTTGACCTGGGGCATCTGGAGGGCAAAGGCCAGGTCTGACTCCTCTTTGTCCCTCTGCCACTCGACACCGAAATTGGCTCTGAAAATGAGCCCAGCAACTGAGCCACCCCATTATATAAAGCTGTGAGAAGTAACAAGACTGCTAGATCCTGAGCTGGGAAAGCAAACACTAAACACGAAACACATCGTCTCTCTTTTCAGTGGGACACGTTCAGACGGAGACTGTGCCCACGTGTTCACCTTGACCATCATACCTTCCCAATGAGGTGTGCGGCCTCTGCAGTTGCTAGGAACTTTCCCCAGAATGCCAGGGCATGGAGAATGTTGACAGGGTCAAGTTCTCAATCATGGGCTTCTAAATACTCTTTCCTCCGATCCTACACAAGAGCAGAGCCGTGGTAGAGACTAGCCTCAGGGTGCCTCTCATCTCAGGTCCCCGTTCACGGGCACCCTTCTCCCGCCATACAAGAGAAGGACACGCCCCTTCTCACCCCAAATCTTCCCATATTGTGCTGCCTCGGAGCACAGAACGAGGAGGCATGGCAATTATCAGTGTCCAGAGCCTCCTCGGATCATGGCATTAAAACCACTTGCTCCATCTCACAAAGACATAACATCCAAGACAATTTACTTTTTGCATTTACTTAATAAGTAGGAAAGTTTGTAATACCTTTAAATTGCCAATTAAAATTATTGTAACAGTACTCCAATGCAGAAAAAAAATGGTACCACGTAAGAGCCTTCATAATAAAGAGAATTTGCAAATTATATTTTGAATGAAGTACATATTTTTGTTGCAGAGATGAACAGTAGGGCGATTGATAAAAGACTTTTAAGGGTAAAGATATATACGATGTTAATTTAAAACTCTGAAGGGGGAGAGGAATGGAAATACAACGTCAAGGAGAAAAAGGAAGAGTATAAATTTGCAACTGTTAAATAATAGTTTATTCATGGATGGTAGTTTTAAAGATGAATAATGGTGAGTATGGACTCACTATGCTGAGTTTTTTTTAATTCCCTTAAATACATTAAAAGAAGAGATGGGACATTTTTATTATAAAATGTCAATAGTTTAGAGGAAGCCAGAAATCACATCATTTAGTAGCTCTTTATAAGTATAATCAAAATGTTTAGACATGTACATTGATTTTAAAATTATTTTTAGGGGTAAATTATTTTTAAGGTTCTCTCATCTGGATGTCTACCATTTAATAAATAAATCTATTGAAATCTGATAATGGAAAGGCAAAGTAACAAAAATCCTGCTACAGACTATGCCCCCCTCTCCAAACTTCTATGTCAACACCTAACCCCCGAAGAGATGGTATTTGGGAAGCGGGCCCTTTGGCAGGTGACCAGGTCATCATGGTGGAGCCCCTATGAATGGGATTAGCACCTTTAGAGAAGAGACCCAGGAAGCTCCCTCACGCCTTCCACTTTCTGCCTCCCTCCGACCTCATCTCCTCCACTGTGGCCCCGAGGACATAGTGAGAAGGGAGCTGACTGTCTGTGAGCCAGGAAGCAGATCCTTACTAGACACCAACCTGCTGGCACCTTGATCTTAAACTTCCAGCCTCTAGACTGTGAGAAATAAATATCAGTTGTTGAAGCCCCTCATTCTATAAGATCCGTTTATAGGAGCCTGAATGGACTCACATAGTAACTATGACATAGAAAGTTCATACAGCGTGTGTAGGGCCATGCCCCAGGTTCTTGCCCTGGCTCTCTCTCCAAGTCACCACGTGACCTTGAACAAAGCTTCCCTTTCTCTGAGCCTCGGTTCACCCACAACGTGGGAGAAGTGGACAGGAAGTTCCACAAAGCTCTTTGTAGGTTTATAATACTTTATCACCCAATTTTCTGGAAAGCAGACCCAACTCAGGTAAAATAAACCCTTGGAAGACTTCGTCTGAATTCAACGCCTCAGAAAGAACTCTCCCCAGGCAGGGGTCCTCTGATGGAGACCTGCTGTCCTTCCTGTCCCCTGCCCTGGGACCAGCCCGGGGTCTAGTTATCAAGACGAAGGAAAGTAGGGTGCTTGTGATGTCCTCCGAGTCTTCCCAGGCCACACATTTGTCTCAGGACCAGCTCAAGAACGAAAGGGGGAGAAGGAGCAGAGAGAGCAGACATCTCTTCTTTCTGAGTCCAACTTCCAACCCAAAGCAACAAATGAGGCTGATTTACTTGTCTCCTCACAATTTAAAAAAAAAAAAAAAAGCCTGCTGCTGGATGTTGGAGGCGTTTTGGTGGGTGGGACAGTGGGGTCCCCAAACCAGCCAAGATAATCACTGTGCCATGGAGGTCAACCCCCTGGATGCCAGACTCTTCGACTCAATGCACAAATTCTTTGGAAGCATTCTGCTAGATGTCTGCTGGATTTATAGACGGGTGGTAGCCCCTGCACTGAGCTCTTTGCACACCTTCTTTTCAGCAGAGCTTTTTTAGGTATTATGACTCCATTTCATACGTGAGGAAACGTTTGCTCAGAGATGTTCTGTCAGATGCCCGAGGGCATCAGCTGCTGTGATAGGCCGTATTGAGGCCACATCAGCTGGTCTCTAAAACTTGAGCTCAAGTGCAGTTCCACAACTGGGGCACCTGGGTGGCTCAGTTGGTTAAGCAACTGCCTTTGGCTCTGTTCAGGATCTCAGGGTCCTGGGACTGAGCCCCGAATTGGGCTCGCTGATCAGCCAGGAGCCTGCTTCTCCCTCTCCATTTGCCCCTCCCCCCAATATCTCTCTTTCTCTCTCTGTCCCTTCTCTCTCACTTTCTCTCAAATAAGTAAATAAAATCTTTAAAAAGGGGCAGTTCCGTGATTGTCCAGTGGGGGACGCATGGACGCTCCCAGAGCTCCGTCTCCTTGGAAGGTAGGGAAGGCCGCCACACAGGCCAGCGTCCAAGGGTTGTTCTTATCCGTGAATGAGAGGTTACCACACATAAAGGAGCTCGTGTCTCATGCCTGCCTTTAGAGTAGTAATTTGCTCCTGTGCATTTCCAGGTAAGAAACTGAGGCTCAGGGCGCAGAAGTAATTCACACATGCGTAGCACAGGGCATGACCTCGGATCCTGCACAGCTGTGATGGTATGTGGGCGCCGCATCCAGTCTAAGCGAGCAGATGCTGACAACGTTCACCATTAGCATCTCTGCATCATTCAGCGTAACGGACCCACGCTTCTGACTCTTCTGAGAAGCCTCCAGATGGGTCCAGCTGAGTGTGACCTGCCGAGTGCCTCCTGGATACGCCTTCCAGGGCACCCCTTACACACTTTAAAGCAGCAATTTCCATGCTGTGCTCCGCTGAACACCAATGTTTGTACAAAAGGTGAAAAGAGACTCCAAAAGGAACAACAAAAGAAAATTTGGGGGAGGGCAACTAAATTTGGGACTGGGATTATCACCCTTGGAGATTCAGAGTGTCCATTAAGAAGTTCAGGGGCCGGCAGCAAAAGGAGTTGTTTAACTACATACAGATTCTGGTTTTGAGCTGTCACTCATGACATCTGGCATCCGGTCAATGACATTGGTCCACGGCTACCTATGTGATCTTGGGGCAAGATCGCTGGGAGCACTGGTGTAGGAGAAGAGAAAGAAACGAGGGATGGGTCACAAGCAAGCAGCAATATTCTAGGCGAGAGCAGAGAAAAACTGGTCAAAAGTTTAAGAACCCACTGGAGATATGATGGAAGAAATACCAAGAGAGGGGTGAGATGTAGAAGCCAAAAAAAGGAGACTTTCAGGAAAGACGCATCAGCGGGTTATCTGGCACTGAAGGATGGAGAGAGTCGGACGGATGGAGAACCCGGACTGATGGAGAACACCGAGGCTGAGATGCAACCTCGTGAGCCCTTCCGCTGCCTTCTCCTGGTGTCCGCCTCTCCTCTCCTCCGCTCCCTGAACAATTCAGTCTTAAAGCCACTGGAGGCAGCTGAGCAAGGTGCTGCTGGGGTGGTGGGGAAGCCACAGTGCGCGGTGAGGGGCCGAGGAGCCGGAGAAGGAGGACGAAGCTTCCGTGCACCCGGGACGGGGTGGGGATGGTGAGGGACGCCCAGGGCAGGAAGTCAGAGCCTGAACCTGGGGCTGCAGCACGGCCCCGGGGAGCTGGAGCCCGAGCCGGCGGGGAGATCCCGTGTGTGGGAGATGGCGGGGGTGGGAGGCTCCTTACACACAGGGCGGAGATGGAGGAAAGAAACACACTACCAGGGTAGGAGGCAGATTTCTCACTTTTAGAGAAGGGAGGTACAAATAGGGAAAGGAAGAAAAGGAGAATGAACTTTTTGTCTTCAGTTGGAGGTATACCCATTAGGTGAATTTATGGTTTTCAATACCCAGCATGTCCTGAAATGTAGGTACAGTTTTAAGCTTTAATAACGTCAGAGTATAAATACTGCAAACTCACGGGACAGACACACCATTCGAAAGATTAATTATTCACATTTCTTTTGCATTCAGTGTGTGAATTTTGAACTACAAGGTTTTCATTCTCTCGGTCCTTCTGAAGATGGAAAACGCTGAACAAAAACTTTAAAACGTACTCAAAAATTTATCAAAATTAAATAAGCGTGGTGGAGATTTAAAGAATTCAACTTCCAAGTGATTTTTTGTGTGTGTTTATAGTATTTATGCTTCTGACATTATTAAATCTTAAAATGCTACTAAAATCATAGCACCCTATACACAAACACTATTGGAGGGTCACCGAGCAAAGAAATGTGTGTTTGCATATATGTGTGTATACAGGAACACATGTATATTATACACATTTGGGGTTTTTTTTTAACAATTTTATTTATTTATCTGAGACAGAGAAAGAGCGCATGATCAGGAGGTAGGGAGAGGCAGAAGAGAAGCAGATTTCCCCCGAGCAGGGAGCTGGATATGGGACTCAGTCCCAGGACCCAGAGATCATGACCTGAATCAAAGGGAGATGCTTGATCAACTAGCCACCCAGGTGTCCCTCACTCATTTATGGCTACATTTTTTATCTATAGATATCAGTGTTCTACATGGGAACAACGAGCATCGCTAACACCACAATCTTGGTTTGTAAATACCAGTCTCCATTAAAAAGAACACCACATATGCATAAGATGCTTGAAGACATTGGTCTTGGAAGAACATAGCTTCACATCTGCCATATTCCTGCCAAAGATGCAAAGATTCCTGAACCAAATCACCAGGAAACATCAGACAAACCTCAACTGGGGGCCAGTCAACAAGATAAGTGGCCTGAAATCTTCGAAAAGTGTCACAGTCACAAAAGTCAAGAAAAAGTAAGGGAGTGTCCCGTTCCGAAGGACAGACTTGGGAGACAGGGCACTAGCTACATCAAGAAACTCTAAATGAAATGCATCTGTTCTAGAAGACCTCCATGGAGCTACAGGGATCAAGGGTTGGGGACAGGAAAACATCCACGTTAATTACAAGGTTTTGTGTGTTTATTGAGTTAATGTGGAAAACTGTTCTTGTGTGTAGGAAACACATGCTAAAGCAATTGGGTGTGCTGGGGCACCTGGGGGCAACCTGCCTCAGATGGTTCAGGAAAACTGAAGAGTTCTGCACAGCACTTCCAGCTTTTCCCTAAGTTCAAGACTGATTGAAGGGCTTTCCCGTTAAAACGAAAAGGAGATATTGACTCTGAAGAGGCTCCGTGTCTTCCTCTGCCACACCGAGTGTTGGTGGCTGTCGAGGCTTATTGAGAGACCCGTGATGCACACTCGTCTTTCTTTGCTACCTCGGAGAACAGCCTGCAGCCAGGAGATACTAAGGATACGAAGTACAGAACGGCTGGAGGACAGAGGAGAAGAGCTCAGCCACTGGGCAGGGTGGATGAGCCAAGGGGAAGAAGGAAGAAACAGTAACCCTGATCTGGGACAGGGAAGACCTCACCGAGTTTGAAGACAAGGGACTTTATAAAGACCACACTCTCACTTTCCCCTTTGGCTGACACTTGCCAACATTTGCAAGGTCAGCAGAGGCTGGCCGGTCCTCACTGTGATGGAAGGCCCCTTGGGCAGCCCCGGAGAAACCATCCATGTTTCTGCCTCCTTCGTTCCCATCAGCTTTCCACGTGCAAGGTTTCTGAGCACTCGGTGATGAGCGGTGTGGCTTTATCGTAAAACCCAAAAAGTAAAAAAAAAAAAAAAAAAAAAAAGGTGGCGAGGGGGAGCTGAGTGGTTGGGCGGAAGAGGAAGAGAGATTGTTCTTATAGTCTTTGTTATCTTTTAAATGGAAAATCATGTGAGTAGATCAATGGTCCTCCATGGAGGGGGACGGAGGCGGTGTTGCCCCCTATGGAACATTTGGCAATCTCGATTCACTTGGACAGTCATGGCGGGGGCGCAGAAGTGGGGGAGGACACGGTTGTTACTAGAGTAGAGGTCAGCTGCCAAGCAGTCTGCGATGTACAAGACAGACCTTCCCCCCATGAAAGATTATCTGGTCTAGAGTGACAATAGCATGAAGGTTGAAAAACCCTAGAAATAAACACAAATTTTAAAAATAATAATAATAAAATCTTTGGCTGTTGCTTTGAATAAAAATAAACAGACCGCAGATCACTGGGCAGACAGCAGGTGAGATTTCAACGGGCTGAGGTGTGTCTAGGACAGAGGATGGAAGGTCCTAGTCTCAAGGCCAGCAGGACTCAGTAGAGCCTTTTGTATAGACTCAGCAGCTTATTCTAACCCAGGCCATGGTGGCTGGGACAGAAGACGAAGTCCCTGAGCCAGCAGTAGCCTGGGGTGAAAGAGAGCGGCTGGGGTTATGGGGTCAGAGGCCAAAACTTCATTTTGGTTCTGTTGATCTCTGCTTTCACTCCAAGCCAAGAACTTCCAACTTTCCCCATCTATGAAAGGTGGCTAATAGCCTCACATCATCATTCAGGGAACCCTGGACTCTGGACCCACATGCCCCACTCAGGGGACACATAAGAGCAGGTCTGGAAGGCCAGCATCTGTGTTAAGCAGCAGCTCAGATCCCTTCAGATTCCTCCCAACCCCGTCACTCTTGCTCTTAACAACTCCCATTGCCAGAGTCCTAGCCTCAAACACCGGGAGACGTGTCTGCTGCCGGCCCGTGTGCTTGAGCTGTGTCCTGCCCTCCCCACTGGCCCCTGGCCCGTGTCTCACACGCTCTCTGTTTGGCCATGTTCTGGAGCCTCCCCTTCTCTATCTGATCCTTGGCCCTCTCCTGATCTGTCACCAGACACGGGTTGGTGCTGGTTTCACTATACACCGTGCTGAGGTTCAAGTGTCATTGCCACATGACAGAGACGGAAATGAAGGGTAGACTTGAATGCACCCCCACAGCTGTGGGGAAGCCGTTCCCATTAAGACAACACCCTACTACGCATCACACCCTCACACCCCACCACCCAACTGGTGCCCACTGATGTTCAGCAAACGCGCCCTGTTGCTGGAGCTCACGGGAAGAGGAGAGACCTTGAAACCCAATGCCCACCTCCACAGGGCTTACACATAGTGAGGAAGGATGACAGAAGCCTCTAGAACCAGCAAGACCCCCAACTGGAAATGGGCCCACATGGGATGGGTGGACATGTCCTCTTCAGCGACTGTCTCTGAGAAGGGGGGAAGAGATGCGACACAACTGGCGAGTCCGCTCTGTGCTCCAGCCCGCTTAGATCTGCCCCAGGGAACTGGATTTTCACTTCCCTTGATACACACATTTGGAAATCATCCAGAAAAGGCCAGCAAGGCTGAGACACTCCTGAACTTCTTCCTGGAAGGACAGACTAAGCAATCAGAGACGGTGGCTCTAGAGAAGAGAGAGATGGACAGGAACCTTCCACGAACCCCTGGCGCCTGTATGGGGATGACAGGAGGACTTCAGCTCAACGTCAAGACCTTTCCAGTAATTAGAGTCCGTGGACAGCAAGAAGGCTAAGCTGCGGGGAAAAGTGTCCTCTTAAACGGGGGCCACGCTGACAGGCAAGGGTGGTGGGGCTGCTCCGCGAGTCCCGCGGAAGGCTGGCCACTTTTTTTTTTTTTTTTAAAGAATTTATTTATTTATTTGACAGAGACAGAGAGAGAAAGACAGTGAGAGAGGGAACAAAGACAGAGGGAGAGAGATAGGGAGAAGCAGGCTTCTTGCTCAGCAGGGACTGGGTCCCAGGCCCTTGGGATCAGGACCTGAGCTGAAGGCAGACACTTAAAGACCCAGCAACCCAGGTGCCCCCAGGGAGGCTGGTCACTTAACACATCAAAGGAACGCCTGATCAAGAATAAGTCCCCAGGCTTGCTGTGTGATGCTGAATGAGTCACCTCGTCTCCCTGGGCCTCTGTTCCATCATCCATAAAGGAAGGATAATCATACCGGGAGCATCAGGGAGAAGGAAGATGTGCAAGGTCGCCTTGCAAAAGCGCTGAGTGCGGTGCAAAGGGCATGGGCGTGGGTTGCATGGCTCCCTCCCCCATGAGATGGCTCTGCCCCACCAGGGCCCCGGGGTGTCTCGGGCCACCATCTGAGCAGAATTGAAATTATCTGACGGGGAGACAGCACAGAGAAAGTGCCGGATTTAATGAACTCAGTGGAATACTACATCAGGCCGTCTGTATGAGGATCATATTTTGTTGAAAAGGGGGACAGAGCACAGGGCCATTGAGCCCCTGGGTCTGCTCTGAAGCTGGCATTCACAGGGCAGGCTGCTTCCTTCTGGCTCAGGGGGCCCCGTGGCATCCCAGGCTTCCAGGGCCAGCCACGGGTAAGCGAGCACATCCAGCCAGCTGGGGCGGTGAGAGGAACACACAACACTCCTAATCGGGGGTGGGGGGGGGGGGGAGGGGGGGCAGGGCTGCTGCTTTCTCCATGGGTGATTTGAGACCAATGGGGGACCCTCTCTGAGCCTCAGTGTTTCTTCAGCTGTCACCCTTGGGAGATTACCATAACCCTCTTCTCTGAGGATTCAGGAGGGTTGTGAGAGCTAGTGCAGACAGGGAGGCATGTGCCCACTCCCCTGACTCCCCAGAAAACAGAAATAGCATAATTCTGCAACGTGGTATGGATGTCTCCAAAGTATAAGGCATGAGCTACGTTGTTTATGTCATGTAAATCAGGTTCGATGAGTCATTATACATGTGTAAAACAAAACAAAACAGCAAAAACAACAGCAAAACATAATGTTTTCATCTATCCAGAAAATAAAAACAGAGTAAAACCATGAGTACTAAAAAGGAGAGCTAGAGCTGGGGATATGGTGATAAAACTGTCCTGGGGGATCTGGAACCAGTAACACAGAGCTCGCTTCCCTGGTATAAAACCCCACTTACGAGGGGCGCCTGGGTGGCTCAAGTTGCTTAAGCATCTGACTTAGGCTCAGGTTATGATCTTGGGGTCCGGGGATCCAGCCCCCAAGTCAGCCCCCCACCCTATCCCAAGCTCCACGCACAGCAGGGAGTCTGCTTCTGCCCCTCCCCTGGCTTCTGCAAGCCCACCTACAGCTTTCTCCTTCTCTCTTTCTAAAATAAACAAATAAAATCTTAAAAAAAAAAAAAAAAGCCCACCTACCTAAGAGCATGAACTTGCATACGCATGTATGCACACAGGCAGTCACATACTTGAACCCAGCTGAGTCGAAAATGTTCACTGGCAGCCTGGTACAGAGAAAAAGCAAAAGCTTTGGAATCCAAACTATATCCTGGGTTGGGGATTTTCTTATTATTGGTTTTACGACGTTGGGCAAGCTACTTCCCCAGTCTTCATAATCACTAATTTTCCAAGTTGTGGAGATTAAATTAAATCATACAGGTAAATTGCCCAGCTTACTATGTGATTCATAAGTATTCTATAAATGGTAGCCCTGTATTAGTGCATGTCATTGCATGAAAATGTACTGTATGTTGACAGAGATGAGGTCCCACTTGGAATGACATCCCCAAGGTCACATGGGGACACAGTGAAGTAAAGACCCAGAGTTCCTTTCCACCAACAGTGTAAGAGGTTTCCCCTTTCTCCACATCCTCTCCAACAATTGTTGTTTATTGTCCTGTTGATTTTGGCCATTCTAACTCATGTAAGGTGGTATCTCAATGTGGTTTTGATTTGAGTCTCCCTGATGGCTAATGGTGATGAACATTTTTTCATGTGTCTGTTAGTCATTTGTATGCCTTCTTTGGGGAAGTGTCTGTTTATATCCTCTGCCCATTTTTTGGCATGATTATCTGTTTTGTGTGTGTTAAGTTGGAGGAGTTCTTTATAGATGTTGGATATCAGCCCTTTGTCTGTAGTGTCATTTGCGAATATCTTCTCCCATTCCGTGGGTTGCCTCTTTGTTTTGTTGACTTTTTCCTTTGCTCTACAGAAGCTTTTGATCTTGAGGAAGTCCCCAAAGTTCATTTTCACTTTTCTTTTCCCTTGCCTCTGGAGATGTGTCTTGGAAGAAGTTGCTGTGGCTGAAGTCGAAGAGGTTACTGCCTATGTTCTCCTCTAGGATTCTGATGGATTCCTGCCTCACATTGAGGACCTTCATCCATTTAGTCTATTTTTGTGTATGGTGTAAGAGAATGGTTAAGTTCCATTCTTCTGCATGTGGCTGTCCAATTTTCCCAGCACCATGTATTAAAGAGACTGTCTTTTTTTCCATTGGATATTTCTTCCTGCTTTGTTGAAGATTAGTTGACCATGGAGTTGAGGGTCTATGTCTGGATTCTCTACTCTGTTCCACTGGTCTATATGTCTGTTTTTGTGCCACTACCATGCTGTCTTGGTGATCACAGCTTTGTAATATAGCTTGAAATCAGGCAACATGATGCCCCCAGCTTTGGTTTTCTTTTTCACCATTTCCTCAACTATTTGGGTCTTTTCTGGTTCCATACAAATTTTAGGATTGTTTATTCCAGCAAATTGAAAATTGCCATTGGTATTTTGATCAGGATGGCGTTGAAAGTATAGATTTCTCTGGGCAGCATAGATATTTTAACAATGTTTATTCTTCTGATCCACGAGCATGAAATGTTTTTCCATCTTTTTGTGTCTTCTTCAATTTCTTTGGTAGTTCTTTTATACATTCTTTCTGTAGTTTCTAGAGTATATATCCTTCACCTCTTTGGTTAGGTTTATTCCAAGGTATCTTATGGTTTTTGGTGCTATTGTAAATGGAATCGATTCCCTAATTTCTCTTTCTACAGTTATGTTGTTAGTGTATAGGAAAGAAACTGATTTCTGCTCATTGATTTTGTATCCTGTCACATTATAAAATTGCTGTATGAGTTGGGGATGGAGTCTTTTGGGTTTTCTACATAAAGTATCATGTCACCTGCAAAGAAAAAGAGTTTGACTTCTTCTTTGCTGGTTTGAATACCTTGTATTCCTTTTTGTTGTCTGATTGCTGATGCCAGGACTTCTAGTACTATGTTGAATAATAGTGATGAGAGTGGGCATCCTCGTGTTCCTGATCTTGAGGAATGATATTCACTGTGGTCTTTTCATAGATGGCTTTTATGAAATTGAGGAATGTTCCCTCTATCTCTGCACTCTGAAGAGTTTTAATCGGGAAAGGATGCTTTCCTGATTTCCAGCCACTTTGGGCAATGGTATGGATGTTCCTCAAAAAGTTAAAAATAGGGGCACCTGGGTGGCTCAGTGGGTTGGGCTTCTGCCTTCGGCTCAGGTCATGATCTTAGGGTCCTGGGATTGAGCCCCACATCAGGCTCTCTGCTCAGTGGGGGCCTGCTTCTCCCTCTCCCTCTGCCTGCCTCTGTGTCTACATGTGATCTCTGTCTGTCAAATAAATAAATAAAATATTTTTTTAAAAAAAGTTAAGAATAGAGTGACCCTATGACCCGACTATTGCACTACTAGGTATTTACCCCAAAGATACAGATATAGTGAAAATAAGGGCCACATTCATCCCAATGTTCACAGCAGCAATGTCCACAATAGCCCATCTGTGGAAGGAGCCAAGATGCCCTTCAAAAGATGAATGGATAAAGAAAATGTGGTCCATATATACAGTGGAATAAGACTCAGCCATCAGAAAGGATGAATGCCCAACTTTTACGTCAACATGGATGGAACTGGAGGAGATCATGGTGAGTGAAATAAGTCAAGCAGAGAAATGCAATTATCACATGGTTTTACCTATTTGTGGAACATAAGGAATAGCATGGAGGACATTAGGAGAAGAAAGGAGAAAATGAAGGGGGGGGTGGGAATCAGAGGAGTGATGAACCATGAAAGACTATGAACTCCTAGAAACAAAGTGAGGGTTTTAGAGGAGAGGGGAGTGGGGGGACAGGTGAGCCCAGTGATGAGTATTAAGGAGGGCATATTTTGCATGGAGCCTGGGTGTTATACGCAAACAATGAATCGTGGAACACTGCATCAAAAACTAATGATGTACTGTATGGTGACTAACATGACACACAGAAAAATAAATAAATAAATTTCACACCTGAAAGAAAAAATAAAACAACAACAACAACAACAACAACAACAACAACAAAAAGCAGAGTTCCTGCTCCACATCCTACAGTTGCATTCACCTGCTTGGTGAGTGCGCCCACGCCCACCCCCCACCAGGGCAATTCACCAGGAGAGAGAACCCAGCTCCAGCCAGGAGCTCAGTCACAGTGCTCTGGAAGGCTGTGTTCCAGCTCCTTCCCAGTTATGTGTGTGGTGATGCTCCAGCAGGAAGCTGATCTCAATGTTTGTTTATGGAAACCATTTGTTTGCAAAATTCCTTTTTGTCAACATCACTGAAATTCTTCATTTGTAATTCTCCATCTGTGGCTTCTGACAAGCAAACCTTCAGGAACCTTTAAAGAAAACCATCACATGATTAAACCTGCAAAAATATACAGGGGTCTGGAAGGCCTGGCAGGGAGGAGGAAGAAATCCAGGGGCCCAGCAGGAAGGGAGACTGTGCCCATCAGCCCCCCTATGAGGGACAGTAGAGACCCCAGGAAGCACCCTCCAGACCTTTATTGAGAGCAAAATGCACCATCTGTTGCTGGGCCCTCCACTGTTCTGGTCAACACCACTGTCACCGGTATGGACAGAATGGGTCCCCCTGGGACTCACTGTAGAATACGCCCCAGCTGTTGGCACCTTTAGCATTTCTCCAAGACCTAGGCTTCACAATATCACCTGCCACCGCTTTGGATCAGAAAGGGTGTCTAGGCCATTGCGCTTGAAGCCTACCCCTCAGACCATCAACCATTATCCCATGTTATCACTACACAGAAAATGGGCTCAGTCAAACCACACAGAGCAGTGAGATGCCGGAGCTGCTGGCTGGGCTGTTTATACTGGAGGAAGGATATTTGAAAACCCATCTCAGAATCTAACCCAGCATGATCCTTTTCTATGCAATTATCCCCCAGTTTGGCATGAAATTCAAATAAATGTTTAGAAATGCTCGAACCTCTGGATGAAAGCTATAATTAATGTATCAATGATTTTTTTCTAAAGGGCACACGATCAAAAAGAGGAGCCAGCATATTAGAGCAATTAATGGAAATTATACAGAGTTGGGAGGACAATGGGTTTGCATCCTGATTTGAAACATGTTCAGGATTTAGACACTGTCAAGTCAAAATTTGTCGTGGCTGGAACCCAAAACTCTGATTAACGTCTGTGGCTTACAGAGGACATGGCACCAGCAAGGTAAACGGTGCAAAGAATAAAATACAAAAGACAAGGTCTTGCCATGTGGAACTCAAAATCCGAACAACATGTCAACTAAACAGCAGATGGAAACTCAGTGTTCAATCAAAACGGTGTGGACAGGGAATGGACACGAGGCCTAGGCTCCCTTTCCTGGGGAGCTTCAGGAAAGAGCCAAGGTTATCAGCACAAACAATGCCCTGTTGCCAACATGGGTTCCCTGAGCCACACACCTCTGTTGTGCCCACCAGCCAACTTCAGATGGCCGAGCTGTGCTACAGAATTTCCTGCCTGGGATATTACTGATGTTCACGTAGCTCGAAAATCACCCTTCTCCTGGCCTCTGGCCAGCTCAAGAGCAGATGCCTGTCCTTATATTCCATCCCTCAGCTCAATGCCTGGCAGAGGACAGATGCCCAAGAAAGGTTTATGAAGTCAATCAGGTTGAGTGCTCACCTCTTACGTCTACTTAATTTTTACGCAGGATCTCCCCTTTGAGTTTCCAGAAATGTATATGCATCTTCCCGGGCCTCCTTTATAGCACCTGCCTCCTCCCAGAAGCCTTCCTGAACCACTAGAGCCCACGGTAACCTGACCCTCCTCTGAGCCCCCAGTTCACTCATCATCCCTTGATTTCTTTACAGGGCTCTATCTAACCTGTAAGTTCCTGGAGGATGAAGAAAGAGTCTTTTTCATCGTTGCATCTTTCACAACTGATTTTTTAGAATATATTAGATGTTATGGACTGGCTTTTGTCAGTCCCCAATTCAGATGAAAGGGCTAACCCCTGTACATCTCAGAGTGTGTATTGAATGGCAGAGTCTTTAAAGAGATAATTAAATAAGGATCTTGAAGTGAAATCATAAGGGTGGAGCCCAATCCAACATGACTATGTCCTGAAAGGGAGAGAGACAGGAGTGTGTGCACAGAGGAGAGGCCACAGCAAAGAGATGGCTGCGTGCAAGCCAAGGAGAGGGGCCTCCAAAGAAACCAACCCTACTGACACCTTGATCTTGGACCTCCAGCCTCTAAAAGTATGAGAAAATAAGCTTCTGTCGCTTAAGGAAAGGAGGTAGAAGGAAGAGGGAGTAGATTCAGCATTCAAGTTCTGAATTTGATAAGAACATTGATAATTTCTAGAAACTCCTAGAATCAAAGATATGCATAAGTGAACCAATTTAGAATGAGGCAGGTTGACCTCATGTTGAGGGACTTTGGAAGGAATGGCCCTGGGGTTGAAGTGTAGCTCTGCCCTTGATGGACTATGTGTCACTTCAACTCCCTGGACCTTTGTTTTCTGATCTTTTTCCCTCAGATTTTAAACTTCCACTTGTCTAGTGTTGGCCCAGACTGCTGTGAGCATTACTGCATTAATGTGGATAGAACGTCTACCATGATTGGCCCATTCCTAGAGGCTGAATTAAATGGCAGCCACAGTTAAGAAGGCACCCAAGGTGGGAGGGAAACCATAAATTCTGGAGACACAGAGGAAGATGAGTGCTCAATATATGCTTCCTTGCAAGGTTCTGGGCCTGCATCTCTACTGAGGGCCTTCACCCATGTTGGGATGAGAGGCAGAAATGGTGAGACTGACAAGGATTCTCCTTGGCCAAACTTTAGCTAGGCTCCCTTAGGCCCTTGATTTACTAGGCCCCATTCTGGGACCTTGTCCTCAAGAGCGAAAATCCTGCTACCTCAATGTAGTGAGACTCTCCTACCCTCAATGTCTGGTCACCCTGGATATTTGACCAAATCCCTCATCTCTCTTTATCTTCTCTCAGTGATATCAGATCACTGTGGCCTGCCTTTAGCCACGATCCTATGTGGTCAGTGTAGCAAGAATCCCCCTAGCCTCGGAATGCCTGGGTGTTTCAGTTAGTTAAGTGTCTGACTCTTGGTTTTGGCTCAGGTCATGCTCTCAGCGTCCTGGGACCGAGCCCTGTGTTGGGCTCCTTGCTCAGTGCAGAGTCTGCTTGTCACTCTCCCTCCTTCTCTGCTGCTCCCCCTGCTCACACTCTCTCTTTCTCTCTCTCAAATAAATAAATAAAATCAGTTTTTAAAAAGGGGGGTGATGCCTGAGTGGCTCAGTTAATCATCCAACTCTTGATTTCAGCCCAGGTCATGATCTCAGGGTCATGAGATCAAGCCCTGCATCAGTCCCCATGCTCAGCATCGAGTCCGCTTGAAAGTCTCCCTTTCCCTCACCCTCTGCCCCTCCGCTTGCTCACACTCTCTAAATTAATTAATTAATTAATTAATTAATTTTTAAAAATCTTAAAAAACAAAAACAAAAAGGATCCTCCTACCCTCGTGGTAATTTTCTACCCACAGAACCCCCAAATCTGTTCCTTGGCTCTGAATCTCTACTTTTCCTTGCATTCAGAGTGGAGTCCTCGCTGTCTCCCCTACTGCAAAACCCCATGGCAGCTGTCCTTTATTCACAAATAAAGTCCTGCCTCACTGTCTTTAACAAGGGTCAGAATAATATTTTCTAACCATCCAAAGCTCACCAAGTGGGCTTGAATAGAGTCTCCTTTGGGGGGCAGAAAGAATGTCCTGTTCATCTTCGGAACCCCAGGATCCATCACATGGCATTTCTGATAAACCAACCATACTCATACCATCACAGCAGCTGATAGGAGGAGGAAGGAGAGTAATTCCTACTGGGACTTGCTTTTCTGAACAATGTGCTGAATTGCTCTGGCAGCCCCGTCCAGAGACCATGCCTGAGGAAGGGTGCGTGTCCCTGACTCCTGTCCATTCTGGACACGTCTCCGCATCTCCCAATGAGAAGAGAGCATGAGGACACACATAGTTCGCCTCTGTATGTCTGATTTGTCAAAACACTTGCAGCTGGATGCCCAGGCCTCCCTAAAATAGTTCCTGATTGCCATGCCCAGCAGAGAAGCTGCTGTGGAAATTGTCAGGTTGCCCGGAGAAGAGATTCCATCAGTCACGACAAAAGCCTGTGTTGTCCTCGACACTCCGTCTTGAAATGATTACCTTCAGAGCCTCCTGCATCATGCTAATGAGCTCTTTTTCTGAACGATCTCCATCTTGCAGACCACTGAGCTCTGAATTCATGCTCACGGTGGAGACTACAAATCTTAGCCTGGTTTCGGTCGGGCTCAGAAAATAAGCAGATCTGCAATAGAGCTAGCCAAGGTGGCAAATGAAACGTTAAAACTACTTTCCGAATTTCAAAGGATTCTAAAAGCCAGGAGTTTTTTCTCACCACAACCCTGTAAAATCTTCAGGCATGTTATGGGAGAAAAAATTATCTTTTTTTTTTTTTTTTAGATTATTTATTTATTTATTTGACAGAGAGAAATCACAAGTAGATGGAGAGCAGGCTCCCTGCTGAGCAGAGAGCCTGATGCGAGACTCGATCCCAGGACCCTGGGATCATGACCCGAGCCAAAGGCAACAGCTTAACCCACTGAGCCACCCAGGCGCCCCCCAAAATTATCATTTTTTAACACTGTTGTTCCTCTGTGACAGCACCTATGTGAAAACAGGGATCAAAGCACAAAGAGGCTAGACCTTGCTTGTGACCATCCGTAAAAACTGAGAGTGGAGAAGCATGATGATAGAGAAGCATGGAGAGAAAGTTGGAATTACCTGATTCTTGGCCCAGACATACTTGGGACTCCTTGTGTGACGTCAGTGAGGAAAAGCAGTCCCGACCCAGGTGGGGCACCTTTGGTGAAGGTAAGTCGTACTCCCAGGAAAGAAAATGCCTGGCATGGGAAGACAGAGGGGGTCAGTAGCCCAGGTTCCTGCCACTCGGATGTAAATGCCTCCTGCATGTCCTTCTAATGATATGACATCAGCACTTTTCCGGAGAGAAGGGTTTCTGTTCCCAGCCCAGAGGAGCACGTGACATACATCCCTAGTAAGACTGACTCTTTAAACCAGCAGAGGGAGTTTGCCCCTTCCCCGGGGACAAATGTCTAGAGACATTCTTGGCATGACTATTCTCCACTGGCATTTTGTGGGTAGAGGCCTGGGATACTGCTTCCCACCCTGCAAGGGACAAGACAGCCCCCTGCGACAAAGAATCAGCCAAGCCCAAATGTGGCAAACCATCACAGGGAAACGCCAGACAGAAGCAGGAAGGCACAAGACTCATGCCTTCAAGTCCCGCTAGAGGGAAGACATGTCGTCCCAATGGTCTGAGAGGACAGCACAAGGCTCCACATCTACAAAGTGCCTTTGTGGCCTGCAGGCGAGGAACAGAGCAACGAAGATCTAATGAAAATCTTATCAAGGAAAAAGTGAAGGGTATCGATTAAATCTGTCACCTCGGAGTGCACGGAATAAATAAACATGCAGATAAGGACGGATATCCACCCAAATGAATATCACAATTTTTCTGCCTCCTTTATCAGACGGATCTCTAGAAGGGAGCCCTGTTTCTAAGGCCCTGACAATATTTTCTTTGACTTTCCGAAAGTTGTACCACATGAAACCCCCACTCTCCACGTATGAGACTAGCCCCTCACAGCCCTTGCCAGTTTTTTTTTTGTCTTATCCTTAGTCTTTGTTTATTCAACAGGCTAAACAGTCGCCTTGTGGTTTTAATTAACCTTGGTAAGGCTAAGCTTGCATTATTCGTTTATTAGCCATTTGCATTAATTTTCAGTGTATTTCCAGTTCATTGTGTTCATTAGAGTTTTAGCATTTTCTTATTGATCAGTATAAATATTTCTATATAGAAATAAATATATTTCTATATATATTTCTAAAATAGATAAATATTTCTAATGGATGAGTCCTTTACCTTATTACCAGAAATATTTTTCATATTTTTAAAATAGTTTTCATTTGCCTTTTGAATTGTTTGTGATGTTTTAATAGTAATGAAGATTCTTAAAAATTTTTATCTGGAGGGGAATTGGCTGGTACACTCAATTAAGCATCTGACTCTTGCCCTGCATGGGGCTCTGTGTTGGGCATGAAGACTGCTTAAGATTCTCTCTCTCTCTCTCTCTCTCTCTCTCTCTCCCCAGCCCCCACTGCCCTGCCTGCCAACTGGTCTCTTTCTCTCAAAAAAAATTTTTTTTTAATCTCATCAAACCATTCAATTCTTTATGATTGAATGATCTTTATGATCTAGGGAGAGGGAATTCCTCTCTTAACAGTCAGGTCACAATCAGGTCAATATTTTCCTATTTCAACCCTGGTGCTGTATTTATAGGTTGATATACATATAATTATAAATATTTTAAAGTCTCTGTACAAAGCAGGAAGGGAAATGAAAAGCTTATTGCCTAAGCAGAAGTCAGAGATCTGAAAATACAATGTTGACACCTTCTCATCTAAACGGAGTCATCTATTTATGACTAATTTTATGTACTCAGTAGACCTTTTTAATTAAAGAAGAATTATAAGCATCTAAGACATGAAAAATATACACAAAATAATACAACAAACTCTTATATCTTAGGTTTAGGAAATAGAAACATCAATAGAGAGGCAAAGACACCTGAGTCTAGCCCTTGGCTGGGTCCCCTCCCGGCCCCGACTTAAAGAAACCACCATCCTGAATTTGAATTTATCATTTCCATGCATTTCTTTTCACTTTTACTGCATAAACATGTATTTTTTAAAAAAATATTTTATTTATTTATTTGACAGACAAAGATCACAAGTCAGAGAGGCAGGCAGAGGCGGGGGGGGGGGGGGGGTGGGGGGCGGGAAGCAGGCTTCCTGCTGAGCAGAGAGCCCGATACAGGGCTCAATCCCAAGACCCTGAGATCATGACCTGAGCTGAAGACAGAGGCTTTAACCCACTGAGCCACCCAGGCGCCCCTGCATAACCCTGTATTGCTAGGCAACATCTACTCTTTTGTGTTACATACACCCATATATACACACAGGGGTAGACACATATATATATATTGTTTAATATTGTTTTCCTCCCTGACTTGCTCTTTTTTTACTTAATATCATGCTTGGGTGAGTCATCCATACTGAGGCAGACGACACCCGGACATTCTTTTTTACTGATGCCTTTTCTATGTAATGCATCTTGTTCATAGGCATTCAAGTTTCTAGTTTTTCACCCCTTCACACATTATGCTGCTGTTAATGTCTTTGCATCTATGTCTCTCAAATAATCTGCAAGCCTTCATCAAGATTTCAATGGGATATTTTTAGAATTAGACAGAATGATTTTATAGTTCATTGGAAAGAAAACACTTGAAAAATTCAAGGAAAATCAGAAATTCTGGAGGAAAATGGGGAGGATTAACATCCACTATTGCAGGATTTTATGAAGCTACTGCCATCAAAACAACTTGGTGCTGGTTCAGGAAGGGGCAGATCAACAGAGCTTAGAAATGAATCCAAGTTCCTATGAAAATCTGTGCCATGTCAAAGGAGGTATCTTAAACCAGGGATAAAAATAATGATCTCATCAACAGCATTGGGACAACGTGCCAGCGATTTGATACATTTAGGCTGGATTCCTATCTCACTCCAATATTAAAATCAATATCAATTGAATCAATAATGTAAGAAAGAAAGAGGGAGGGAGGGGTAAGTGGGTGGAGGGAGGAAGGGAAGGAAGGAAGAAAGAAAAAGGAAAGAATGAGATACAGGAAACACCGAGAAGAAAGGAAGAGGGAAAGGGAAAGGAAGGGGAGGGGCGGGAAGGGGAGGGGCGGGGAGGGGAAGAAGAGGGAAGGGAAAGGGAAGGGAAGAAAATATAGAGGAGAGAAAGGCATATGTGTATCATCTCAGAATCAAGAAAATCTTTCTAAAAAAGCTATGACAACAAGAAATCATTAAAAAAAAGAATACCAGCAAATTACATTTGGTAGAAATAAATAACTCGAAAATATCCGTGGGTATAGGACAGCCATAGAGTCAAAGACAAAGATCTGTGGAGGGAAAGGCTTACAACTCAAGTGACAGATACAGGGCAAATTTCCTTAATAAACAAAAAGCTCTTACAAACTAATATGGAAAACCATAAACCCACAACAAAAAACCAAGTAACAGATTTCAGGGAGTGTGCACACACACATACACACATATACAATCTATGAATATATAAAGAGGGTCCGCAGAACTCACAGTGAAAGAAATCCAATATATCTCTTTTGACCTATCATGATAATGGCAAGGATTTAAAGGATGGATGGTACCCAGTGTGGCAGAAGGTGTGCCACTCTTAGACACAGGGGCCCTTGGATCTTAAAGCCCATCACAGTCTCTCCCCTCCATTCCACACCAACAGCAAAAATTGAAAAAATGAGCGTGTTTGCCTCAACTTTTTTTGTTTTTAAAGATTTTATTTATTATTTATTCGACAGAGAGGGGGAGCAGCAGGCAGAGGGAGAAGCAGGCTCCCCGCTGAGCAGGGAGTACATGTGGGACTCAATCCCAACACCCTGGGATATGACCTGAGCCAAAGGCAGATGGTTAACCAACTGAGCCTCCCAGGCACCCTCAACTTTTGAGGCTTAGCGTGGAATACGCAGAAGTCTGCTCATGGAACGTTTACAACCTCAAGAAAAGTCTGCTGAGCAAAATAGGGTCTAGATTTTCTTAGAACCAGGAGGGAGACAAACCATAAGAGACTCTTACTGTCACAAAACGAACTGAGGGTGACCGGGGGAGGGACATAGGAAGAGGGTGATGGGGTTACGGACATTGTGGGGGGTAAGTGATATGGTGAGTGCTGTGAAGTGTGTAAACCTGGCGATTCACAGACCTGTACCCCTGGGGCTAATAATACATTATATGTTTATTCAAAAATTTAAAAATTTAAAAAATTTAAAAAAACTAATTCTGCCTGAAAATATTAAAAAAAAAGACAGATACCATATGATTTCGCTTACATATGGAATCTAAAAACCAAAATAAATAAACAAATGGAAACAGAGTCATAAACACAACAATGGTAGTTGCCAGACAGGAGGGATGTGGGGAAGGTGAGCAAAATAGGCGAAGGGGATTAAGAGGTACAAACTTCCAGTTATAAAGTAAGTACGTCACAGAAATGAAAATACAACATAAGGAATATAGTCAGTATTATAGTAATTACATTGCATGTTGACAGACGGTGACTACCCTTATGGTGAGTACTAAATAATGTACAGAATTGTCCAAACAATACGCCATACACCTGAAACTAACATTGTATGTCCACCATATTTCTATAACAAAAATTTTTTAATAAAAAATAAAGCAGGGTGCCTGGGTGGCTCAGTGGGTTAAGCCGCTGCCTTCGGCTCAGGTCATGACCTCAGGGTCCTGGGATCCAGCCCCGCATTGGGCTCTCTGCTCAGCAGGGAGTCTGCTTCCTCCTCTCTCTCTCTCTCTGCCTGCCTCTCTGCCTACTTGTGATCTCTCTCTGTCAAATAAATAAATAAAATCTTTAAAAAAATAAAAAATAAAAAAAATTAAAAATAAAGCATGCTACTCTTCTATGTGATAAAGGATTGGGAAATAAAACTACATAAATGTAGCTGCTTATTTTTGATAAAAGAAATAGAGGAAGACTAAACCAGAAACCAGTGAAATTAGGGATGCTTGGGTGGCTCAGTGGGTTAAGCCGCTGCCTTCGGCTCAGGTCATGATCCCAGGACCCTAGGATCGAGCCCCGCATCGGGCTCTCTGCTCCGCAGGGAGTCTGCTTCCCCCTCTCTCTCTGCCTGCCTCTGCCTACTTATGATCTCTGTCAAATAAAAAAATAAATAAATAAATAAAATCTTTAAAAAAAAAAAAAATCAAAGGCAAAAAATACAGGCCAATATGCCTTCTCTCTCCTGATGATATGCCATTTTAGCCACGCTCATTTGGAGGAGGCTGAACTTTAGAAAATATAAGGAAGATGAGCTTCTGTAAAATGTTTGTGAAAATGTCTCCCAGTGTCAGACGCAGACAGAGACTTTGCAGGAACAAGGGAAAGAAGAGGATGGGAGACGGGAGACGGTGACAGAGAGGCATGGTGCTTTCCAGTAACATCCGAGGCCGATTCTTGGCTGTGCAGTAAGCCCGTCTGATGTCACCTCCACACCTGAGATCATTTCCACCGCCGTGTGATACCAGGTTCTCAGACACCTTCGTCATTGGTGGTCAAGTTCTCAGTTGAGTTGTCTCCAATGGATGCCTTCAAGAGCCCCTCGCCAGGCTAGCAGAGTGTTTCTGGCTGCCCATCAGTCCTGATTTATAGGACCCATGATGGTCCTATACCTGGACCCAGTTGTCCATTTGGATGGACAGAGCAAGAGTTCACAACAACTCAGAGCAGTTTACGAGGAACTGGTAGGACTGCTCCATCATAATTCAACCAACCAAGAGCGAACTCAAATTACAAATTACATGGAGAAATTTCTGTATTTTTCAGTCAAGATGTCTCTCTTTCCTCTGTGTTATTTCAAGGCTTGCACCACAAGGATCCTGATGCTTTTCCAGCACACAATTCAACCATTGAGTCCAACAAACTCCTTCCATGTGAATCCTCTGTGCCATTCATTTGCTAGGCCCTGAGAGACAGTGGTAAATAGGACACCACCCCTTCCCTCAAAGGACTCACAGCCCAGTTAGGAACATGTGCTTCCTGCACTAGTGGGAGCATGGAAGAGGTGCTGAGATGGGACTGAAATGTGTGACACATTCAGGAGGGCAGAGACAGCCAGCTTCATGGGGGAAGTCTCTGGATCATGACATTGAAGGTTGTGTACAAGGTTGCAAGGGGTTCAAAAAGAGAAGAGGCATTTTGGACAATGGGCCAAGCATGTGCAAAGGCCCTGAGATCTAGTTGGAACTGCAGAGGCCTAATGCATAGGGTAGAGTGTCAGTAGATCATTCAACAGAAATGAATTTTCTCCTATAGGCAACAGGGAACCTGATAAGTTTTCAGACAGGGGAGTAATGAGATCAGATGGGCAGTTCCCCTATGGTGACTGGGATAGAAGCTGGACTAGCTGGGGTGTCACAGTATTTCTACTATGAACAACAATGGGAATATCAATAAAGCAAGCCTAACACATTCTCTCTCGGGCACCTTCTTTCTCCGCTAGAAAAAAAATAATATTGTGTCCTACATCAGTTCTTTCTTCTAGGAAATTCAAAGAAACTTGTTGACTTTGCCTCTTTAATCCAACTTCTCAGAGTGATAGGGTGAAGAAAATAACACTTCCGTTCAGCGTTGGGAGTCCAGTGTGTGTGAGTTACACACAAGAAGGGCTGGATCTCTGTCTATACCAAGCACCTTCCTCTGGGGAAGGGCCCCGATCCCTGGACTTTGGGGTTGGGGACAGAACTTGAAGACTCTAAGTCTGATTGTAGAGGGCCAGGCTGTACCGAAACATTTCCAAACCACAGGCTTTTCCTTGTAAAACTCTGGGACCATGCAAAAAATATAATGATTAAGCACAGATTGAATAACAATTTGTCGTTATTCCATAACCCAGACATGATGACTTTGAACATTTGCATGTATTTCCTTCTGGTCTTCATGGCCACAGAACAAAATCAGGATCAGGGAGAATATATAATATTGAATCCCAATAAATTTCAATCCTATAGACGGGAGAGGGAGACAGGAGAAAATGTGTATCATACCCGGAGTAACAAGGTGAAGATGAGCCAGCTTGACCAGAAGAAAAAGCGTACAGAAGTGAAGGTCACATCCACAGTCTTTGCTAATCTTCTCTCAAGTGGGAAAAGCACAGTGAACTTTTAAGTTGCAGTTGGACTGACCAGGTGACCTCTAAAACCGCTCCAAATCCTGGATAATCTCACCAGTAAATCGTGAAATGACAAAGCACCAAATTAATCTCAGAGGCTTTCACCCTAACGAAGTCTGATTCTTCAGAAAAGAGGAAATGAGGAATTCTGACCCAGACTGGGATGAACTCGTCCAGCTGCTAACCAATCATATGGTCTTAATCAAAGCACTGAACCTCTCTAAACCTCAGTTTCCTCATCTGTAAACCAGGGATGCTATTTCCTTCCTCATACATGTTCGGGAATTTAAAAGAGAGAAGAGTGAGGCATGCAGTAGGCACTTAATAAAGACCCTCCTCCTGACCATCACTGTCAGGTCTCGAAGAAATCAAGCAGAAGCCACCCCTGCTTCTGCGGTCTCTGCTAGGGTCTATCAGGATCTACCACCTTCTTCCTCATTTCTGCACACATTCCCAAGGATGCAGGACCTCCTTGTGCCCACAGCTAATCTGGCTCTCTCGATGTCACCCCTGCCGCCACCTCTCCAGCAGTAGAGCCTGAATTAGGACACGTTCACTTCATCTGATGTGTCCATTCCCTTCCTGAGAAGTTCTTGGCAGACGTCGCCATCCCCCCCTTGGCCCGGCCCCCCAGAGGGCCTGCACTGCCTCTGTTACAATTGTCTTCCTGCTCAGCTCACAGATGACAGAGAGCACTTTGAGGGCAAGCTTGAGTCTTGGTCATCTCTGTGGCGCTGTCCCCTGGCTCCCCGGGCCAGGCACAGATGGGGTCACCAGGACACGCTCACAGAAAGAACGACACTGACAATCATCCCATCTCTACGGCATGAGTCTCTATCACTCCTCAAAGCAGCAACTGTATCCTCAAAGCAGCAAATCTCTTCTTTCCAGGTTTGACGTTGGTAGAGAATAGAGGACAGAAGACCTCAAGCCTACCCTAAAGGTTCATAGAAGGCAAGGCGGCCAAGAAGTCCAAGCCAGATCCCCGCCCCAGAAGCCAGTCCCATCACACCGCAGACACCCTGGCATTGCCCCAGGCAGGCAAGCAAACAGGTCTTTTCCGTCGGTACTAGCGGACGAGGGCTCTGAGAGGAGTGGGCTCTGAGCTACAAGAGGACAGCACATTGCCCTCCAGAAGACCTGCACCATCATGGTTGCTCCCAACTTTTTCAAGCCCGAAGAGCTCACATACACCTAGGCATGTTTTATCAGGTGTGAGCTGCTGGGAATAAGGATTCAACCTCAGGGCCACGCCACCGCTAAGTGCTCTCATGTGCCAAGTACACCTCTTACGCCTCCCACCAATGCTGCTCTCTTGACTAACACTTGAAACTCTCCCCAGTTTGGACCAAAAAAAAAAAAAAAGAAAAGAAAAGAAAGATCTAAAGGATGATTATTCCAGTTATCTATTACTGCATAATGAATTACTCCAAAACTCAGTGCCTTTAAAAAAAAAAAAAATGCAACGATTGATTACAGCTCATGATTTTATGGGTCAAGAACCTGAGCGAGGCTCAGCGGGGTAAGTCTTCCGCTCCATATGGCATCAGCGGAAACCACTCAGCGGCATCCGCCGGCGGCTGGGCTGGGCTGGAGGAGCAGATGGCTTCCCTCCCCTGTCTGGCGCCCTGGTGGGGATGGCTGGAGCACGGGGCACAGCTGGGGCATCACGTGACCTTTCCGTAACAATGGTCTCAGGGTAGTCCCACTTCTTACACAGCGGCTTGGAGCTCTTAAAAAGAGAATTCAAAGAGCCGGCAAGTATAATCTTCCCATTTCTTAAGGTGTGTCAGAGCATCCCCTCTGTCCTGCTCTATGGGTCACAAAGCCCAGTCGGATTCAAAGGGTTGAGGTAAAAACCCCACCGGTTGGTGGGAAGGCTGCCAAAGAATTCACAGACACCTTTAATCCTTCACATAGAAAAGGACTGTCCTGCAGGGGTGGCTCACTTCTTCCCCCTGATTATCCCTGTCCCTCCGTGACGTTTTCATATCTACACCCACAGTCAACTCTGCAGAGCTGGTCTCTAGCTCCCAAGGCCAGGCACCAAGCACATAGCTCATCCACGCTTCAGCCCAGTAAGGCAAAATCCATTTTCCTTGTGAAACCAACAACCCCATGGCTCAGTGGCCTGTGAGTGGCCACGGGGTCACGTGAACTTTCATTTAGGATTTTGCCGCGCATGCCCTCCCTACCTCTCTGGCTGTTCAGTCTTCACTGCTCACTCTCCACAAGCTGCTTCTGGGAGTTCCAAGAGGCTTCTCCAACGGAGGCGCATCCAAGATGGTTTACTCAGAAATAAGTCCTCTCGGGTCATTGGTGGGTCCCTCACTCGTCATGGAGCTCCTCAGCCTAGACAGAGAGAGAGAGAGACAGAGAGAGACCTCACATGCCATGTTCACTTATCTCCTGTGATGTTTTGGGGACCAGCCAGTGGACCCCAACAAGGCCACTAACACCACAGAGTCAACAGTCACAACACATGAGACATGGAACTCTCAGAAAAGTTTCTCTCCTCTCAGCCTTGGTTCCCATATCTGTCGGACAAAGACCATCGGGATTGCAATCATTAAATAAAACAAGACAATTTAATAGAATCTGGCTTTTGAAAGAGCTCGTAAAGGGCAGTGTGATTCTGGGCCGCACTTATGCCCTACTCAGCTCCACACGCTCTCCCAAGGCTCTGTGCGCCAGCCTTCAGGCCTCTGCTACCTGTCTACTAACTCATTCACGTGGCACAGGGATGAGCTGAGAGCACCGTGATCCGGTCCAGGGATACCACGGTCATGGGGTCTGTGCCCTAAGAGGCCTCCTAACATCTCCCACCTCGTTGGTGTTCCGAGCCAGGTGATGGTTGACCACCTCAAGTCAGAAATATGGCGGCTTCCAGGTCACTTCCACACTCCCTGCACCTCTCAGTCCGCCTCAGTTAGCCTCACTGCTGCCGGCATCCCCAGCTCCTGCCCCAGTGTGGCTCCTGGCGCCCCCCTCTTGGTCATGCTCTCTCGCACTCGCTCCTCTGCCAGCTTTCCTGAGCAGAGACACCATAAATCAAGCCCAGGACCCCAGAGACTAGGCTTCGCATCAGCCCACCCAGCCGTACCTGGCACCCAACTGCTCCCTTCCCCAAACTTGGAGAGAACTCTAAAAATGCTGACATCTCCTCTTTTTCAGGTTCCTCCTAAGCACTTGGCATATGTTCTTTGGCTCACTCCTCCCAAGAGGTACAGCTGACCTTAGAACAACACGGGGGTCAGGGGTGCTGATCCCCCTCAAGTAGAAAATCCGCACGTCACTTTCGACTCCCCCAACTTTACCACGAGTCTCCTGTTGACCAGAAGCCTCACTGATGACATAAGCAGTCAATGAACACACACTTCATGTGATTTGTGTTATACACTGTATTCTTACAACAAAATAAGTTCGAGAAAACCAGAGTTACTAAGAATGTCATAAGGAAGAGAGAGTACATTAAAAATACCATGTGCAATGAAAAAATCCACATCTCGGTAGACCTGCGCGGTTCACACCCGGGTTACTCCCGGAGCAACTGTATCCACCCATGTCAGAAGACTTTGTCTCCACCCTACAGCCACAGGGACAGGCTCAAGGGGTGACAGGCCCTTGCCCCACTCAGTCAGGAAGTTGGGGGGGTGGGGGACTCCCAGCCGGGGCTGGGTGAGATTTCAGGATGCGACCCTGCACCTGACTGAGGTTACACGGAAAGGTCATGGACAACATTCCCCCCACTGGAGGAGCTCCTCTTCCTCTGAAATATTTCTGTCACACACGTCTCCCTGTGGTGGGCATGGCAACCGAGGAATAGGGAGCAGATCTGGGAAGCCTGAGCAGGTGTGAGTGGGGGTAGAGTGGCGGGGGGGGGGGGGGGGGGAGGCCACCTGAGGTGCAGGGAACAGCAACTTCCCAGTGCCCCCACCTGGGAAGCAAGCATCCCCAATGTCCCAGAGCCTCGGAATGGGTTTCTGTCTCTTGCCATCGAGCTCCCGCAGGTCGTCGCCCACAAGGTCCGGACCTGCCTCGCTCCTCTTCATTTCCCTAGCATGGGCCCTGGGAGGGCACAGTGTGGGCCCCCAAAGCCGATCCCCGACTACACAGCAGCAGCCTTTTAACGTTTTTTAAATAAAAGCTGCGTTTTTGTTCTCGCCCGCCCCCGGTGTGTCTGGAAAGAACAAAATGTCCTCGTCTCTTCCACATAAAATATGTACCTCCTTCAGCACCATTTGCAAAAGTGTTCTAAAATTGAAAATTGTTGTGGGCTAAGATTGTCTGCCCTCTCCTGCATTTTTTATTCTGCCTCAGAATAATGCTGTGATGGAAGAAAGAACAGATGTTTGAAGCAGGTAGAGGCTGCTTTCCCCAACATAACGCACGGAAGCATCAAACCACTTTCAGCCATCACAACGAAAGCGCCGTCTTTCCAGATTGGTACGGATGCATCTGGGGAGGGGGGCGGCTCCATTCGGGGGCCTCGGGAATGGCTGATCAGTTTGTAAAAAACCAAGGTGAGACTACGAAAGTGGGAAGATGTGGGCCTCGGCTCTGCACTTAGCAGCTCCGCAGCCCTGCACGAGCGGCCTCTGTGCAGGGACAAAGATGCAGACAGTCGGTTTGCTGGTCAGGTTGAATACGAAGACCTAGAACATACCTACCGTCATAAATAGTACCATGGAAAGCACTCAAATGACTGCTTTTATTTTTATCCCAGAAGGAATGGTCAATAAATTACAGCTATCATGACTTAACGAATCCATCATTCAAGCGGCTTATTCTGTGCGGAAGCAGAATCAGAAAGAGCCCAGTGCCTGACATGAACTCTTCAGAGCTGGCTCCAAATTATCCCCTGGAAGTCCCCACGCTTCTTCAGCTCTGGTTCCTTAGGGCAAGACAGATTCCAGGGCTCGCGAAACTAAAGCAGTGTATCGTCTGCCTTCAAACACCGGCCTCAGGAAAAGCTGGCTCGTTCTGTCTCTCTCTCACACACACCCACAAACACACAGGGGAGGAATTTCTCACAGAGGGGTTTGGGCCCCTCACCCCCTCGCCACCCCTCCTTCCCTCCCTTCCTCTCCCCCCTTTTTAAAAGTCTGAGACATTGGCTCATTCTTAGTAAAGAGAAAATTGTAAAACACGTAGTACAAAACAGAACAAACTGTGTTCAGGTACTACGGACCACTCTGAATGCGTTCACTATATAAATATCTATTGATTGGTTTACTGGGAAGATCAGTTTTATATGCCAACTTGACTGGGCTATGGGGTGCCCAGATATGTGGTCACATGTTATTCTGTTTCTGTGAGGGTGTTTTTAGATGAGGTCAACATTTACACCAGAAAACTGAGTAAAGTACAAGGGCCTCCCTAATGTAGGTGGGCCTCGTCCAATCAGTTGAAGGGGGGTTTCTATAGAACAGAAAGGCTGAATAAGAGGGAACTCCAGCCTCATGGCTTTCAAACTGTGATTTTGTTTTGCCCCTGTCGTTGCACTTGAACAGAACTAAAGCTTGGCTCCCCTTAGGTTTCAAGCCTACCAGTGTCCAGACGGAGATAAACCATTAGCTTTCCTGTTGGTTCTGTTTCTCCAAAGAATCCTTCTTTTTTTTTTTTTTTTAGTTTTTTTTTTTTTTAAGATTTTATTTATTTACTTGACAGACAGAGATCACAAGTAGGTTAGATTTTATTTATTTCTTTGAGAGAGAGAGTAACAGAGAGATTGAAAGAATGAGTAGGGGGAAGGGCAGAGGGAGAAGCGGACATGAGGTTTGAACCCAGGATCCTGAGATCATGACCTGAGCTGAAGAAAGACACTTAACCAACTGAGCCACCCAGGCGCCCTCTCCAGAGAATTCTAATGCATCACTAGGTGTTGATCTTGTCTATGCATTAAAATATGTATTTGAGTAACTCCTAAGCAGTATTGGTCACATGCTAAGAGGTAGTTAAAGAAGATAAACTGCAGGTTTTTTGAACATGATGTGTGTAGTCAGGCTTCCTTTTTCCTTAGTCTGCCCTTCATCCCTAATTGGTCTGACTAATGGTGTTTGGCTGAAGTTATTACAGATAAGGAAGACAAAGTGACCAGCTAGCTTCCCCTACAGCAGTGCACCTAGAGGAAGGAAAATAGTTCAAATGTCCTCAAAGAACTCAGCAGCTGGCTAGGAGGCACCCAAAAAGGACAACCTTAAACATCAGATCCAGGGCACCTGGGTGGCTCAGTCGGTTAAGCATCTGCCTTCTGCTCGGGTCATGATCCCAGGGTCCTGGTCTCCCTGCTCAGCAGGGAGTCTGCCTCTCCCTCCCTCTGCCCCTCCTCCTGCTCATGCTCCCTCTCTCTCAAATAAATAAAAATCTTGAAGAAAAAGAAAGAAAGAAAGAAAGAAAGAAAGAAAGAAAGAAAGAAAGAAAGAAAGAAAGAAAGAAAAGAAAGAAAAGAAAAGAAAAGGGAGGAGAGGAGAGGAAAATCATATCCTTTTCAGCTTGGGAAGGACACTGGCCAGTCCTGCATGCCTTGGTTTAAGGACTGCCACCAGCCAATGACGGCAAAGTAAAGGACATGTCAGATGGTGTGACACTGACGAGAGCAAGGACAGAAGCCGTATCTCATCGAGCTGGCACGCACCGTCCTGAGCGACCATGTCCCCAGACTTCCTCCACCAGCTCCCCCCACTCCCTCACCCCTTCCTGTGTGCACACAACAAGGATTCACAAGGGAGGGGAATCCTTAAAGACAGGAGGCAGCGTGGGGGAGTCAAGCACAGAGACCGGACAAGACGGAGGACGTGCCCAGGGAAGACGTCGGGAGGGAGGGCCACACCTCCTAAGTGCGGTGCTGGAGGGTGTCCTGCATCTGGACCCAAGGAGAGGGGGGGTAGGCGGGTCCATCCGGGATAGGATCTCCGGCAGGCGCGAGCAGCAGAAGGCAGCCATGCTCCTGTTCAGAACCGAAGGGCCAGTCAAAGAATGTGAACTTGATGCATTTTTGTGTCCTAAGAGTTGTGTTTCTTAAAAAAAAAAAAAAAAAAAATTGACAAGGAACAAATTTTTACCCAACTTCCTATTTTTCCAGACTACTTTTTAAATTATTTCTTTCTGTTTCTTTACAAAGACCCTGATGCTGAACATGAAAAACCTTTAAAAGTGGAGAAAAAAGTGGCAAAAGGCAGGTCTTTCCCCTCCTAGGGTCGAGGACTGTTTCATCTTCCCCACTAGGTGGAAGGTTTCTTGAGACCAGGGGCCAGGGCTGGCTCCGGCCCCTGCAGAGTCCATGTGCCCCTCCCCACCCCCGCCAGGAGCTGCAAAGCCCTCAGCAGGGGGCGCCTGGCAGCTTCTGTGGGTTTTCTCTTGATGTTTCCCATGTAAGCACAGGATGAACCCTAGGACCACAGGATGTTAGATCTTGAAAACTTTTCTTCCAATCTTGCAGAGGTGGAAGCCGAGCCTGGACATAAACAGCGCCGAGCAAGGAGTCCATGAAGGATCCAAGACAAGAAGCTAGACCCGCCAACTTCCGGGCCAGTGTCTCCCCCCAGAACCTGATGGGGATGCGGGACGATTGGCAGGCCTGGGCTGGGTCTACACCGCTAGCGTCGGACAAGCACAGAGCAAGGGCGTCCACCTCCCCAAACCCCCGTCCCCACCACAAAAGCTCTCTCTTTGTTCTCCCCAGAACATTCTAAACTCTGGAAGGCTTGGTCCACTATGTCAAATTACAAATGGCTTTGCTGTGCTTTGTGAATGTTAGAATTCTTCAAGGTCAAGGAAATAAAGTTGCCTTTTAGTATATAGCAAAAATAAATACTTAAAAATTCCTGACCCTCTCCACTGCTTGCCACTTCACCTACTTGTGCTCTCTCCCTCTCTGTCAAATCAATCAATCAATCAAAAAATAAAATAAAATAAAATTCCTGACCATCCCAGAGTCACAAAATATGGGGGTTGAGGAAGATTCTGGACCCTCTCTAATCCAATTCCTTAGTTTACATTTGGGAAAACAAGCCCTGGGGAGGCCAGAGTGGTGGTCCGGGAACTGACTGAGAGCCACGGCCACGGCTCAGAGACCCACAGACAGGCAGCAGTGGGGTGAGCAGAGGAGGGGGTGCGCTACAGAGTGGGAAGGGCTGCAGGGGGAGTTCGGGGAGCCGCCCTCACTCAGATCTGGAAACTGATGCTATGGAGAACCGCAGGCTGTGTTGCCAGAATGCTTTCCCCAAAACAGCTGAAAATCAGATTTCCTTATGAAATTTTTACTATGTAAAAGGTTGTCAATCGAGCAGAACTTAGGGGGCTCAGTCACTTACACATCCGACTCTTGATTTCGGGTCAGGTCATGATCTCAGGGTCCTAGGATGGAACCAAGCAATGGGCTCTGTGCTCAGCTCGGGGTCTGCTCGAGATGCTCTCTCTCCCTCTCCGTCTGCCCCTCCCCCAACTGCCCTCCTTTCTTTTTCTCTCTCTAAAAATAATAATAAAAATAAGTAAATAAATACAATAAAAGATTGTCAACTGAGTCAAGATTTTTAAGCAGTCTGCAGCCCAAAAGCATGTGTCTGTGGGCCACGGGTGGCCGGCACGTCTGGTGGTCTCTGTTGCCTGAGCACAGGTCTTTTTAGGCCCGGTTGAGGGGTGATGTTTCATCTTTTCAGTCACTGGGAATGTAGAGGCTGTGAGTTTCTTTCTTTCTTTCTTTTTTAAAGATTTTATTTATTTGACACAGAGAGCGTGCACACGAGCCGAGAGGAAGGGAGAAACAGGCTCCCCACAGAGCAGGGAGCCAGGACCCCGAGCGGAAGGCAGACACTCCCCTGACTGAGCCACCCAGGCACCCCGAGGCTGTGAGTTTCTAATGTCAACCTTCTCCACTGAAGCTGACCCCCCCACTCCGCCCCCCACAACACAGGCAACTCAGACCTCTGCAGGCCAGTCGCTTTGGCTTCAGAAAGTTCTCCCTAGGTCAGCCTGGCTTCCAGCCATGTAAAGTATGAAGTGACCTTGACAAAAGACACTTGCCCGGGGAGCATAGCAGAATGTGACGGGCTGGTCCCAGCACTGACACTCTGGCGTCGAGGTGGGAGCCAGGTGTTGTCAGGGGAACCGCTGCAGGACCGGGCTGGAGCCAACCCCCAAACCCCAAAGAGAAACAGAGAGACCATCCCTGGACACGGACTCCCAAGCCCCGCTGTTGAAAATTAACAAGACGGCTTTGAAATTGTGCTCCAAATAGTAAAGGAATTAAAACAGGAAAACACGGCCTCCTCTCGTTCTGTTTCCCTCATTGGAGAGAAGCCACCTGAGGCCGTCAAGTCCCTCCGGGTGGGTAGCAAGCTGACGGGCCTGGTGCCCAGAAGCTGATTCACGTTGCGTTCCTGCTAACAAAAGCCCCAGTCCTTATTTGGAAAAGCCATGGCAAGCGAGGTGGCTTTCCTCTGGGAGCTCTGTAACATGAATCAAAGGCATTTCAGATGGTTTTCTGCCTGTAGCCCATAGCCTATACTATACACAGCCTCTACCCTCCGTAGCCTGTACTGGGGTGGGGGGGGGTGTCCTTCTTGGCTGTCCCATACTACGCAGCGTCCTCTGGCTGTGCAGATGAGTTCTTTAGAAACCCTGAGCTCTGAAAAGATTATGGAACCCTGCTTCCAATCTTTACCTATACCTGTTATTCACACTAAACCCTAACACAAACAAAACTGAAGCTATGATAAAGTCAAAATAGATAAAGTCAAAATGGTTGAAAAATTCTGGGTAAGTCCATGCAATTGGAACTTTCTTTAATTTTTTTTTCCTGTGTGTGTGTGTGTGTGCGCGCGCGCCCTGCTTTTTGGTGTCTGAAAAGGTCCTGGCTATCTGTTGAGCCTGTCAAGAAAATGCCCACCCAACCGGTGATTTAAAGACTGCCAGGTAAAGTCTGCTTTCCGTGCTTCCCATAGGAACTCCTGGAATCCACCCTTAAATTGCATAGCTGGTGGCGAGTCAATTTGCATATGTTTCAAAAAAAAAACTTACCTGCTCTGGTTTCAGGAGCCCAGCATGATAAATTATGCACCCTTGGCAAAGTAAGGAATTGCATGCTCCAATTAATTAGGTATGCAAAACACGGTGAGTGTGGGACCTGAAACAAAGGAAGAGAAAGGGAGTTCAGGGGAAAGACTCATAAATATGCTTTGGAAGAGATGAATTCATTGCTTCTGCTTTTTACATCAACCCCCACCCCCCACACACACACACTCCATTTTTGTTCTGCAAATATGTTACAAGTCTTTGTTTTCTTTTCAGCCTTTCATTCTTTGATGTTCCCTGTTCCTGCAGGGATGAACCCCCCTCCCCAGGTTCAGTGCTGTCCAGCTTGGATGCTCTCGGAACTTCCTCCAATGTGTCCAATTCACGGATAATTAGTCTGAACTAAAAACCTAATCTGCTCAGGATAATTGACTCTATATGAAGTCGGCTTTAAAAAAAAAAAAAAAAAAAGGAAAAATGTCTACTTTGGGCTTCAAGGATTTGCATATGGCATGATTATTTCCTAAGTCAAATTGAAATCATAGAAGGTCTCCTCCCCTTTTAGATCTGCTGGGTCACTGCTGGTAATTCTGATGGAGGAGGAAGAAGCAAGATGCGCCCTAAAAGCATGGGACTGTATCTTTACCCAAAGCTCAGAACTCAAGCGGAATTATTCTAAAATGTTCTTGGGGGCTGTAGTTACTCAGGCATAGCCAAGTGTTTATGCCTGGCACCAGACTTGGGGACGGCCCACCATGAGCTGGCCTAGCCCCCTCCACCACCTCAATGACTGAGAGTAATCAGAGAAACAAACTGAAATTAAGAAGGTACTCTTGTATTTCTGCTGAGCAAATGTCCGTAGACACGTTCAAGGGATACTCCATATGTTCCTCCAGGAAATATAAATTGGTACAAACGTCCTGGAAAGCTAGCTGGCCATATGTTTCAACGCTCTGACCCCCAATTTCACTTCCAGAGATAAGTCTAGGAGAGTAATTGACAATACTGACCAATATTTTCTATAAAGAAGTTTATCACAGTGTTATTTACACAGATGAAAACTTGAAAAAATGTAAGTGTCCGACATTGGGGAATTAGGTAAATAAATTATGTGACAATCAATGGTTAAATGTTATGAAGCCATTTAAAATGGTGTTTACCAGGGGCCAGGAGGCTAGGGAAACAGGAAGGTGTTTGCTAAAGGTATAAAGTTTCAGTTACGCATGATGGGTAGGCCCTGGTGATCTAATGTACCACACAGTGGTGACAGTTAATGATAGTGTTTTGTATATCTGAAATCTGCTAGGAGGATAGATCTTCAATCTTCTTAACACACACACACAGTTATTACAGGATGTGAGGTGCTGGACATGTAAATCATTTGTAGTAATCATTTCATTACATATACATATAACCGGATATCACGTTGGATACCTTAAATATATACGATTTTTACTTGTCTACTATACCTCCATAAAGCCAGAAAAAAATAAAAACAAATAAAGAGGTGTTTAAAACAATCATTGAGGGGCGCCTGGGTGGCTCAGTGGGTTAAAGCCTCTGCTTTCTGCCCAGGTCATGATCCCCAGGCCCTGGGATCGAGTCCCACACTGGGCTCTCTGCTCGGCGGGGAGCCTGCTTCCCCCCAACCCCCGCCTGCCTCTCTGCCTACTTGTGATCTCTCTCTCTGTCAAATAAATAAATAAAAATTTTTTAAAAAATCATTGAGGACATGGAGGAAATGCTTATCATATGAGTAGTTGAACCTGGCTTTTTTTTAATATAGGGAAAGGCTGTATTTTTCCAATTTATTATAGTACAAGTGTATTGCTCTTAAAATACAAAATGGCTTTTAAAAATAAAAAAGGATTCCTCACAAACTTTATACTACTTTGTAAATGTAAACTGTCATTTAATTATAATAGATTTTATAAGCAAGCCAGTTTCTAGCTACTAAATTAAGAGACATAAAAAGTGAGTTTTATTCATTTTAATAATAGTTCTAGAAAGACAGATAATCTATGGAAACTTCATTCCTAGCCAGACTGGAAAATCAGCTTCACATTTGATGAATCTCATTTTAAAACATACAAAAGGGGAAGCTGCTATAAAGTAAAGCCTGTAAAAAGTCATTTGCCTAGACCTCCCATTCCCGTCCAGCCCAGCCCTTGCTAGCTATTAAGGTAACTGTTTGGAAAGAGCATATTCCCCTCTCTGGTAGTCAAAATGCATCTTTCCCTCCATCTGCCTCATAATGAGAAGTCATAATCTTCTTTTTATGACATCACCATAAAAGACATCAATAGAACAAAAAAAAAAAAAAAAAAATACATGGCTCCTGGTAATAATAGTGTTTGTTATGGAAACTGTAAAATGTTCCCATATAGGTGCGATCCACTTTAATTAAGCCTTGTCAAAGAACACATTTCAAAACATCTCAATCAGTTATTACAGAGCCATGAACTTGCTGTCTTGGAAAAAAAAAAATGCACCTCAGGGATTAAGCTTGGGGCTGAATCAATTTTCTTATTAAGAGCCTGCATGGCTCAGGACGTTTTTAACGGAAGCTAAGCCAAGCCTCTCACTTTCTGTTCAGCCTGGCAGTCAAGAACTGAGAGGCCTTTGAGCTTCCAATCTGGGGACTGACAGTCCCCCAAAACTGTGCCAAGCTCCCCTCAGGGGGCTGAAACCCGGGGTGTCCCCCCCATCAGCTCTCTAGGCGGTTCACTCCAGAATGAACCCTCATCTAAGCAGAGAGAGGGCATGAGAGCTGAAGGACCCCCACTAGGGGCTCCTGGTTTCGGGAAGTTTCCAGAAGAGTGGAATGAGGCAGTGATGGACCCAGCCATATTCTAAAGAGTAACCATAACTTTCTTTTCATGCTATTTAATCTTTTTATTTAAATTCCTTCTCAAAAATTATAAAAGTGACATGTGTGCCCTATGATTTTAAAATATTACTGAAGTGTGCAGTAAAAACTAATCTTCCCTACAGACTTTGTAGTTCACCTCCTTAGGTTACCCTTAGGTAACCAACAGGGATAGCCTAGAGTGTAGCATTCCACACTCTAGTCCACGCTCATAAAACTTATACAGGTGTTTGCTTTATTCAAAAAAGGACATCTCATACCCATTCTTCTGCAGCTTGTTTTTCTTGCTTAGTCCTCCAGGTCAATAGCTATAGATCTAGGAAAACAGCACTTTCAACCATTCAGCTCTGATCTAAGCTCTCGCCAGCAGGTAGGAAACTGCAGATAGGAACTTGGGTCCCCACCCGTGTGTTCCTTCATAGGGGGACAAGCAGACCCATGCTTCCAAGAATGCCTCAGACGTCAGTGCCAAGGGGGATCCAACCACCTCTGCCCCAAGAGAAGGGGTGAGGGGCCCTCCCCAGATAATGAGCAGGGTCCCAGAAGGATGAACAGATCTCACCCAGTGGACGAAGATAGAAAGGACATTCTAGGATGTAGGAGCAGCACGCCCGGAATCAGAGCAGCATTAAAAGAAACAGTGAGAAGTTGGGTATGTCTAGGGCTGGAAGTATTGGGGCCAATGATAAGAAAGGATAAGAGTGGACACCTGGGTGGCTCAGTCAGTCGAGCGACCTACTCTTGGTTTTGGCTAAGGTCATGATCTCAGGATCATGAGATGGAGCCCTGCACCGTGCTCCACGCATCAGGGGATCTGCTTCTCTCTCTCTCTCTCTCTGCCTCTACCCCTCTCATAACAACACATGCATACTCTCTCTCTCTCTCTCTCTAAATATTTAAATAGATTTAAAAAAAAAAGAAGAAGAAATGACAGCGGATATTTAAGGGAGAGTCGGAGTAGGAAGGGCTTTTTGTATCAGACCAAGGAATTCACTTTTTATTCTGTAGGTAATGGGGAGCCACTGAAGATCTAACCATTGTCCAGATTAGCGAGTGAGAGACACCTGTGCGAGGGTAGAAGGCCAGAGGAGGGAGGATCTGGGTATCATCCTGTCTTATCTCTGCTTCCTGTGACATATCTGAGTATGACTCATCTCTAGGTCTCAACGCCCACATGGCTCTTCTGGACCTGCTCTAGCTCCCGCCCTCCAGTCTCCACTTCTAGATAACTGGTAATAGCCTCCCCCACCCCCCACCCCGTTCTCCCAGCTCTGGATCTGGAAGGGGATTCCTGCTGTTGCCAATCTCTGGGTCACCCCCTGGATCTTCTGCTGGGCTTTGGCTTCCGCCTTCTTCCTTCACCCGGGTAACCAATTCCAGGCTAAAAATTCCTTGCATTAAAATACTTAGAGTGGTTTCTATTTTCTGCCAGACCCTGACAGATACACATTACTTCCTTTTTGTCAGGATATTATGAGGCCATTAAATTTGTTTTACAAAGGGTTTTAGTAAAGTGAAAAGACATTTATGCTATAATATGAAAAAAATTGTAAAATGCAAAACTGTCTACAGTATCATTTCAACTATGTTTTTCAAATGAGATTTTTTTTAAAAGACCACAAAGGCAATGTTAAAGTGTTTCTAGTTATCTCTGTTTTAGAAAGTAGAATTATTTTTTTCTTCTTTTAACTTTTCCATATGTTCATAATTTTCAACAATGAACATATTTCAAAGTTTTTTTTTCTTTCTCTGAAAAAGTATTTGAGTATTTTCACTCAAGATAAAAGTAGACAGGGTATTTTTTTTTTCTTTTGTAAACAAATGCCTTAAAGTTAAAACCAAAATTTGTTCCTTATGTTTCTCCAATCGTTTTTAGATAGGTTTTTGGAAAAGTTGACCCGGAAACTATCAAATGGCACAAGATTTAGAGAAAGGGATTTAGAAGATTCAGCAAAGGTAAATGAATATTTGCCCTAAAATTTCTTTTTTTTTTTAAAGCTTTCATCTCCTGGACAGAGTCTGACTAGGCTCCAGGCATGCAGCCCCCGACCACTGGCTTCTCCAGCTACGCGTGACCACGCTGGAGGGAGCCACGCTCCTGTCTGCTCTCTCAGCCAGTGCTCTCTCCCACGGCCTCCCTCCCGACTGCCCCCACTCCCCACTCCATCCTCCATCCCCCCGACCTGGAGGCATGGAGTCAGGAGGAACTTCCTTGTGCACATTAATACCCCTCACCCCCCCATGACCATGCCCCAATGTTCAGTCCAAGGCTATGGTCACCTCCCCCGGGCCCCAACATGGGAGCATAAACTTCCCCAAAAGATCGACAGTACTGCGTGCTTGGTGCTCCATCCCCACCACCATCTAAGGGCAGAAAGATCACAGTGTCTGGCACTTTGAGACCCCCCAGCAGTCTGTCCTAGGAGAAGAGCAGAGGAGGACTGGCCAGGCTCCTCAGGCCCTGGAGTCATCCTGGCCAAGCACAGGCACATGACCCGTGAGACGCGAGAGAGAGCAGCACACCTACCTCCCGCTAGAAGGATATCTGGTCTGGACTTAAGGTACCTGGGCCAGTTGCCAAGAGGCTTATCAAGACCCAGCATGTGTGACCGCTTCCTTACACCTATCAGTTCTGTCCAACTGGCCTCTCCTGAGATGCCTTGTTCCAACCCACAACAAGAGCTTGGCTCAGACATACACTATGAACAGTTGCCCTCAACCCAAAGGATTTCCAAGCTCCATGTTCATGACATTGCTTTTTCCAGATCAACGGGCCCTTTAACACAAGATGCAATGTGGCTCCCCCATTCACCAGCTGAGACAAAGACAAATTAGGTCATTATCAGCCCTTCCTGCCTTCCTGCCATGAGTCAAAGCCACAGCTGACATCCAGACCCAGCCTCTTGGGCTCCCGGTACAATCAGCAGTGGCTCTCATGGAGGTCACTCTGCGGCCACAGAAAAATTCTCTGAAAAACAAATTTTAAAAAGTGGGAGAAGAGGAAGACAGTGGAGGATTAGGAGACCTAAATATCAATGGGTCCCAGGAATTCCGCTAGATAATTATCAAACCATTCTGAACACCTACAAACTCAAGAGGATATCGAAGGGAAGAATAGCAGAAATTCTACAAACAAAAAACTGACCACTTTCTGGAAGGCAGGATGTGTGGAGAAGTGAATCCGAGGCAGTATTTGGGAAGATAGACTGTGGGGGGGAGGAGCCAGCTCCCAGCAAATGGTAGAGCAGTAGAGCCCAAAAACAGAACTTTTAGTCTTCCCCACTGAGGGACATTGTTCCAGAGGCTAAGCAGGGGTGGAGCCCTCATGGGGACAGTGAGGTCTCAGGACCCACAGGTTCACAGAAAGACCAGGGGTGACTGAGTGTGGCAGAGCTCCCAGGTATCAGAGTCAGGAAGCCGGCTGCAAAGAGGGAGCTGAGGTGGGGGCTCTCAGATCAGGGTTACCTTAAACCATGATCCAAGGCACAGTCAGACCATGGCTCTTCGAGCAGGGACCCCACAAGTGGCAGATCCGAAGAGAACCCCTCCTTCCTCCTCCGGGAGGACCGGCATGGGAGCACACGGCAGGAATTTGTTGGGTTTGGAGACTCCAAACTGGGCTTTGTGCCAGAGATAGAATTGCTCCGTTAGAGGCTGGGTGAACATGGAGTGCCACCAGAGACCAGGGAGATGGGAGGGATTGACTGCTTCTCTCTGATGGCACACAGAGAAGTGGGGCCCAGAGCTCTCAGCTCCTACTGCATGACTCTGTTCTATTCACCAGGCTGATCATATTTTTTTTTTCACTTTCTTCCCTCTCTCCCCACCCCCATTGCAAGTCTCTTCCAATTTGTGTGTAATGTATACTTTTCTGGGGTCGTTGTTTCCCTTTTAGCATTTTGTTCTCTCATTCAACTGTTCTTCTCTGGGCAAAATAACAAAATGTAAAAACTCACCTCTAAAGAAAGAAGAGGCAGTACTGACTGCAAAGGACGTAATCAATATGGACATTAATAAGATGTTGGAACTAGAGTTCAGAATGATGATTGTAAAGAGACCAGCTGTGCTTGAAAAAGCATAGAAGATACTAGGGAATCCCTTTCTGGAGAAATAAAAGAACGAAAATCTGACCAGGTTGAAATCAAAAAGGCTATTAATGAGGTGCAATAAAAAATGGAGTCTCTTACTGCTAAGATAATTGAATGAGAATAGAGAATCAGTGATATAGAATACCAAGTGGTGGAAAAAAACAAAGCTGAGAAAAAGAGAGATAAACAACTATAGGATCAGGAGGGGAGAATTCAAGAGATAAGTGATAATATAAGATGAAACAGTATTAGAATAATTGGGATCCCAGAAGAAGAAAGAGGTAAGGGCAGAAGGTATGTTAGAGCAAATTATAGAACTTCGCTAATGTGGGGAAAGAAACAGGCATCAAAATCTAAGAGGCATAGAGAATCCCCCTCAAAATCAATAAAAATAGGATAACACCCTGTCTTCTAATAGCAAAGCTTACAAGTCTCAGAGACAAAGAGAAAATCCTGAAAGCAGCTTGGAACAAGAGGTCTGTAACCTACAATAGTAGAAACATTAGACTGGCAGTAGACCTATCTACAGAGACCTGACAGGCCAGAAAGGACTAGCATGATATACTCAGAGCATTAAACAAGAAAAGTATGCATCCAAGAATACTATATACAACTAGCTTGTCATTGAAAATAGATGAAGAAATAAAAAGCTTCCAGGACAAACAAGAACTAAAAGATTTGCAAACACCAAACCAGCCCTACAGGAAATATTGAAAGGGGTCTTCTAAGCAAAAAGACAGCCTAAAAGTAACATAGACCAGAAAGGAACAGAGACAATATACAGTAACTGTCACCTTACAAGCAATACAATGGCATTAAATTCATATATTTCAATAGTTACCTTGAAAGTAAATGGACTAAAAGAACCAATCAAAAGACACAGGGTATCAGAATGGATTTAAAAAATAAAAATAAATTTTTAAAAAGACCCATTGAAATGCTGTCTCCAAGAAACTCATTATAGACTCAAGTCACCTACAGACTTAAAGTGAGGGGCTGGAAAACCATTTACCATGCTAATGGACACCAAAAGAAAGCTGGGGTGGCAATTCTTATATCATACAAAATAGATTTTAAACTAAAGACTATAATAAAAGAGGAGGAAGGACACTATATCATACTTAAAGGGTCTGTCCAACAAGATGATCTAACAATTTTAAATATCTATACCCCTAATATGGGAGCATCCAATTATATAAGTCAGTTAAGAACAAAATCAAAGAAACACTTTGACAATTATATGATAATAGTAGGGGACTTGAACACTTCCCTCACTGAAATGGACAGATCATCTAAGCAAAAGATCAACCAGGGAATAAAGGCTTTAAATGACACACTGGACCAGAAGGACATCACAGATATATACAGAACATTCTATCCCAAAGCAACAGAATACACATACTTCTGTAGTGCACATGGAACATTCTCCAAAATAGATCATATCCTGGGTCACCATCAGGTCTCAAAAGGTACCAAAAGACTGGGATCATTCCCTGCATATTTTCAGATTACAAGGCTCTGAAACTAGAACTCAATCACAAGAGGAAATTTGGAAAGAACTCAAATACATGGAGGCTAAAGAGCATCTTACTAAAGAATGAATGGGTCAACCAGGAAATAAAAGAATTGAAAAAATTCATGGAAACGAATGAAAATGAAAACACAACTGTTCAAAATCTTGGGATGTAGCAAAGGCTGTCCTGAGAGGAAAATATATAGAAATACAAGTCTTTTTCAAGAAACAAGAAAGGTCTCAAATACACAACCTAACCCTACACCTAAAGGAGCTGGAGAAAGAACAGCAAATAAAGCCTAAACCCAGCAGGAGAAGAGAAATAATAAAGGTCAGAGCAGAAATCCATGAAATAGAAACCAAAAGAACAGTGGAACAGATCAATGAAAGGGACTTGTTCTTTGAAAGAATTAATAAGATTGATAAACTCCTAGCCAGCCTTATCAAAAACAAAACAGAAAGGACCCAAATAATAAAATCATGAATGAAAGAGGAGAGACCACAATTAACACCAAATAAATACAACTGTAAGAACATATTATGAGCAACTATATGCCAGCAAATTAGATAATCTGGAAGAAATGGATGCATTCCTAGTGATATGTAAACTACCAAAACTGAACCAGGAAGAAATAGAAAATCTGAGCAGACCCATTACCAGTAAGGAAATTGAAAGAGTCATCAAAAATCTCCCAATAAAGAGCCCAGGGCCAGATGGTTCCCAGGGGAATTCTACCAAACATTTAAAGAAGAATAAATATCTATTCTCCTGAAACTGTTTCAAAAAATAGAAATGGAAGGAAAACTTCCAAATTCATTTCATGAGGCCAGCATTACCTTGATCCCCAAACCAGACAAAGACCCCATCAAAAAAGAGAATTACAGACCAATATCCCTGATTAACATGGTTGCAAAAATTCTCACCAAAATACTAGCCAACAGGATCCAACAATACATTAAAAAGATTTCTCACCACAACCAAGTGGAAATTATTCCTGGGCTACAAGATCAGCTCAACATCTGCAAATTAATTGATGTGATACAATACATTAATAAAAGAAAGAACAAGAACTATATGATACTTCCAATAGATTCAGAAAAAGCATTTGACAAAGTACTTCTTTCTTGATCAAAACTCTTCACAGCATAGGGATAGAGGGGCCATACATACATCAATATCATAAAAGTCATCTATGAAAAACCCACAATGAATATCATTCTCAATGGGGAAAACCTGAGAGCTTTTCCCCAAAGGTAAAGAACATGGCAGGGATGTCCACTCACCACTGCTATTCAACACAGTACTAGAAGTCCTGACCTTGGCAATTAGACAAAAAAAAAAAAAAAAAAAGGAAAAAAATGTATCCAAATCAGCAAAGAAAAAGTCAAACTCTCACTCTTTGCAGATGACAGGATTCTTTATGGGGAAAACTCAAAAGACTCCACCCTAAAACTGCTATAACTCATACAGGAATTCAGTAAAGTGGCAGGATATAAAATCAATGCACAGAAATCAGTTGCATTTCTATACACCAAAAACAAGACAGAAGAAAGAGAAATTAAGGAACCAAACTCATATACAATTGCTCCCAAAGCCATCATAAGTTACCTAGGAAAAAACCTAACCAAAGAGGCAAAGACTCTGTACTCAGAAAACAACAGACTACTCAAGGAAGAAATTGAGGAAGACAAAAAGAAATGGAAAAACGTTCCATGCTCATGGATTAGAAGAAAAAATATTGTGAAAATGTCTATACTACCTAGAGCAATCTATACATTTAATGCAATCCCTATTAAAATACCATCAACTTTTTTTAAAGAAATGGAACAAAGAATTCTAAAATTTGTATGAAACCAGAAAAGACCCTGAAAAGTCAGAGGAATGTTTAAAAAGAAAAGCAAAGCTGGTGGCATCACAAGTCCATACTTCAAGCTCTATTACAAAGCTGTAATCATCAATACAGTATGGTACAGGCACAAAAACAGACACATAGATCAATGGAATAAAATAAAGAACCCAGAAGTGGACCCTTAACTTTATGGTCAACTAATATTCAGCAAAACAGGAAAGAATGTCCAGTGGAAAAAAGACAGTCTCTTCAACAAATTGTATTGGGAAAATTGGACAGCCACATGCAGAAGAATGAAACTGGACCATTTCCTTATACCACACACAAAAATAGACTCAAAATGGACGAAGGACCTCAATGTGAGAAAGGAATCCATCAAAACCCTTGAGGAGAACACAGGCAGCAACCTCTTCAACCTCAGCCACAGCAACTTCTTCCTAGGAACTTCACCAAAGGCAAGGGAAGCAAGGGCAAAAGTGAACTATTGGGATTTCATCAGGATCAAAAGCTTTTATACAGCACAGGAAACAGACAACAAAACCAAAAGACAACCTACAGAATAGGAGAAGATATTTGCAAATGACAAATCAGATAAAGGTCTAGTATCCAAAATATATAAGGAAATTTATCAAACTCAACACCCAAAGAACAAATAATCCAATCAAGAAATGGGCAGAAGACATGAACAGACATTTCTGCAAAGAAGACATCCAAATAGACAACAGAAACATGAAATAGTGCTCAACATCATTCACCATCAGGGAAATACAAATCAAAGCCACAATGAGATACCACCTCACACCAGTCAGAATGGCTAAAATTAACAAGTCCAGAAATGACAGGTTTTGGCAAGGATGCAGAGAAAGGGGAACCCTCCTACACTGTCAGTGGGAATGCAAGCTGGTGCAACCACTCTGGAAAACAATACAGAGGTTCCTCAAAAAGTTGAAAATAGAGCTACCCTATGACCCAGCAATTCACCACAAAGATACAAATGTAGTGATCCGAAGGTGCATGTGTACCTGAATGTTTATAGCAGCAATGTCCACAACAGCCAAACTATGTAAAGAATCTAGATATCCATCAACGGATGAATAGGTAAAGAAGATGTGGTGTGTGTATATATATATAATTGAATATTATGCAGCCATCAAAAAATGAAATCTTGCCATTTGCAATGAAGTGAATGGAATGAGAGGATATTATGTTAAGCAAAATAAGTCAATCAGAGAAAGACAAGTATCATATTATCTCCCTGGTATGAGAAATTTGAGAAATAAGACAGAAGATCACAGGAGAAGGGAGGGGAAAAGGAAACAAGACAAAACCAAAGAGGGAAACAGACCATAAGAGACTCTGAATCTCAGGAAACTGAGGGTTGCTGGAGTGGAGAGGGGTGGAAGGGATGGGGAGGCTGGGTGATGGACACTGGGGAGGGTACATGCTATGGTGAGGGCTGTGAATTGTGTAAGACTGATGATTCACAGACCTGAAACAAATAATACATTATATGTTAATTTTTTAAAAAACATAAATGATATATGATGATAGATAGATAGATAGCCCAGCAAGAGCTTTGGTGTTGCTAGATGGTCAGAAACAGTCTTTCCTCACAGGGACCCTTCCTCTGAGACATCTCCAACTCCCCCTTGTGTGACCCACAGTCTCCAAGACACAGGACCAAAATTCTGACAGACTGGAAGATGTCAGGCCAGCAAACACCTGCGCCACTCAGGAGCGGTGAGCAGGGAAGGTGCAGAGAAGGGCTGTGTTTGCAACAGTGGGTCTGTGGCTCAGTCTGAGGGTGTGTCCCTGGCTCTCTGCCCTGACTTGTGTAGGTCATCAGCCACTTCACCCACCACAAAAACTTGCTGTTTATGACCTTCCTGGAATCTCTTTAGTACCAGGCCAACACGGAGCAAACCAAGATAATTATCTTCATGGAGGGTGAGCCTGGGAGAATGATGTGGGAGGAAAGAAGAAGGAATGTACTGAAGTAGAGCATGAAATGAGGATAAGGATAAGACGTGAATATGTGGCCATTATTGTGAAGATTTGCCATATACTCTTAATGTACATACATTTGACTTTCAAAGTACAAAACATTCAGAATGTGGAATTTTTAAAAATCTTTCTGCCACAATAACATGGCCAAAATTACACATAGCTACAATATGGCAATATGCTGGTAAATTAAATCGCATTCTTTGTCAGAAATAGTTTTGGAAGGTAACGCAAAATTTTTTGTGTAGGAAAACTTGGGGGAAAAGACATTAGAACACATTATGGAGTATCATTGTCTTTCCAGGCAGTGGAATTGAAGTGCAGATGTCCCCAACATGTCCTGTTTTATGGGTTTGGCTTTGAAGTGTTTTATTCCAGGGCCTCATACAGTTGTGCAGGTTGTACACTGCATAATCCAGAAGACATCATGCACGCTGTAGTCTCTGTGATGTGTGCCCCTGACATTATACAGTGCCCATTCTGGGGCCCTGAAGTAGTGACATGGAAAGACACATGTGAAGAACTGCTTTATTTAAGCCATGAACAGGAAGTCATACTGGAGAAGATATAATCTCAACAATCAATTCTGTAATAGTAACTGTGTTTTACAGGAACACTATAATAATATAACCAGAAGAATTGAAAAGAATTCCAGAGTGAGGTGACAGAGATAGCATCTCACATGGAATTCACCCACAGCATCATTTGTCAGCAGGCTACTGAAGCAAAGAAATATAAGGGCAAGAGGTGCACATAGTGTCACAGAACACCATTGATGTGATTACGTGAAAGGCGGAAAGGATATTTGAATAGTTGAATTTTCACCAATCTTCCTAACAATGAAAGATAGAACCATGAACTTCTCTGGAACACACCATGTACTCGAACTAGAAGATGGGTTATGCATTTTTCCTTTATCAAGAGACAGGGTTTCAAATTTGGTGACCTTTTCTGGGATGATTAAGTGGCTCTCAGCAGTGGGCCACAGGTAGATATTTTTTAAAAAATAAATGCATCTAATCTGGCCCTTCAGGGTAAAGGGTGAGTGATGAAGTAGCAGCTTCTCTAAGGAAAGTCAGATGTACAAGAGCATTTTTAAAAACATTTCCAATCCCATGGAATTTTCTTGCCAATATACTTGATTATCAACTATAATAACATTCACATATGCACACTTAAACAGAAGTCTGTAGCCTGCTTAGAATCTTCCAAATGAAGTTTCAATGGGTTTTGGACACATTTGTTTAAAAATGTAAAAATGAAATATCTTCCAATTAGTTTGCAAGAATAACTGTCTGACATCAGGAAGATGGAAATTTACTAGCCCAATTTCAACAAAAACCTTTGCATAATTGGGGGATGGCACTGAAAAATGAGAATCATGATTTAGTAAACACAGCCACCAATGCCCTCCTTCCGTGTGGACAGATGCCTCTTTGTGAAAAATCTTTTTTGACTCTGACAGCCATTAAAGCCAAGCCTTTTTTTTTTTTTTTTTAAGTGAACTTAGAACTTGGTTACTTTGCTATATAATCTAATGTTAAAATTTCAAAAAGTAATGAAGCATATCCAACATTCATCCTTACTTTGAAATATCACCGTTAATTCCAGTGCAGCAAAAGAAAAAAAGATAGCAGGAAAAATAAGGATTTTGTAAGGCAGAATCCTTGTAGTAGGAACTCACTTCCCTGCAAGATGAGAGGGGGTGGAAGATGAACCAGGTTTGGGAAGGGGGGACCTCAATCGTCAGTGACTAATCCTAGTACACCATCCATCTCTGAGCATAGAGATTGTTGGGGCTGTTCCCCTGACTTCCCAGGGTATGTCTCTACATGGCTTTGGGAGCCACATCTCACGCTCTTACAAGGTGAAGGGACCTGCCCTTCAAGACCCATTTCAAACGTCCCTTCCAAGATGTTTTCTCTAAACCATGAGCTGGTGGTGAGTTCTGCTTCCTTCCACCACCTTGTTCAGCAGCACAAGCATGTCCTGTTAGGTAGAGCACTTCTGAGAGAAGAGGATCCTAGGTATCCTAAGGGAAATTACTGAAGATGACATGAAATAAAAATTCAAAATCATGAGTGAAGAGACAAGTTCAAAATCAAGAAGGCCATGATAAGCATCAAGGTAGTGGGTTGGCCCAGGCAAGTGGTCCAGGGCAGTATCCATGAACAAAAGACACTCTCCACACATGCCACTATGCTCCCATCCATACTACTCAGCATGTGGGGGATGGGGAATCAAGTTGTATCCATATAGCCTTTTAACAGTATTTAAAAGGCTGGGCCAGGGACGCCTGGGTGGCTCAGTTGGTTAAAAGGCTGGGCCATCCTGGGCACTTTCCACGTGAGGATACAGTTATTTCTGCTCTTACCTGAAATCCCCTACAGTGATTTCCCGTACCCAACAGTGAGCTCCTGTAGCACAGCTCTCTTACTCAGATTTGTAACTCCACGGTGTCTACACTATGGGCTCTCATAGGCTTGATGAAGACGGAGAGGACCAGTGAGCGCACTGTGAAGCCAAGAGACTTGAAATGGTCTTCCACGGCTCTTACCACAGTTCTCTCCAACATTCGAGAATACGTTGACTTGATTATGGGTTGCAGCTACCCTATGATAGCTCTGTGTTCCCTCCCTCCACCAAGGCTAATTTTTATCTTCACGTCAGACGAATCTGGGATAGCTGGAGAGAGCAAAAGAATAATGCAGTGACATGCTCCAAAGTGTCTTTCTTGTTCTCTACTCTTGTCTGGACCTCTGCTCTAGACAGATAATCCGTAGGCCTTGAACCAAAAGTCAATCCGACTATTTGGGAAAAGGGTCCTAGTGGAGGGTCGATAGTTCTTGGAGGGTTGCCTGTGGAGCACTGAGAAGGAGGGAAGGAAGGAAGGAAGGAAGGAAGGAAGGAAGGAAGGAAGGAAGGAAGGAAGGGGAGGGGAGGGAAGAGGAGGGCAGGAAAGGAAAGGCAGAAGGAATAAAGGAAGGAAGAAGGGAGGGAAGGGCGGAGGGAGGAACAGCTTGCCTCCCCAGCCCCCCCAGCCCCCCCAGCCAGTCAAGAGAATCACCCCGATCGTGAGTAAGGAGGAAGAATCTCCGTCTCTCGCAGCTCTGCTCCCGACACAGCCGTGCTTTTAAACCTCCTCTGAACCTTCAGTCCTGCTGTCAGTGTCCCCCCCACCCCACCCCCCCGTCCCCTTTCACGTGCTGTGACGGTTAATTTTATGTGTCAACCTGACTGGGCCACGGGGTGTCCAGATTACACAGGATTCCTGGGTGTGTCTGTGCGACGTTCGCCGACGAGACGAGCACTCGAGTCAGTGGGCTCAGGATAGCGACGGCCTTCCCCGTGTGAGTGGGCATCAGTCAGTCCACGGAGGGCCAGAAGAGAAATAAAGGCAGAGGAAGGCAGCACGCCTTCCCTTCCCGTTTGTCTGCTTGAGCTGGGCCGTTAGTCTTCTCCTGCTCCTGGACTGGGACTTACACCATCAGCTCCCCTGGTTCCCCGGCCTTTGGACTGGAATTACACTATCGGCTTCCCCAGGTCTCCAGCTCGCGGACAGCAGGTGGTGAGACTTCTCAGCACCCCCCAATTTCATGAGCCAATTCCTAACAATAAACGTATGTATGAATATCCTATCAGTTCTGCTTCTTGGGGAGCCCTGACTTACACACAGGTCAAGCTTCTTTCTGAAAAACTCGATTGATGCCTCACCCTTAAAGTAAGGTCTACGTTCAACATCATCATTAGCTCCTGAGGAACATCTTAAAACCCAGATTCCTAAACCTACTGATTCCCTGGCAGGTGCTCCTTTATCATACTCCACGGTTCTATGACAAGCTCCTTGGGAATAAGGACCATGTCTTTACATTCCTTGGTGTCACTGGGTTGTCTAGCACAGAAAAGCTGCTAAATAAATGTTTTTTGATTAAATGATTAATCAAAATAATGTTTCGATATCTCCAGAGAAGCTGTAGGTTTTCACCTGAGCGTTTTCTTTCAAGAGTTTCATTCAGGAAGCCTGGCACAGGTCCCAGAACTGAAGGAAGAGGGACAGTCGCATCTGATCAGAGCAGAGCTGTCCCCGCCAGGGTGCACCTCACTTACATACATCACACACCCAAAAGAAAAAGTAGCCATTTTGAGGACCATATCAGCTTATTATCATTAACCTGATTAGCAACTCCAGAACGTAATGGTTTTCTTTCATGCAGCAGCTATGTCATGCCTTCCTATCTCTCCCATTGTGTACTTGTAAGAAACTACCTTTGGGTTGGAATGTAGAACCTGTAATTACGGATTAAGTCCAAAATCATTTATTGTCCATCTCACCTGCACACGGTCCTCTGCTACACTCTGACATACAGAAATAAAAGACAGTCTTCACTTTCAGGAACAAACATGTTACAGGACCATTTATCTGCTACACTTTTTAATTCCACTGAGGATGTGTCAGGACAGCAAAATCTTTCTGACACTGTACTGACTCAGCCACTGAGTGTTTTTGTGGTTCCTCCCCGCTTTCTATCATGAGAGGTCAGAGGTACGGCTCCTTTAAAGACATCCAAAAGAACTGTCAACAGTTCAGGACCAAGGACAGAATTCTCTGGCTCCTGGAGACAAAAACTCAGACTAGTTTAATGTAAACATTTAATTAGTCTCTACCCTGTATCAAAACTTTGCAAGGTACTGGGGAGTCAGAGACTAATGAGGTACAACCACAATTGTATATGAAGTCCCCAAATATGGCGTGACAGGGACACAGCACACATATACAGTGTGATGTGACAATGACCATCGCTATGTGCAGATGATATTTCTCCCCTTGTCCCCCCAGATATCCAGAGATTTGTCTGTCGTGTCCAAGTCATGCACACAGAAAAGGCAAGAACTTGTTTGGAATAGAAGTTAGCAAAATATTTCACGGATTACGATTGCCTTTTGCCTTGGGCTACATCTGTCCAAATTGAATTTACTCGAACAACGGGATAGCTATTACAACGGCAGTCTTTCAGCACTGTAATCTAATGAGATGGCTTTGGATACTATTAAAAGTTAAATCAGTCGATAAATGAAATATTAAAATCACCAGAGAATTGGCCCAATGTACAAAATATTAACACTGCAAGCTCTAAATCAAGCACTGAACATGAATTTAGCCAAAGCCATTAGAACAAGACTGTGGACTCTGTCCGGAATTTTGGAGCTGTGCCTGAGGAGAGCTTTTCAAAACCTTAGGTTCTCTTCTTGTTGGAGATGGAGGGAGTTGGTGAGAGGGAGCACCCCACTGAGGGCTCTTTCAGGATACCTGACACTGGAAAGCTTCTGGAACCCACATCACTTGGGAAACAACGCATCAAATCACAGGGCAATGTCACAAATGCTTTATCTATTAGTCTTCTCATTTCCCCACTAGAGCACGACGCCCTTCAGAATAAGAACTGGGTCTCACTCACTTCTCTCTACCTGGCTCTTGGCAGCAGGTGCTCAGCAAATGTTAAATGCAGTCCCCTTCCTCTGATTCCTTCTCGCCCTTCCTCTCTCTTCCTCCTTCTCCCTCTTTCCCTTTTCTCTCTGGGTCCTGTGAGAATTCCCTGTGAAAGCTGTATGCACCCTTCAAATCCCAGTTCAAACCCCACGTCTTCCTTATGTGAGAATCACTCTCTCTTCCCCAATCCATCCCACCTCTCATGGCTTGATGTTTGAGCGTTTCTTGAACCATTTTTTTCTCCCAGTCTGCACTGAGTTACAGTCCCCTGTACAAAGTCGTACCACTGTCTGTTTCCAGACTGCCCCAGATTCAGGCCCGGAGATAAGGATTTAAGTATGAGTGGTTTACTTGGCAGACAGAGGGAGCACTCGAATGGGAGCAGCCCAGGATACAGGAAAGAAGGGTGGTCAGTAATCCAGCCAATTACCAGTAGGTGACTGGGGCGCTATCCCAGGAGAAAACGCAGAGAAATGGTGTAAAATGCATCTCTCCAAATTATCCACCTAAGGGGCAAGACAGCCGTGGTATTTATACACCAACTTCCAGAAGTACTTATTTGAGGAGGGCTCCCAGAGACTGCTCCCCAGGACATTTAGCCTGCCACAATCAGAGAGAGCCTCCTTCTGTAATTCTCAGGGGGGAAAAATTCAGGCACATAGGCTCTGTGTCCACCTGGTCCCCCACCTCCAAATTCATAGGTTAAAGCCTTAACCCCTGATGTGACTGTACATGGGGAGAGGTATTTAGGAGATAATTAAGGTTAAATGAGGTCATAAGGATAGGATCTTAATCCACTAGGGATTGGTAGTCTCAAAAGGAGAGGAAGAGAGAGCTCGCCAAGTGCATGCAGAAAGGAAAAGCCAGGTGAGGACACAGCAAAAAGGCAGCCATGGGCACTCACCAGAAAATGCACCGGCAGGAACTTTCTAGCCTCCAGAACTGCGAGAAAATAAATTTCCACGTTTAATGCCCCCAGCCTATGGTATTCCATTACAGTAGCCCCAGTAGACTGAAAGTTGTGTACTGAAAGGTCAGAGGACCATGGGATGGGCTCTGAAAGTATCTCCTCTGTCCCACGCAAGGACCATGGGTCCAAGAGCATGGACCACACTGTGCTGTCTTCCTTGAGTACAGACCAAAGAGAGCAGGGAAGCAACGCTTCTTGACCACTTACTATGTGTCAGGCCTGGGGCCAGATGGTTTTAAAAACTTACTTTATTAAGGTATCATTTACACACAATAAAATGCACAAATTCTAAGTGTACAGTTTGGTTAATTTTGACTAAGGCGTATACCCATGTGACTCCTCCCACAATCAAGATATGGGACCATTTCTCTCACCCAAAGATACTCTTCTGCTCCTTTCCAGTTCATTCTCAACCACCAGCCCCAGGTTACTGTTGATCTGCTTTCTACCACTATTGATTGAATGTGTCTTCCCTAGAGTTTCATACAGAATCTCACAGAATGCATTCTTTTGTGTCTGGTGCCTTCTATCAGCATAATGGCTTTTGAGAATCACCCATAGCATGTCTAAATAGTTCATTCATTTTATTACTAAGTATAATTTCACTGTATGAATATAGCATAATTTGTTTATTTCTTTGCCCATTGATGGGTTTGTTTCCCATTTTGGGTTGTTTCCAGTTGAAGCTATTATTAACAAAACTCCCACAATATTTGTGTATAAGTCTTTGTGTAACACGTGCTTTTATTTCTCTTGAGTGGCTTCCAAGGAGTCAAATTGCTGGGTCATATAGTAAGGGCATGTTTAACTTTATAGGAAATTGTATGCTAGGAATTCCTAATTTATCTCATTTAATTTTTTGATGACTCAGCAGTGAGGGTATAATTCTTCTCACTTTTGAGGACACTGAGTCTCAGAGAAGGTAAAGGACTTATTTAAGCTCGTATAGTTTGTAAAGCTAGATAAGAGATACACACCCAAGTTTATCCCAAAATCCTGTGTTCTTTTCATGACATCATCCTGCTTTCCTTCATTGGCTCAACAAGGAGAACTTGAAGTTGATCCCGAGATAATCATGGATGAAGACTCACTTATGTGCTTCTAATCTCTCCAGCTATCTGGTCCAGGAAAGGTTGAGTGATCCCACTGGGGTGGGCAATCTCAGGGAGAGAGAGGAAAAGAGAGACTTACAGAGGCAGGAACCTGGCTGGGCCTGACCTAGGATAAGCAGTAGGATATGATCAGTTTCCCCAGGAGCTACTGAAAGGCAGAAGACGAGCTTATCCCTACCAGTGTGGAGTTCATAATTTTGAAAGCCATCACCAGTTGCCTGCACCATGTCAGGCTGAAAACACAACCAAGGAACAATGAGCATGAAGAAGGCAAGCATGGCTTCTCAGTCAGTGTCTGAGAGAGTTTTTCACAATGTCAAGGCAGCAAAGTGCTGACCAAAGCCGTCTAATCAACTAAAACCTAGTAAACACCCCTCCACACGGGCTTCGGAACTCACCAAGGGAGAATCCATTCATTGCAACGAGGAAATAAAGGAAACAATTGGGGTCAAGTTCAGATCTCTAGAATTCTTAAGGGGAAAATTGACCTGGACAGCAAATCCGTTACTGCTAAAGATGCAAACTTTGGCTAATGTCCAGAAATGGACTATTAAAAATGCATTAGAACAGTCATGTTTTCATTGCTATAGTCAACTGAAAGCCTCAGCTCATGTAAAATGGGGTCCCCTCTGTATATCACAGTCTTTAATACCGGTTAATACAATGATAACATGCTTGGGTTTCACAGAATGACAGTTCTTAGAGGAGTGCAGAATGTTCCCTGAGCGCATGGCCAGTATACAAGAGTCGACATATACATGACACCATGACAACTGGGGGTCACACGTGTTAGTGTGACCCGGTCCCCCAGCTGCATCCCAGAACTACTGGGGGCCTTAGACTTGCACCTTGGAACTGAGGGTGACCATCTCTCCGGTATGTACCTCATGGCCTTCTCTAATGAAGAACTGAAAGGACTTTGGAAATATGAGGTGCCTTGTGAACGTCAGGTTTTTAGACACTTAAGCTCTTTAAATATTAAATGCTTCTCTGTTTATGGTAATTGGTGAGATGAATTTCTGGCAGAGGGAGCACAAGTGTTAATCCCTTTCCCCTCAAAGGGTCACTAGAATGACAGTGAAATGATTTTAAAAGTGTGAATCCACAGAGACAAAGGGACTAGGACAGGAAAGCGCTGGAAATAAGAGAAGCCAATTAATTTTGGAAGCTGGAAGAAAAGCTAAAGGAAGCTTCACCCAAGGACTATCTCTACAGGGAGTCACCTTCCCCTGAAGGCAGGTGAATGGCCTAAGGCACAGGACAAGGAAGGAAGCCTGGAAGTCCTACACGACAGGGCAGTTGCCATGCCTCACTCTGTAACGCTTCCCTTCCAGACATTTGTCCTTTGATCAGATGCCCAAGCCCCAGAGGAGCGGAATGCAAGATCATTCACTGGGGTATGGGAAGAAAATATCAGATCTGCTATTTCTAATTGTTCTTAAAGCAGAAATAAAATTAGGCTGTACTAACACTTAGCACCCCAATTGGGAGTCATGCACGTAAGGCATTCACATAGAAATGCACAAAGATAGGGCCGCCTGGTGGCTCAGTCGGTTAGGCACCTGCCTACAGCTCAGGTCATGTTGTCAGGGTCCTGGGATCGCTCCCCATGTCTGCTTCTCCCTCTCCTTTGGCTCCTTTCCCCGGTTCATGCTCTTTTTCTCGCTCACTCTCTCTCAAACGATTAAATAAAATCTTCAATAAATAAATAAATCAATCAGTACATGCACAAAGATGGCCAGCAAAAACAAAGACCATGCTAGTTCAAGAGAAACCGAACCAGACACGTTACCGCCCGTTTGCCAGAGAAAGGGAGACAGGCCAGATACAGTAGCATTTTGTGAGTCTACACACCAGACAGCAGGGCCGCCTCACCCCTCTCTCTGTCCAAGGAAATACTTCTCCGGCAGGAGACTGGAAGGTTCCTTTCTGGGAAATGTGGTCAGCTGGAGGGAAAACCAAATTTTACTGAGAGAGAGCGTACCCCCATGAAAAGGTGAGCTTCCAACAGCCCCATCTGTAGATAAACCCTCTCCCGGTCACAAATACATGGAGAAAACTCCATTTCCCTTTCAAGATCACTCTTAAATACGCACAGCCCCAAATAAACAGAAATTTGAGGAAAGCCCCACCCATGAAAGACAAGGGCCCCAAACAAACAAAAACAAATGGAACGACAAAAGAACTTGAAGGAAACGGAAACAAAAACACAATACAGTTCAGAATCCCAGAATCGCAGAATAATTTCCGGGGTTAGACAAAGCAAAACAAAAATATGTGTAGGAAGAGAACTGTGAACATAATGTATGAGTAGAGCCTAGAAAGAGTAATCAACAGTGTTTGGATCTGAAAGTAACTACAAGGGGAGGGGGAGGGGAGGGAGGTGGGAGTGAGCACTGGGCTCCAAGAAGCTGAAGTCCTACCAGCTGTCACCCAAGTCAACAGGGAATGCCTTAGAATGGCAAACCATGGAATATAGCCCAGGATGCCAGGAAGATCCATGTTTTTCCAGTCTCTCTAAACCGCCCCTTGGGAGTCATCAAGGTGGCAAAAATAAATGCCCAGGTACGACCTCTACAACCTCTACAAAACCAGGCGGCAAGAGGCGCCCATGACTTCCCAGGTGATGGGTGGGTGAGAACCAAGCATAGGCCTCTTGCAGACTCACAGGCTGTCGGCACCTGCGTGGAAGGAAGCGGTGTGGCCCGTGGTAGATGCAACACCTAGACCATGACCTCAAGGACTCAGGAGAAAGCACGCGCCCAAGCCAAACCATAAGGAGCTTGCACACCCCAGCAGCCGGTTGGGGGGGGCACTGGTAAGGGGGGGGGGCCCCCCCCCCCCCCCCCCCGGGAGTTCCCAGAACCCATCAGCCGAGGCTTCCTGCAGTGAACACAGCTCAGGGTGAGCAGGTCAGTAAAGGGAAAGGTTTAAAAAAAACAAGGTCTAGATAATACTGGGGGGAGGGGAGCAGAGCCAGGAATGCTTAGAAAGTTGTGAGTCTACTTCGACCGAAATAGAGGAGGGAACTCTCAAATCACAAAATCAGAAAAATGCGAAGATGGAGTGTCGGTCTCTTCTGCGGCGTGTCTCCTTGGCTTGCAGGGGCCGGTCCATTCTGCCTATATTTGTGTCTTCCTCTCTTCTGATAAGGCCACCGGCTGTATTGGATCATCACCGCCCCCACCGCCCTCTCCGCCATGACTTCATTTCAAGTGAACCCCAGCTTTAAAGAGCCCAGCTCCAAACACAGCCACCTTCTGAAGCACTGGAGATTATGACTCCAACATGCGAATTAGAGGGCAAGGGTGGACATAATTCCAAGGCCTACAGATTGAAAGAGACTTAAAAATATAGCACACCTCTGGGGCACCTGGAGTGGCTCAGTTGGTTAAGTATCCAACTCTTGACTTCAGCTCAGGTCATGATCCCAGGGTTGTGAGATCAAGCCCGCCTTGTGCTCTATGCTGGGCATGCCATCTGCTTAAGATTCTCTCTCTCCCTCTGCCCCTCCCTTGCTCATACATGTTCTCTCCCTCTTTCAAAAAAAAAAAAAGAAAGAAAGAAAGAAATGTATACACGGCACCTTCATGAAGTAAACATTTGGGTGATAAAACCATTAAGAAAAATAAAGACGTGAACACCACAACAGTTAGGATAGCGACTAGTTTGGTGGAAGGCTAGTGACTAGTCTGGCCATGGCCATATGGAGTGCATGGAGGGAGACTTCCTTATCCCCTGAGAAGGGAGGTGGTTACAAGGGAGCTCCTCTTCTAGATTTTTCTTTTTAAGTAACCTCCACACCCACCAGAGGGCTCAAACTCATGACCCTAAGATCCAAGAGTTGCATGGTATACCAACTGAGCCAGCCAGGTGCCCCTAGGGTTCCTCTTCTTAGAGGCCATCATGCCGTACATTTGTTTTCTATAGTTTTCTGTACCTGTGTGATGCTCAACAAAAATAAATAAAAATAAATATGTTTGTCTTTAGAAACAGGATGATAAATACCAGAAGTAGTTGAAAGGGTTGGAGGTTGTTGCCTTTAGAAGGGAAGAGTCAGGAACTGCACATGTATGCTTTAAGGCCTAGAACGGAAGCACCGTCAATGCCAAAGACTTTCCATTTATCCATAGTATACTGCTATGAAAAGTAAAAAATTATAAATTAAAAAGCATATATTCCCATTTGGGTCTGTCTTGGCAAAGTGGATACTCCCGTGACCAGCCCACTGCCAGGAACTTCATACACATACCCCATAAGTAGGCGTCTCACCCAGGGATGTTTGATTTCATTCCAGAATCAGAGGCAACCAGTATCTAAACCCAGTTCTGCCTTGTATACCTTTGAAAATGGTTTTAATATGTGCCAGGAACATGGGCACATCCATGTGGGAAGTTAGACACTCAAATATACAGTCGTTGTATAAGGGCCTGGTTAGCCTGAGGAACTTACTTGCAAAACCCGGATATAAGGGCGGGCCAGGCCGGATGGAGACATCCAATCAGTGGGGTGCGCATGTATTTTCTATGGTAAATTGAAATTCAGTTGGTCACCCTTATTGCCGACCTAGCATGACTGTGCAGTTTTCCCTGTGTGTTGCAATCTCATTAGCCACCTGGGTGTGGGCTGGACTCAACCACCTCTATAAAGGTTAGTCTGTAAGGCTGGGAAGTGTAGTTGTCGGGAGCGCCATGGTCGTCAGGTAGGGTAGTCGTCGGGAACGTCAGGTAGCAGAGTCGTCGGGGTCAGTGTCCTGGTCGTCATCACCTCTTTGTAAGAGATGGCCCCAACCGGTTGGTTTGATTTTTGATGCTTGACATGAAATAAAACTTTGCTTGACTTTCGCTTTGTGTCGGTCTCGTTCCTTTGATCACGGACCCTAACAGTTGGATCATTAGATTTGATTATTTAGGCAAATTCCCTTCATAAATGGTCTTGTGGGGGAATATTTGATTATACTTAGGGTATATAAACGTGCCGACACTGTCCATCTCATAGCAGATGTGCAAAAAACTTTCAGTAATTACGAATAGAGCTACCAACCCAGGGCCTCCACAAGTGACACTAAACATAGCCAATGAACTTAGGCCAAACATTTTTTTGCTAAGTCCCAATCCACTTCTAGACACTTCCGGGCCAACTTCTAATCTTCACTCCTCTGTGATGTTTGAAAAGCAGGTCCACTAACATCTTCTCGCATGTAACATCCTGCATCCGGAAAACAAAACAAGCTTTCACGACCAGAAGCTGAGAGGGTACTGGCCACACAGAGGTGCACAGACGGGCTGGTGTGTGATCAGTTCAATTCTGTGAGTCTTTGAGTAAGTCATACTCAACCGCCTTTGGGTTTCCAGACCCCACCGGCATGATGGTTCCCTTCATTGACAGGTGCTGACAGCCCTAGCAAAGGCTCACAAGGTAATTTTCTATTGAAAGGATGGCAGTCAGCTCAGGCTGCCAAAACACGATACCACAGACTTCATGACCAGAGCAACAGAAATTTCTGTTCCACAGTTTTGGAGGCCAGGAAATCCAAGGTCAAGGAACTGGCCAATTTGGCTACTGGTAAAAGCACTCTTCCTGGCTTGTAGACGGTTACTTTCTCACCATGTCCTCACATAGTCTTGCTGTGTGTGCATGGGGAGAAGGTGATCTCTGGTGTTTCTTCTTCTTATAAGGGCACCAGCCCTCTCAGATTAGGGTCCTCCCCTTATGACACCATTTAACCTTTATCATCTTATCATGGGCCCTGTCTACAAATACAGGCTCACCGGGGAGTGGGCTTCAACAGTGGATTCTGGGAGGCGTCAAAAGTTCAGTCTCTCTCTGTCTGTCAAATAAACAAATAAAATCTTTAAAAAAAAAAAAAAAAAGTTCAGTCTCTGACAAAGGGCATCACCGGTAACAATAGTTTTCTGATCACATACATGTGACATTTGACATTTGACATGTGGCATTTGACAGTTCACAGAACCCTCACACATCTTATTTTCATCTGAACCTCTCAGCAGAAGGTAGGCACGGAAAGGGTTATTAGATCACATTTGCAAGATAAAAAAGTCTTGGGATTTTTTTAAAAGATGTAATTAAACCAGCTACCTTTCAAGAACTTCTTGATTTAATACATATATAGGTTAGGTGTTTTTATAAGAAAAAAAATCGCATTAAATATGTATGTTAAGCTCATTTTCCCATTCTAGCAGAGAGGATTTGGAAAAGTTGAATAATAATTTTCCCTCTCATGAATCCTCTTACTTTTTTTCCCCCATCAGATGCTAACAAGACCCACTTTCCAGTGCAATGCTCCATAAATTAGACATAATACAGGAAGCCCTGCCTCTCTGCTATATCGATCAGTCTACACCTGGCAAGTGTGGCCATCCAGAGCCGTGCAGGGCCACAGTGTGGAGGTCTGGGTCAAGTGTGTCGCCCCACCCAAGACCACACTCACGGGGGTAACAGAGCCTGCTCGAAATCGCTCTGCACTCCACACCCGGCTGGACACCCCAGCAGGCAGGAAATGAGGTTATAGGCTCTTCCAGCTCAACGTTTGGACCATATGCCCGCTCCTCCCTGACCCATCCACTCTAGGACCCACATTGTACAGACCTTCCTCCTGTCCAGGGCCCACCGCCTCCCTTTGCATCCGATGGCTGCCTCTCCCTGGCCTCCCCGAGGAAGCCCTTGCAGAGTACGCCCTCGGAAGGCTAGTCTTAAAACTTATCCAGAAGAAGAAAAGAAAGATTTATTAAGAAGTCTGCAAGTACTTGTCTGAGCACAGTTAGACACACCCCCGCACCACTGGCCTTCCCAGAGCCTTTGCTATACCAATGCACTGATCTACTGTAGGAAAAGCGTGAGAACGAGCGCTTCTCCTGCGTCCAGCGTTGGAGATCGCTTTTCGGGGAGAGCAGCACTTCTGCCTGTGCTCGGGGCTGGGGTCACCGGAGCGCTATCTGCGGTTACCAGAACACCGTGGATGGGGGGAGGCATTGCCTCCTGGGCTTTTCTTCTCTGGACTCCCGCTCTTGGCCAGGCCCAAATTCACACCCCTCCCCCAAGCCCATCCTTTCAAAAGACAGGCTGCTCCAGCCCACACAGGCCTCTCACTGGTGGCTGTCACCATTCTGCAGTGCTCCCAGGGAGCCTTCGAGAATCTGGGCCTTGGCTGTGCAGGAGGGAGCAGGGGGCCGGAGCTCCGCCAACTCTCTCTTCTGGGTTTATCAGGAACGGGCTGGAGTAACAGGTAAAAAGAAACCGTTAGCTATTGACTGGTCCTCGTCACTTGCTGCCCCTTGCTCTGCTCCGAGAAAGGCCATCTGGACGCTGACCTGGAGCAGGAAAAGCCTTCCAGGCCCGAGCAGACAAGGCCGGCCCTATTGATCACCCAGTCCTTCGCGACCGCTGGCTCTGGGCCCGGAAACAGTCATTAATCAGGAATTTCGGGACAGCTGGACTAGCGCGACTTTATCAATGAAGTGCACGGTGGAAACTCTCGAGAAAGTTTCCCAATAGACTGGATGCGGGAATGCAGGCGTGGGCTCAGCCACTGTCATCTTTAAGGGACACAGAGAGCTGCAGGCCGGTTTCCAGAGGTGCCCCAGGAGCCACTGCTCCCCATGTTCATGGCCTGGTCGCCCCATCATAAAGGATTGAAGGCAGTGGAACAGATGTTGGGCCGGATCCAGGCCTAAATGTCAGGAAGGCCTGGCAGCTCTGCTCCATTGATGACGGGGGCTGGGGGTCCGGCACCACCACGGGGGAAATCTGCCTGCCTGCCCGAGGGACAGCACGGAGGGTCTACATAGAGACTATGGAGAGGGACACTGCGTCCCGCTGCGCCCGGCCTCCCAGACTTCCCAGCCAAGGCAGCAGATGATCAAAGAAGCCACCAGCATTGCCCTGGTCCCAGCAGACAGCACAGGGGACAGAGCTGAGCTGTCCCCATCCTGCCCCTCACGTTCCTGCCCCACAGACTCCTGAGAAGTAATCAACGTGATTTCGGCCACCGGACCCGGACGCAGCTTGTAAAGCAGCAGTAAATGACAGAAGCCCAGAGGAAGTGGGGGTACGCAGACTTGCAGGGGGTTTCCAGAGACAAAAGGACAGCCAGCCGGAGGGGGTGGTCTGACAGAGAGGAAGTATGAAGACCCTACAGCCCAGAAAACAACTCATCTCAGAAGGACCCAGACCCCACCAAGGAAAGTGCTCTGTGTCTCCGGCCAAGCCTGGGGCCTGCAGCAGGCAGAGCCCGGCTCTGGGGGCTCTTTCCTAAGCAAGAAAATGGGGGATGGCCTTGCCTGCCACAAGGGATTGGGGTGAGGATCTGGGAGAGCATGTGTATCCCGGAGCTTTGTGCTCCGAATGGAATGTGACACTGCGAATGGAGGTGTTTTGTGTCTTCCGTGGGTAGCAGGGACTGTACGCCCAGTGTCCCCGAATCCTGCCCTCAGCCCCCAGAGCAGGGACAACATGGGACGCAGGACAGCGCAGGGCGCTGGCAGGAAACCCCACTGGAGTCCTGGGGGCGGGACCTGCGGCCTGTGCCCCGTCCCTGCTGGGAGAGGAGGTGCGGCCACCAGGTGTCACTTCTTCCCCTGGATGTGGCCGTGAACGTGCTTCCACCACGGGGCACTCGGGAGGAAGCGTGACCTTCCCCTTGTGGAAACAGTGGACGCACGAACACCCGCAGGCCGTGGGGCTCTGAGTCCCAGCTCAGCCCTGACCCGCCTGGAACCTTGGCCCACGGCCCACTTACCTGGTCTTTCTGGCCCTTTGTTTCCTCCTGAGTCCTTCTTGAGGACAATAGTGTTTACCTTATAAGGTGGTTTCAGCGATTAACTGACTTAATACGTGTGAACTACTCAAGCCCCAGGCATAGCAACGGTTCTGTCCTGTTGGCTTCTGTTCTGTTCTGTACGGGGTCACACAGTCACAGTGGGGAGCTCTCCGGTGGCTGGGATTCTACCTGCCTCCCCTCCAGGTGGGCCCTCTTTTCTCTGGACACTTCCCCCCTCCCCCAACCCACCCTGGGAGCCTTTACCTCTAACCAGCGAACCCCTACAGGCAGAGTCTGAAGGGAGCGGCGTGGACCCCTGGGGTCCAGGCTCCACCTGCACCAGATGTGGGGTGCCCCAAACCCAAGGCAGAGGCTCAGGGGGAAAGGGGCCAAGGTGGGGAGTCGTGCCCTGTGAGGGTCTTCTCTGGCCTGCTTATTTACAGGGGAGAGGAAGCGCGGGCTTCATCGGCCATGCGGAGCAAGGACACAGTTGGCCTCAGTGGCCTTCCCAGTGAAGGAGCTTTGAGAGCCCAGGACCAGCCTCCAGCCCCACTCCCTGTGGGAGGCGGGGGCAGCCGGAATATATTTTCATGCATTTCCACCACAAAAAGCACGGCGCACGCTCCCGGGTGACCAGCCTGACCGAGCTCACGTGTGCACTTCATAGGAGAGCCCGTTTCTGTAGTTCACGTGTGTTAACGCCTTTCTTCTCCGCTACAGTCCTGTGGGGTAGAGACGGTCATATCCCGAGTTTACAGATGAGGGACCTACAGCTGCGGCTAAGTAAGCAGCCCGAGCTCTTGAAGCCAGATCAGGGCTGTTCCTCAAATCCCGTCTGAAGCTGGCACTCCCAACCACTCTGCTCCATTATTATTAGGAATCACAATAATAATATCAACAGTAAAAACTACTGAGATTTTAGGAAGCCGTTTCTACACGGTTTGGCAGAGCGGCTGGTCATTCTGCACATTAAGTGCCTTTGGCTGTGGAGAGGGCTGGGGCCCAGGAAACAAAGGGACCTTGAATGAAGACATAGGTAGCCCCTACAAAGGCCCTGTGTGGGGCCGTTGGCTGCAGAACCGAGTCCCTACGGGGTCCCGGGTGCTTTATCCCCCGACACCATTCACCCACACACCTCTGCACAGAGAAATCACCACGGCCCCTAGGGCAGAAGAGAAAACTAACAAGGTCAAAGGCAGGGAGCCGTGGGGGTGGGGCGGGAATGCAGGGGGTCTGCACCTCCCCCCACAGACGCCCCAGCCCAGCCCACTGTCCTCTCTGCTCTGCCAGCTCCCCGTGGGGAGGGAGGCCAGGGCACAACTGTTTCTAGGGGTTCTGATGACCAAAAATGTTTAGAACCAAATGTGGGAAAGCAGAGAGGCAGGCGGTCAACCCACCGACCTCCAACCTGTGCCTCGGAAAATCAGAAGGTACTGGGTCCCCCTGGGGAGACCAGAGGCTGTAACACAGGCTAACAGAGGACACATTGCTTCTCTCATTTTAACCAGTGAGTGCCTGTTCCACGCTGGGGGCTGGCTAACATTCTTGGTCACATTTAATCCCCACGACACACCTACAGCGCGGATATTTTTATTCCCATTTTACCAAGGAAACCGATGTTTGGAGATGCCAGTGACGCACGCATCCCTGCCCTGCTCCCAAGCCCGCTCCAGGTGAGTCAGAGGGCCAGCGGGGCCTGGGCTAAGCTTGCACACCTGTCTGAAGTAGACGACAGTTGCGTTCTTACTGCGCAGGTAAAGAAACTGAGGCTCAGTGAGGTCTCAGGCTCGTTGAAAGCCCCTGGCTGTGAAGGGAAGGATATAGGATCTGACCCTAACATGGGTCCTTAGCATTCTCCTCTTCGAGGGCAGGGACCCACGAAGGACCAGGAAGAAGGGGCCCTGGGCAGGAATGTGTGGGACACAGTAAACAAATTGTGTGAGGCATGTCACGCAGCCCACAGCCCCCCTCCCGCCCCAGCACACAGGGGGCCGCCAAGGCACCCCGAGCTTTGTCTTGCTTCCACAAAAGGTATCTCTGGGACAGAGCCTTTCTTTCTGCCTATAACCTTTCCCCTGATAAGATGCCTTGGGTCCCTCTCCGATGGCCTAGTCCCAGCTTCTGTCAACCTTTTTTATTCTTTTTTGGCTTCCAGAACATCTATGTTTCACTCGGCCAATAATTTTGCTCAATATCTAATTCATCTTCTGTCTTGATAGAAAGCCAAACGGGGACAAGATACAATTATGCGTCGATTTCCAGCCAGCCCCTATGTCTACCGGGGTGAGAGCTGGGTTTTCCTCATGGGCAATCTTTGTTTTTAGCGGAATTGCATTCTGAGAGAGCAGCCTGGTTTGACATCCTAAAGGACAGGTGGAATCCCTCTCCTATCCCTTGGTGCACTTCAGCTACAACGTCAGCCACAATGCTTAAATCCTCGCTGTAGCCAGAGTCAGAGCCCCCCGCCCCACCCCCACTGGTGCCAGGACCTCGAGGACAGTCGGTGCACACGTGAGCCACAGCTCTGCTGCGGAGGCGGGAGGCAGAGAGGGGGCTCCTCTCATCACGGCTAGCAAAGCTGGCAAAGACAGGAATGTTCCAGGTGCTCTTGGAACTCTAGTGCAAACATCTTTAACGGGGATCCGAGGACAGAATACAGACCCGCGTTGGGCGGGGGGTGGGGGCATTCACCTTTCACTGAAAGGCAGTACATCTTCCATCTAGGAAAGCGAGCAACAAATGGGAGTAGTCTAACCCGCGGTGCGACTTTGTCGGCAGGAGACACGCACTTTTTTATCTTACTGTGGAGACAGCCCGCAGAGCGACATCTGGCTTATGCACACGGCTGCCTCCGACTGGTGGAAGGTATCATACCTACACCAGTCGCGTTACGAAGTTTGTTCATGGAAAGCACGAGTAGTACTGGGAGTAGATCAAAAGTTGAGGATTTAAAAGGTTTTTTTTCCCCCTAATATAACAATATAAGAAAACATTATTTATGTTTCACTCTTTGTAACAGCAGGTGTTTTATTTTGTGCATTAGGAAAGATTACGCTGAGAAGGGGTGCACAGGTTCATCAGAACACCAACGGGGCCCATGCACGACAGTGGTTAAGATCTGCTTGAAGGGAAGGCTGAGGCTCTTAGACCAACAGGAGGGGGAGGGGAAAAAGGAGGAGAGAAAAGAGCAGGAGGAGGAGGCCGAGGAGGAGGGTTGGAAGGGGAAGAGGGCTGGAGGTGTTAGCAAAGGAACCCAGAGGGCCAAGAAAGAAAGACTGGAAAAAAAAAATGGAGTTTTCCAAAACTCTTCCAGGAGTGTAGCAAATAAGACTCAGTGAACAACGCAGAGATTTAAAATAAAGAATCTGAAAGCCAATCTTGAAACTCTATGCTCAAATATCTCCTGCAAGGTAGACACTGAAATGAAGAACGGCCTCGCGCCAAACACCCAGAGCGCCCCACTCCTGATCCGGGCTCGTGCAGAAGAACACCTTCAGCCTGAGCCTGCTGAGGCCAAGGCCAGAAGGAGAGAAGGTCTGTATTTGTCATGGGGTCCTGCTGTGGAATGACAGCACCCAGATGCCCCCTCTCTGGCCGCAAACAGTAGAAGATGCAATCTGGCCAGTGAGACACCTGCTGACCCTGAGCTCAGAGCTCCAGGCAGAAGAGGAGTCCCCTGTGACTTCCCATGGGGATGGCCCAGAGCGGGCACCCCATTGAGGCGGCTAGGGGTGGGGCGGGGCAGGCTGTAGTCCCAGTCCTGAGGGTCCCATCAGAGTGACGGTTGGACCAGTGCCATGTCCTCTCTGTTTCCCCTTCGGTTCTATGTCAGATCAAACACAGCCTGCAAACACGGATCTCACTGAGGGGGCGAGTGGGGCCACACCCCCATTCCTTGCTTTCGAGCATCTTCCATCTTTTATTAAGGAAGGAGATGGTGAGGGACCTTGTCAGAGGCCGCGCTCCCCCAGACATGGACCCTGACATCAGGTGAAGGGCAGTGGGGGGAGGGGGACAACAGACAAGGGCAGGTGGGCAGGTGACTATACCATCAGGCCAGCCCCCTCTGGGGGTGAGTGGTGCTTGATCCTACTGGGGGAATTCCGGGGGCCTTTAAAAGACCCACAACTCAGTTGTGACCCAAGTAGCTAGGGAGCTAGGGCACCCATGCGCCCCAGTCTTCTGTGTCTGGCTGAGGGATGACAAAGGGTGGCAGCGGCGGGAGGTGATTCATCCTCAGGCAGCGGCAGGAGCTCAGCTATCAGCCTGGAGAGGGAGGTGCTGGCACCTGGAAGCCAGCTGGTGGGCCCAGAAGCAGAGCTGGGGGGACCCCAGCAGCAAGACAGAGGGACTAAGACTTCCTGGGCTCTTATTAGATACGTGCCCTGCTGAGCGCTCTACACAATTTCCATCGGTACAACCTCACCCAGAGGACTCGTTCTGCTAGCTGCATTTTACAGAGTGGAAAAAGACCAGCCCCATCGCCTCACGCCTGCCCCCCCCCCCCCCCCCCCCCCCCGCCCCGGCCTCTGTCCAAGGTCAACCAACCTGTAAAATGCAAAACTGAGAACTGATCACAGGCTTGTCTGGCTGGAATTCAGCTCCTTGATGCTTGCACTACTGTAACCCCTCCAAGCATCAGAAGGCCCTGGGGTCCGGCCAGCTTCCGGGATGTGCCAGCCCTGTTCACAGGGCTCTGGGTTCCGCGGGGGTCCCCCACTTGGTTCCCTGCTCTGCAATTTCACCATCTTTCAGACGCACCAACTTCTGAACCAGGGGCCCTGCATTTTCATTTTGCATCGACTACAAAGGACTCAGGACCTTGTCCACCCAAGTTCCGATTTCCCTCAGAAACGCATCTCCGACTCTCAGCCACTTAAAATCCGACAGCCCCCACAGAACTAATTGAAAAATCCCCAACACTTGGATAATAATTTTCCTCCCCAAAGTTACACCGAGAATTAACAGGTGATAATGGCCTAACAGTACACTCCCAGCAACAAAGACAGGCCAAATTATTTCTCAAAGGATCTGGCTGTTACTTTAATCTTCTCACTTCTTCGCTGTGTCGGGGCACAGCAGTTAATGACCCGCGATAAATCCAAGAAGCTGTGACTTGCAAGCTAGGAGCTGAGGCCCAGCTGAAATACAGATCTATATTTTCTCTCCGAGGTGGTATCTAGGTTACCTGGGCCCAGCAAGGATTCCTCGATATTAAGGCTGTTCTTCTTTTAAGCCCCACCTCGACACGACTACTATCTCAGCCAGGGACTTGTGTTTTTTTCTTTTAATCACCCGCACCTCCCCTTCCAGCTAACCTTTCCAGCCGCCTCGCTCTCCAAAGCGTGGTGGCCGGATGATGGGACACAGGGGACCATGAGTGTGGCATCGACGGGAACCGTCACAGAGCCTGGGGATGAGGTGCCCCGTGTTCAGCTCACATTCTGGGGCCGCAGCAATCGTCTGTGGCACATGGACACTGGCGTGCACAGCGCTGTGTGACTCCAGAGGACTTGCCGAGGCCGAGAAGGCTTCGTGTCCACACTCGTGATCGCAATCCCCCAACCAGCGAAGCCGTCTGCACTTAGACACTGACCGTGTCAGACAACCCAGATCTGGATGTCTCCCTCTCGTCTGCCTGGGAGACTGAATAAACCGGCTCTTTCCACCGCCAGCCGGACCCTGGGGAACAGGAAGCCTGGCCGCAGGGAGACAGACCCACAGTCTCTCATCCTCAGTTCCAGGTTCAGAAAAGCTCAGAAAACTGAGTTTTTATCAATTTATTTGATCAAAACCTATACTGAACATAACTGAAGCTGATACTGTCTTTAAAGGTCTCTTTACAAGGAAAAGCCCCGCTTCGCAGCGGAAGCATTGATGGTCTGACTACACAGGACTGCCGCAGACTCACAGGGCTCTTGCCCGATACAGAACTCAGGCGCCACAGAGCTTTCCGAATCTGAGAATTCTAAATTGCTCAGCACATTCGCTCCCTGGGGTTTTGGCTAAACCCTCAACGCAGCAAGGATAGGGCACTCACAGCTCAGGCCTCCCGTCAGGCGCTCTCTCGTCCAAGGGCGGCGGAGACACTCGGCTGGTGTGGAATTCCCCGGCGGAATCCGGGACTGGCCCCGGACTCGGAGCCGGAGGGCAGGGACCCAAAGAGCAGGGACCGTGGGAGAAAGAGGCGGGCCACCCTCCGCTGGGGCACGAAAGTTCCATCTGAGGCTTGTCTGGGGCACCGGGCGGGCCAGATCTCCGCCCCCGGCCCCGCCCGCCTGAGCCTTACACGTGTATGTAGAGGCCTTTACTGGGGGCAGCTGTGTAGCCTGTCCAGGTGGCCCCCGGCTTTCTCAAGGCTGCATCCTTGAAATGGGTCTGCTGCGGGACTGGTGGACAGAATGTACAGGGAAGGGAGCAGGAACCTCCAGTGGCCCTGGGGCCATCGTGCAGGTCAAGCCGTGGTCTCGTTCTGTCCCCTCGATGACCTCCACCTGCACATACGCATAAAGAATCATTATACAAAGTAGGACACGTCATTTCTGGTTGGGATGAGGACAGAGTGCTGGCCTGGGGTGCGGCTGGCTGCTGGAGTCAGGAGGGGCACGTGCTGGAAAGACCACAGAAGGAAGGGGCCTGGGACACGTGGGGAACCCTGGGAGCCGGGCCTGTGTGCAGGAGCTGGGGGGGCTCCAGAGCACCCACGGGTGCCCTCGACTCCTCTCGACTCCGACTCACAGTCTGGTGTGACTCTAGGGACAGGCTCAGCACCATTAGCAAAGCTCTTCCTCACTTGTGTTTCTCTCCTAACTTACCCAGTGAGGCTTAATTATCTAAATCTCAATTAATCTCCGTAAGGGTGCTTGCATGAGAAGTTCGTTTAATTTCCTCCTCCACCCCTGTTGCACGTGACCTTGTTCGGTTTATTGATCCCTCAGTCTCCACGCTTCTCCCCAGAACTGGCGGCGGAGCAGCTCAAAGAACATTCTTCAGCAGCAAATCCCAGGAGCGCTGGGCTCCTCCCGTGACTGCCCGGGCAGAACCCCAGTAGAGGATGGGGCTCGAGACAGTCTTCTTTTTTTTTTTTTTTTTTAGATTTTTATTTATTTACTTGAGAGAGAGCAAGCAAGACAGAGAGAGGGAGGGATCCCAGAGAAAGAAGCAGACTCACCGCAGAGCGGAGAGCCAGACTCGAGGCTGGGTCCCAGGACCCCAAGATCATGACCTTCCGAGCCGAAGGCAGACGCTTAACCTACTGAGCCACGCAGGCACCCCTTGGGACAGTCATCTTAGGAAAGGAGGCTTTGGAGACAGGACAGGCTGATCTGCGTGCAGCAGGTTAGGAAACACTATGGCTGGGACAATCCTGGTTTGGGGAGAAGAAATAATGTGTGTGTGTGTGTGTGTGTGTGTGCGCTCACACGCGTGTGCACGTGCTGAGTAAATTCTAAAAATCAGCACATGTAACTTTCACAACCGAGGGTGAAAAAATACAGTTACTTCCCTTTTGAGGGGGTTTATGTTCGTGTTTGAATGATCAGGCTTTAAGAACACAGCGGCCAGGCTAGAGGAGAGAGAAACCTTCAGACTCTCCCACAAGCTCTGTGTGTGATTTGAGCAAATCTCCCAGGGGATAGCGAGAAAACCACCTCCACACCCTCCCCCTCTACTCTCTCTTCCTCATGCACACATGCACACACTCCTCTCTCTCTCTCTCTCTCTCTCTGGATTGAATGGTTGAAATCTGAGCCCTCAGATGTGAGGGTAGTAGGACGTGGGGTCTTTGGGACGTGATTAGGCCACGAGCCCTCGGGAATGGGGTCAGGGTCCTTTAACACGGGACCCCAAAGAGCTCTTTTGCCTTCTTTCTGCCGCATGACGACGCCACAAAGGGTGGGCAGTCTGCAACCTGTAAGAGGGTTCTCACCGGCACCCTGATCTCCAACTTCCAGCCTCCAGGACTGAAATAACTTTCTGCTGTTATCAGCCCCCCTAGGAGAGGACTTTATCAGAGCAACCCGAAAGGGCCAGGACTCTCACTGCCCTCCTCATATGCACACACCACGCACACACGCACAAATCTCTAAGGCCCAAGGAGAGAACCTTCTAGTAGGTCAGTATTGGGACCACCTCAAAAACAAGCGGTGACAGAACGGAGTGATCCTCACGTCGGCTGGAGGCTGACCTCTTGGCGAAGCAGACAGATGGCGGCACGAACAACACGCTGCCTACCAGATTCCATCTGACCCGCCCGTTCAAGTTCTCCAGCCCCAAATCACACTGATGATGCTACTTAAATCATTTGCTTCTTTATGGCTTTTATATCTACCCCTTTTTCTAATAGTCCATTTAAAGCTGGAAAATGAACCTCATTTTTTCTAAATGTAATTTGAGCGAATTTGCATGATACACACAGTAACAAGTGGGTCCTGAATTATGTATGATCCCTTTAATGGGCCAGAGCTTGTTTGGAATGTGTGATCTTATAAACTACTGGGTTTGCTTTTTATGGCAAATTGAACACTACTCCCCCCTCTTGCTTTACATATTCTCCTAATTAGGGGAGATAAAATAGATTTTAGACCTGAAAAAGTGATTTCTTTCCAAGAGCCCACATTTGTATGGAAAATTAAGCTCATTTCAGTCAGCTGCACCCTCTAATTTAGAGCTGTTGTCAGCATAAAGGATAATCATAAAAGATTTCCCCATCAGGAGCTCTTACGCACTCGAGATCCTAAGGTGACATTTTGAAGTTAAGGAGGGGACTGTGAGTTTTGCTCCTTCGGGTGGCCTCAGGGAGTCTGGAGTGGGACTTGGATTTCGCTAAATAAGGGCGATTGATTTAAAGCTGGTCTACATTTTGCTTGCCGGCTCCTTGGGAAGCAGAGGAAGTCTGAAATTAGTAATAATTGCTTCCCCTTTCTCCAACGCTGACAACACGCCCGGTAGACCAGCTAGCCGTCTTGGCGATGCTGTCTTGGGCATGAGGGGGTTCATTGGTGGCGTGTGGGTCGTTCAGCAGGGACGGAGCACCCATGCGAGGGGAACCAGGACGGGGGGCAGATTGCAGTGGCCTTCCCCACCCTTCTTTACAAGATGAGAAGTACGGTGGGTTAGGGTGGAGGGTGTGGAGCGGTGTGAGCGGGTGGGCGGAGGGAAGTCTGTAAGTGCCCAGAAAGGACTGCAGCCTCATGATCCTGGGCCGTGGGGTCACTTCCTTCTCTCACCCCAAACAGGAAGATGCTCTTCTTTCAGAGACTTTGAAATTCCCTCCCCTTTGAGGTGCATGAGTGGGAGAGTTGGTTAAGCATTTGTCTCTTGGTTTTGGCTCTGGTCTGATCTCCGGGTTGTGAGATCGAGCCCCGCTTTGGGCTCTGCACTCAGCTTGGAGTCTGTTTGGGTTTCTCTCTCTCCGTCTGCCCATTCCCTCCCCCTCACACTCACGCCCCTCCCCAATAAATAAATATATCTTTAAAAACAAAAATTCCCTCCCTTGCCACAGACTATAGAAACACCCTGGAAAGAGACAGCACACACAGGTCGGGTGGGTTCAAGAGAGAAAGCACCAGAACCAATTGCTGTTCTTACAGTGAAAGACTAGCAAGTCGATCCTTTCCAGGGCCTGTGACGGGGAGCCTGAAGGGAGAAGCAGACGGTCTGAAAGCAGTGGGTTAGGGCCCTGAGTGGAGGGAGGAAGAAGATGCCCCCTTCTGCGAGCAGCACCTGCTCGTCCTGGCCTCATTTACAATCTGGGCAAGCCCTCTTGTGAGGGCAGCTTCCAGTGGGAATGTCTTCTCCTTCAGGAAGGACCCCATAGCCACCCACAGACAAGATCCCCAACCAGACCGTCAGAGAACACAGTGGGTATTGGCCAGGGGGAGGCATACTGTCTTCGGAAAGGGCCACAGAGTCAATATCTTTGGCTTTGTAGGCCTTATGGTCTCTGTGGCGCTGCTCAAGTACACCAGTGCAGCATGAACGCAGCCCTAGATCATACGTAAATGACTCAGTGTGGCTGTGTTCCAATAAAACTTTATTTATAAACAGAGGTGGCGGGCCAGATTTGGTCTATGAAGTCATAATTTGCCAAGCCCTGGTCTAGCCATTTCACACGTCTTGAGGTAAATAGTACATCATGATCTAGTAAATAGTACATCAGGATCTAGTCAAGCTGTTCATGGCCTCTTCCCCAGCAGCAGACGGGGTAATGCCTGCCTGTCTCTCTGTGACCCTTAGTATCTCAGCCTTGATGGTCTGCCAAAAACTACTGTGAATAAGAACATTCACGTCCCCCAGGTCAAGAAAGTCTTGCACCAACGTCCATCCCACACTCAAACAGAGGCAAGAAACACCATGAGATGTGATGTGAGAAAAATGCACCAGCTTCTTTTTTTTTTTTCTAAATTTATTTTTTATTTTCAGCATAACAGTATTCATTATTTTTGCACCACACCCAGTGCTCCATGCAATCCGTGCCCTCTATAATCCCACCACCTGGTACCCCGACCTCCCACCCCCTTCAAACCCCTCAGATTGTTTTTCAGAGTCCACGGTCTCTCATGGTTCACCTCCCCTTCCAATTTCCCTCAACTCCCTTCTCCTCTCTAACTCCCCATGTCCTCCATGCTATTTCTTATGCTCCACAAATAAGTGAAACCATTTGGTAATTGACTCTTTCTGTTGACTTATTTCACTCGGCATAATCTCTTCCAGTCCCGTCCATGTTGCTACAAAAGTTGGGTATTCGTCCTTTCTGATGGAGGCATAATACTCCATAGTGTATATTATTTACCCCAAAGATACAGATGTCATGAAAAGAAGGGCCATCTGTACCCCAATGTTTATAGCAGCAATGGCCACGGTCGCCAAACTGTGGAAAGAACCAAGATGCCCATCAACGGACGAATGGATAATGCACCGGCTTCTTAAAACACAGCTCTAGCTGAAACATACCCTGCCGTTTACAATTCCAAGCAGAAGAACTTTTCCAAATAAAACATCTGCATTCGGGTTAATGGCTCGTTCAGTTTTCGCCAAGAGCAAATGGGAAGAGGGTCTTAACTTTATGTTTATGTAAGGAACAAGCCTCTTGAGCAATTTCTCTTCAGAATAAAAGCACCATCTTTGTCCAGGGCAATTCACTTTTCTACCCCAGAGAGGGAGACGCGTTCTCACAGTTACTTACCAGATTCCAAAGTCAGTCTGAGGACTCTGTCCACCACCACCACCGACACACAACAGACAGGGTCACGAAGTTGTCTGACTGGTGCGGTTACAAGGGACGGACAAGACCCTGGGGCAGAGAGCACTGGCCACAGACTCACCCAGATTTGGGGCTGGAGGAATCACACACCTGAGATGGAGCGAGAGAGGAGGGAAGAGAAGCTTAGGGGAAACAGCAGAGGCTGTTCTGTCCTTAAAGAGAAAACGGGCCCAGAACATTCTAGAATTTGGAAGACATTCACCGAGGCTTGAGGAAGGAACTCAAGGATGGTTCTGGAGAGGTAATTCAGGTTCCGGCAGTGCGGTGAAGGTCAAGTTACAATGTTGGGAAAGGGGGTCCGCGAAGCATTTTAAGCAGAAGGGTGATGTAATCAGATTTGTCTATGGACAGAATAGTGATTAGAATTCATGGAACATTCCACTCTGCACCAGGACCTGTGCTCTGCTTTTTGAACACTACCCTGTTTACCCTTGGGAACGGCCTGGCGTAAAGACAAGGAACACAGGGTCTAGAAGCACCTGTGTCTGAGGCCACGCACCTGCAAGGGAACCCCAGGCTCCTGGTTCTCCCCGAAACTCAGACCTCAGAACTGAACCCATAGGACTTCCGTCTTCAAATCAATAATTAATAAATAAATAGGTCCTCCCTCCCCCGCAAAACACCCAATAGACAACCACTGATATTCTGACAATACTCATTTCATGGCTAATTTCTTCGGACTCAGAATGTATCACTTTTGTGCATTTGCTGAAATGGACCCCATCAAATCATAAAGAGAATTTATTCTGCAAGGAAAAAAGACTAGGATAATTAAGACACATTAGTTAGCTCAGCATGAAACAAAGAAGTCACTCAAAGAATTCACCTTTCCCTAGAAGGGAAAAGAGAAAGAGAAGGTGATCTTTTGTTTTCTCCCCTTTGCCTTTGAGACGTCAGACTCGTTTTTCACATCTTAATTTTTCTGCTGATTTCCGGCTTGTTCTTGGAGGGTGGGAGGTGGGCAGCGTTTTTGCTCAAGTGCCCTGGCCTGGAGTCTGGGAGGGGGGCCAGTGCGAGCCGTAAGACAATGAGGAATGTTCTGCGTTTTTCGGGGCCTTCAACCACAGCATGACAATGGCTCCAGCTGGGCCTCTCCGATTTACTTTCTTCTTCTGAAATGTCACGAACGCAGGCCATGATCATCTTTTTAAAAAGTAAGAAGATTTTAAGGCCACTGGAAAGCTGGGGCAGACAGCCGAGTGCAATGCTTGGAAAGACAAGAGGGGAGAGAGGATGGGGTCGGGGGGTGGGGAGCCCCTCCGACCTCACCGGCCGGCCCGGCCCTTCTGTCCTGACGACCAGAGAGCTCAGAGCTTTCACCCAGTGTTTGAGAGCCGCAAGCATGAATTTAGGACAGTAAGTGTGATTTTAACGTGAGCTGCGGTATTTTATGCTCTGCATGTGTATTTGGTTTCTGATCTTCTGTGGTGGGGGGGGGGGGGCATGCGTGTGCGTGCTCTATGGAAAGCCGCCTCCAATCTTATATCTTCTGTGGAATTAGGCAGAAAGGACACATTTTAGCCCAGAAACGCCTGCTGCCTGCTGCAGTACCACTCACGAGCCCCATTCAGGAAGCGGAAGAGGAACCACGCCCTGGACACTGAGCAAGGGTCCTTGGCCCCCAAGTAGTCCTTCCTCTGAAGATAGCAAGTGTGGGGAAGGCCCCCAGGACAGTGGCTGCCCTCTTCCTCCTAGATAACTCTTCCAAAGCAGCACCCCCCACCCCGCTGACGGCAGCAAGCCCACTTCCCTCAATAGGGGGTCTTAGAGCGTGTGGCCACCTGTGTTTTATAAAGACAGACTCGGTAACATCCCCCTGGGACTTGGACGTTCTTCCCACAGATCAGAGAGCTCTTTTCTCTTCCTGAATCTGGGCAGGACTGTGGCTATGGTGGACGGGATGGTTATGGGACTCCCTAGGCGAGGTCATGAAGATGGCAGGACTTCTGCTCAGCTCATGTTTGGGACACCCACTCTTGGAGCCCGGCCACCACGCTGTGCGGAAGCCCAAGGAGCCACATGCTGAAGCCCACCTGTAGATGCCCTGACCAACAGCCCTTGCTGGCCTCCTCCACAAGACAAGTGATGAGCTTTCAGATAATTCGACCCGCCCGCTGTCACATCACCCCAGCCCTCCAGTCTCCCCAGCTGGGGCCCCAGACAACATGGGACAGGAACAGTCCTTCCTGCTATGACTTTCCCACATTCCGGACCCACGGGATCTCTGGCCGTAACACCGGGGGCTTGTTGATGACTCTTTTTGGGGTGGCTTGTGATGCAATAGTAGTGACTAGAACCCAATGGAAGGAGGTGGGGGCACCAGGTTCCTCAGGATTCTGGACTGATACCACTTGATGACTTTTAACAAGTCGTTTAACCTCTGTGGGGCTCAGGGTCCTCATTTGCAAAGGGAAAAACTGTTCAAGGTTATATACACGAAACTTTTTACAGAAAAGCTTTTGATAAATAGAAGGAAACCCTACTCAAATAGGAAGAATCATTGTTTTCAAATTTCAGAAATGCCTTCGGTGAGCCAGTGGCAAGGTCAGCAGAAATCCGGTATGGCTGTAGGGGACAATGCCAGATGGGGTCATCAGGACAGGTGTCCCTGTCCCTTCACTTTTAACTGTGACCTAAAAGACAATCATGAGAATCCAGGAAAAAAGTGAGAATATATATGGGAAGCATTTCATTGTGGAGTCGTTTTGTTAGTTAGTCGACCTAACTAGGGTCGTTTTGAACATTGAATGGTATAATGCATTGGTGCTCAGGTTGAAAATAAAAGATTTCTCTTTTATTCCCAAGTTTTCCCGTGCAGCCAGGAGTATACCCACCCCAGGAGGAGACCGGGGATTCTTCTCCAGGCAAATGCACGGGGCTGGCATTTCGTAAGAGTTCAATAAATGTGGACCATTATTTCTGGTGCCATTTGAAGTGGTCTTATTTCTGTGCAAAATATTTCTTTTCGAGGAAATCTCTCTCTTGGGGTTTTTCTGGATCACTTGCTCCCTTTCTTTCTTTCCCTCTCTCTCTCCTTCTCTCTCTCTCTCTCTCTCACTCTCCTCTGTAACTCTCTGGAGCTTTGAGTTGGTGCAACCCGCCACTGTGAGCCTCTCTCTTCAAACTCAGCACCTGTCTGTAGAGAGTCTTCTCCGAGCTCGGCACATTCCCATGCGCCGGCGCACTGAACTCCGGTGATGAGCTATGTAGTGATGGCTGCTCCCATTTTATTTTTTTATTATTTTTTTTTTCTTTTTTTAAGATTTTATTTATTTGTCAGAGAGACAGAGAGAGTACAAGCAGACAGAGAGGCAGGCAGAGGCAAAGGGAGATGCCGGCTCCCCGAGGAGCAAGGAGCCCAATGTGGGACTCGATCCCAGGACTCTGGGATCATGACCTGAGCCGAAGGCAGCCGCTTAACCGACTGAGCCACCCAGGCGTCCCAGCTGCTCCCATTTTAAAGAAGAGAATGGTGAGGCTCGGAGAGACTCGTGGTCTCATCCAGGATTTGCCATCAGAGCGGCAGAGCTTGGATGGAACCTCAGGCTTCTGACTTCCCCGGCTCCTTCCACTCCATTCCAGGATGAGGGCACAGCCCCCTCCCTTGGCTTCTCCCTCCATATTCTATTCTAGAGGCTTGAGATGATGTCATTCTGTTCTGGGTAATTTCACTTAACCCTTCAAACTCAAGTGGGGAAAGTGTCTGCGAGTTGGTTTCATGAAAGCTAGGCTCATTTTGATATAGAACCAAAATATTTTGTGTATAATGTTGACATACTGTTATCAGCAAAACCTCGTTTTTTCATTATTATTATTATTATTATTATTATTATTATTATTATTATTATAGGGACCATCTGTGTACTCAGGCCCAGCACAGAGGCAGAAATTCAAAACCAGTGTTTCATTTCCTACATTACACTCTTCCCCAAAAAAGAAAGGGACAGTGGGTACAGCAGCAGCGTTCGTGTCCTGCATGACTGAGCCGGGCATCCCAGAAAACCAGATGTTACTACATCTGTATGTTGTTGCTGTTGTTGTTGTTTTTATCTTCCTGGAAAGAGAAAGAACGAGCTCTTGGAATTCAAATTCCCATTGACTCTGAAGTGATGAGCATATTTAAAGGCAGTGTGAGGCTGTGACATTTCCCATCGCTGCACTCACGTCCGAGGATAGATCCAGAATCACGCACGATCACGGTGTACGGGATACCCATTCATCCCCAACCACGTGCTGGGGCACGGACGCCCCTGCAAGGAGCAGATTCAGGGAAGGGGCGAGGCGCGCGATACGGAGGCATCCACCCTCAGCCGCCTGCCTCTAGACGACTGCAAAAGTGCTAAAAGCCTGGGAACCCAGGGACACAGCCGCAGCAGGAAGGAGAGCCCAGGACCAGTGCCATGTGGGGACACAGCAGCAGGAGCGTGACGTCTGGGATGGGCATGTGCAGGCTCCTGCAGGCGACGTCAGCAGCACTTACCTGCCCCTGCCCCGGAGGGACGATGGGCTGAAGAGCTGGAGAGGCTCACATGGCCAGGCTGACCGGCAGACATTGGAGGGACGCTTTGCCGGCCACCTGCCCATCAGAGAGACGTCTGCCCGTTCTGCTGACTGGCATCCGTGCTCCGTCGAGAACTCTGAACACAGGTTCCGTCCTGCGGCTCTGACCCCATTGTCTGGGGGCTGGTCCCAGGACTGGCGGCTGAGAACGCTTCCTGTCCCTCTGCTGTCCAGCTCTGTCCCTCGGTGTCTGCAGAGGATGGGGCAGAAGAGGCGTGAGAAACACGCCTGGGGTGGGAGCAAGAAAACCCCATTTTCCAGAGCTCCCGAGAGCAAGAGCGTCTTTGCTTAACATTTTTGAGCCTACCTCTGGCACTCAGAGGAAAAAGAGAATGTTGCAACTTTAGAAAGATCATTTTTCCGTTTTTTCTATCAGTTTGATGACTAGAGGCCGAGGAAAGGATACCCAGAAACTCATCCCACCTTCCCTCAAAAAAGGAATTTGGGGGCACAAGTTCCGGGGAGGAAACCAGCTGATGGATCGCGGCTCTCTCCACGGCTTCATCGGCATGCGGAACTGTGCCCGTGAGGGTTCTCTGCCTTCAGAGCGTGTCTTGTCACCCCAGATAGGTTGGAAGCTTCCGGAAGCCCGCTGTGGTCTACTTCTTTGTGCCCCCGCCGACAGGGCTTGGCCATCTGCTTGGCACCCTTCTGGAATTCCTCATTTTAGGCGACAGCAGCCCTGTGAAGTCAGTTACATAAGAGCCTCATTTTACAAATGGGAACTCTGAGCTCGGGGAGCGGCGGTCATGCAGACCAGTGCTTGTGCGTCTCGGGACCCAGCCCAGACCTGTGCCCAGACTGTGCACTGCGTTCGGATCGCAGGGCCAGGAGCACACGAGGCTGATTAATGGGGTGACATTTTCATGCCAAGGCCCTCATCGTATCATGGGCGAGTCACCTGAACTTTGGGAGGAGGATGAAAGTCAGGAGAAGCCCAAACACGTGAAGAACGGGAGTAAGGCTGGGTGCTGAGTCATTAGCTGCCCCTGGGGGCGACGAGGATGGCCTCTGCTCCTCTGTGGCCCTTCAGAGGTTGGCCAGGGCTTCATCTATCCCTCCAGCCACCCTCGGTCAGACTGTTGTCTCTTTCACAGCCTGGTCCCAGAGTGCCCACAGTTACTCTCCTGCACACGGACACCTGCAATGTCCCCAAATGCACTCTGCAATCCAGGAAGCACGGTTTTGTCCCAGGAGGGCCCCTCTGCCCCAGGGGCCCTGATAAAACTCCCTGAGCCACATGCACCAAGGAAGTTTCCAGAACTTCTCCCAGGAAAGTAAGCCTATCACAGGCCGAAGTGTCAAAAATGTCACCGCCCATACCCCTAGGCAGTCTCCCAATCTCCTTAAAGAAAATGTAAGATTTGTTTACTAAAGGAATGACTTCTACCTTTGACTTGTTTTTATTACTGACTTGAACAGGATTCCACTCATAAACCCTGGATTGAGCAGTGCTCGGCATGGGCCACAACGCAGGTGCTGCAGGCAGACAAGCCTGGCCCTCGAGAGCCCCCTGCGTCGCAGAGGATCACCGGGCAGGCATGCTGTCAGCTACTTTGCGCACAACACACCTTACGGGGCCCAAGGCTGCGGCTTCACTCATTGCATATTCATTGTCTGATAAAGGCGGTGGAACAGGAGAAAGTAGGGGACGTTGCTGTCAGCGGCTCTGAGTTCAAATCCAGATTTTGCTAACTCAGAACCAGTCCCATTTTATGACCCAGGAGGTCATGGTGGTTTGCAGGATTTGTTCTTAGCATGAGACCTTTGAAGCGATGCAGGCAAGAGTGTTCACAGAAAGCAATCCAGTTTACGAAGGGCTCCTGGTAAATAACTGACAATGGCTGGACGTGCCTTTCTTTATAGCAGATTGTAGCTCAGAAGCTTCTAGAGCAACTACGGTTTCCACGGAGCTGTGAGTGAAGTCCATCCTCTGTACTAAAACAGCTGGCTAATGAAGAAGGCTATACCACAAGTGGATTTTTAACTTGGGTAAAAAAAAAAAATGGTCTCGGGAACCTAATCTTACCATTATGGTGGCAAAGAATGAATGGCGTGTGTGGCTGGTGGCAAGTCCAGGAAGTCACAGCTAAGTACTCGGCTGGTGTTTTCACCACTAATTCTATGGTTTTGCCAGATTTCCGATCAGTGTAGATTTTGAGTCTGCTTCTGACCCTATTTGCCTACAAGCCTTGTGATTTTTATGATGTAACTTTGAAGACCCCATGAATTCTGAGAGTTTCACATAGAATGTCACAGCAAAAATACAAGTGTGAGTGTGGGTGTTCGTGGGTATGTGCCTGTACCTAGCGTATAGGAGGTGATCTAGAAGGGGTAGCTTGTGTTACGAATTAATCTCCACACCACATGCGGCATTCCAGTTGAGGCAGGATACTGGAAGGAGACAGGCCAGCTGGAGCCGCTGGTCTCACTGTTGGGAGAAGCACAGCTGGAGTCTAGTCGCAGCAGCTGTACCAACCGTTGACCACCTGTCAGCCCCCCTCCCTGTCCCTGCTGAGAGAGGACATGTGACTATACTCTAAGCCCATGCTCCTCAAAATGGGGCCCTGACCAGCAGTACCAGCGGCACCTGGCAATTTTTAGAAATGGCAATTCCTGGGCGCCTGGATGGCTCAATGGGTTAAGCCTCTGCCTTCAGCTCAGGTCATGATCTCAGGGTCCTGGGATGGAGTCCCGCATCGGGCTCTCTTCTCAGCAGGGAGCCTGCTTCCCCCCTCTCTCTCTCTGCCTGCCTCTCTGCCTACTTGTGATCTCTGTCTGTTCAATGAATAAATAAAATCTTAAAAAAAGAAAGAAAAGAAATGGCAATTCTCAGTGTTGACTTGCTAAATTGGCAATTCTGGGGCTAGGACCCTCTGACTTTGAAGCAGCCCCCACGGGGTTCTGACGCACCCTTCAGTTTGAGAACGGCTGATCTCTACACAAAGCAGCCCCTTCCTTTGAGAGTCGCCAAGTCTCATTCACTTGTTCATGACCTATTCACTCAGCACGTTTTTATCCAGCATCTATAATGAACTAGATACTATCATAACCACCAGGAATGAATTAAACACAGAAACTAACCCATCTTGGGAGGATTGGGAGGAAGCAGTGGTTCCGAGCCAAACTCAGGAACCAGACTGCCCGGTCTGCATCTCACTAGCTGTGGAAACTGAGCGAGGGACTTGGCATGATCATGGTGCCCATTTCAAAGATTTGGTGCAGATTAAATGTGTGTAAAGCCCAGCCTAGAACACAATGAACCAAGAGGTCAAGCTGAGTTAAAACAGGTCACAGAACAAGACGGGACACACATCTCCGCTAAGACCTAGGAGAAAGCAGAAAAAAGGATCCAGGACACCTTCGTCGTGACATTCAGCAGAAGTCCGGCTCCTGATCCAGGTAACGTAAGAGAAGGAAGTATGAACGCTGCATCTCCAGTCCAAAGCGGACAGGTGGGAGCGAGCGCTCGGGGGCCTGGGAAGCGGCGGTGGGGGTGAGAGTTCACGGGGAGCGAGGACCTGGCCTCTCGGTGGGAACGCGTCACTGGGAGAAGGTGCCAGAACCCAAACCATGAGCCAGAGCCCAGGGCGTGGCGAGAACCCAGGGCAAGGAGGCAAGGGGAAGTCAGGCACAGAGTTCAGAACCCTGTGGCCCGCAGGGAGGGGCTGGCTCTGCAGGCAGCCCCGTGGTGTTGGAAGCCCACCGGATGGGGGGGCACAGGAACACTGTGCCCAGGGTCACCATGGGGCTGTGCAACCAAGGCTGCGGGCCAGCTGTGGAGGGGACACGGCTCAGTGCCCCCTCGTGAACTGTAGTCCAGCTGCCTGTCCAGTCCAGCCAGTGCTGCTCCTCTGAGCCAGAGGACCTGTCTGTCCCTCTAGTCCTGGCTACCAAGGTTGTCAGTACTGTCCCCCGTGGCTGTGTGCATTCAGGAACTAGCTTTGAGCATCTGAAGACCAGGACTCTGATGAGGCCCCTGGGTGGCTCAGTCGGTTCAGCGTCCGACTCTTGATCTCAGCTCAGGTCTTGATCTCAGGGTCGTGAGTTCAAGACCCACACTGGGCTTCATGCTGGGCACAGAGCCTACTTAAAAAATAAAATAAAATAAAGACCAGCACTCTGAGTATAAAGAAACCAGCTACCCTGTGTCACCCTGGAGGTCAGAATGGACAGAATGGAAGTCCCTGGGTGGCAGGTTTGCACTCATAAAAGGAGGACATGTCCCTGAATGGAGGCTTTGCACCTGCCCTCAGCACAGATACCGTCCTGGGGCTGACTGTGCTGTGTTCCAGAAACCCTCCTGGAGACGGAAGGAAGTCTGGAAGGTGAAGAAGCTTCTCCACCCGGAACACATCAACGATCTCTACTCCCTTTCTGCTCAATGAAGGCAGCTCTGAGCCCCGCCTCTACCCATCATATCCTGTTTCTGTCACCCCAAAAGCACATGGCGGTCACTGGGATGTTGAGAGACATAATTATCCCATCAATTTGTCAGTGAATTAGGAGCCAGCAATCCATTTCCTGGGCCTCCTGTTGAGTTTGAATAGAGGACAGCAGGCTCAGGCCAGGAGAAATTTGGCAGATCTTACGTGGGGCCTGAAGCTAGGCTCAACACCAACTTGGAGAGACTGAGAAAGGCAGAGGGGAATGTGTGTGCCTCCGCTCCTAGCGCTGAGCGCGGGAGGAACAGCGAGTCCCCTCAAACCCGCTCGCTGGGGCCCTGGGAGCCAGACTGAGCGGGGGAGACGAACATGAGACAGCCAGAAAGCAACGAAACTTCCCTGTGCACCCTCGTTCATGAGAGTAACCAGAGACCATAGACCAGGGACTCAGGGGGGACAGACAGCCTCAGGAGCGGACAGTCAGGGGTCCCTGTATAGTAGAGGACAGACAGCTGCCAGGGACCGCCACGGTCCCTGCATCCAAACAGGCTGGGGGAAGGTGAGGGGCAGGACCCTAAGCCCAGTCTGGGGGGGTCCCAGACAAGCTCCCAGGAGAAGGCAAAACCTCATCTGTTCTGGAGAACGAGACAGAGACAAAGAGGAAGACGTTCCAGGTCTGGAGAGGCACTCGGGGGAGTGTGGGCTGGGCCGCACGGGCTGCGGGTGGTTCGCAGGACATGGGGCCTCACCCGGTCCTGGGAAGCTGGACAGGATCAGTCTGGGAGGTGACACCACGGCACCAGAGGAAGGACGCCCCCGCACCAAGTTCCTGGCTGGAGAGCCGAGCCAAGGCCCACGGGCCCGTGGGAGGACAGAGGCGGGGCCTCCTGCATACCCAGCTCCAGCCTCGACGGGACAGAAGGGCCACTGAACGGCTGACCTCATCCCAACTGGCAAGAAAGACACAGAAAGGAAGGAATGAAGATTCCCAGAGCCTAGAGAGATGGTGTTCCCTTATCGACGTTCACAGCAACCAGACAAAATGACTAGGGAACAACCCTCCGCTGCTAATTTTCTGATTTTAGGACATAAATCCATCTCAGATCCCAATCTCTGTGGCCCATCAGGGCAGTTTACTGAGTCTGGTGATGAGCCTCGTTGGTAGCCGGGATGTTTGCCTGGAGGGTCCCTGGTAAACAAGTGACATCTAGCCTGCCCCAAACCTCACCTACTCCAGGAAGGCACAACCAAACCGCTTGTGCCTTCAGGGCAGACTGTAAGGTTAGACCCGCAAATTTCAATCATAAGTTTCCAAGAGGACTCATCAGGTCCTGCTGCAGGCGGGCAGGGGCCCGGCTTTCTCTGAGCAAAGCCCTGAACTCACTGCACACAGCCTCGGGCAGGACTTGCCATAATTGTGCAGAAGACGAAGAGGGAGTTCACCGTCCTTCCTTCCTTCCTTCACCCAAGGGGTGACGCTGGCAGGGGGAAAGAGCAGGAGCTCACAGGGCAAGTGTGGGGTACGCGGGAAAGAAGAAGAAGAATCAGAGACGGCTGGGTTCAAAGTCCAGCTCTCCAGCTTGTAAGCTCCTCACCTGGGGCAAGTCAGGTGACCTCTTGGCGCCTCTGTTTCCTCTTCGATCCGCTTTCACAGAACATGCAAACTCTTATCAGAAGATAAAAGCTTGGGGCGCTTGGGTGGCTCAGTCCGTGAAGCATCCGACTCTTGATCTCAGCTCAGGTCTTAATCTCAAGGTTGTTGAGTTCAAGCCCTATGACGGGCTCCCTGCTGGGTGTGGAGCCTACTTAAAACATTTTTTTTTTTAAAGAATAATAAAAATAAAAGCTTTGTATTACAGCAAGAAGAGAGTGTCCAAATCTGTACCATTCCCAGGATTCTAGAGCAGGACGGGCTCATGCAGAACTTCATGGAAAGAAGGCACTGGGTCGGCTGGAAGGCTGTGAGCTGCATTCATAGGCCAGGGGACGTTCTTGACCAAAGACCCACGCCGGAGAGGAGTCAGCACCACAGTGCCCGAGGCCCTGCAAAGAGAAGCAAAGCCCTCTTTGCTTTGGGCGGCAGGGGGCGGGGGGGGGGGGGGCCCCGAGGGAGCGGGGGGGTTGGGGGGGACACATATCCACCGGGTCGGTCGGGGAGAGGACGGGTGGGGGGATGCCCCCCTACCCCCCCCCCCCGCCCCCTGCCAAGTGAGTGTGTCACACACACAGCAAGAGCGTGAGGCTGGCCTGCCTGCTCTTGCAGGGCTGCGCCAGACCGAAGGTTTCGACAGGCCTCTTCCCAAGCAGCCTGGAGTGAGGGGCTGCTCCTTACCAGTCCTCTAACCAACGGTCCTGGTCGTTACATTTTGTTAGAAAAGAAAATTCAACCGAGTAACTCCGATGACCTGATTGGCTTTATTAAGTGAGTCACAAAGCAGACGGCCTTCCCTCTCACAAGTACGAATCCAAGGTTTTTATACGAAGGAAGGTAGGGCAAGAAGTTATCAGCAAAAGAAAAGAAAGACTGATCCAGGCCAAGTCCCCTTCCCTTAAGGAGGAGGGAAGAGGATCTCACTGGGGAGTCACCTCACCTTCCTTTGAGGCCGGGAGAGCCCATGTGACAGATTACCTCACTGGCGCCAACCAGAAAATTCCAGATGGATTGGCTTGGAATTCCAGGCCTGGAGAGGAAGACACCGCAATGAAGTCTTGCTTCGCTGTCCCGGAAGCAAGCGACTCCACGTTGGGCCTGTAGCTTTCTTCCAAAAATCTGCAGCAAGAAGAGCATTTCCTCTGGAGGTGGGCAGGTGGGCCACCGAGGGGACTCCCTCCAGCGTCTCCCTTCACCTCCAGCTCCGCCCCCCGAACCGTCTTCATGGCAGCAAAGGCCCAGAGAACGGGGGTGCGGTTGAGATCCACAGCCGGTGGGGAGAGAGAATGTGAAATGCACTTAAAGCAGTTTCTAGCACACACACATGTTATGGACAAGACCATGAGGAGCCTGTTGGGGTTTTCAGAGCCACTTTGGGCAAGAAATATGGAGAATGATGTCCAAAGGCGAGGGCAGACAGAAATTCAGATGTTTCAGCCCAGTTAGCTCAATGTCCATTCTTGGCAGGAATTTGTCAACGGGGATCCGCCGGATGCAAGAGTCTGTTCGGTGACACCGTTGCCCATCCCACCTCAGAACTGTGCTATGGGCACAGTTAAGCTTATTTCACCCAAACACTTGATAAGCAAGATGAGGAAGGAGGAGTTGCGCAGTGTGCTTGCCGGTAGCCATTCGCCACGTGTGGAGCCGTCCCTCTCGAAGCCAATTTGCAGGAGAGCAAACCCACTTTAGTCGCTCTCACAGGGAGAGCTACGAGTGGGTTTTACATGGCAGCAGCTTTTGCCTCAACAGTCCAACAGAGCTGTTCAACAGCACACTGATATCCTTCGAGAGTGAGTTCCCCGTCACAAGGAGTAGTCAACTCACACGTTAACATCTGTTAGAATTGCTCGAGACGTGAGCATAGTGTTGGGGGTGTAGAGTGACAAGACCCAAACTCAAGGATCTACTTGGCTCAGTACCACCTGTGTGACCTTGGAAAACTGGCCTGAACTCGTCTAATTCTTGGCCAACTTCTATGTCAAATGAAGGTAATTTTTTTTATAAAGAGGTTGCGAGGTGCAGGAGGTTGTAAGTCATAAATTAAACAAGATCATGTCCATAAAAGCATTTTATAAACTAAAAAATGCTGTACTAATGTGTGTTATCATTAAGATTTTAGGAGCTCGGAAATAAAGGACTCTTGAGGCTAGTAGCATTTCGTACAGATGGCAGCATTTGATGCTGGCACTCCCAAACCCGGCTAGAAATAAAGCGCCGTGAAGCATGTCCCGCCAGCCCGGCACGCCGCGCACCGATGATTACTCGCATTCCTCGTTCGGTTGTAATGGTTATTTTAAAGCATCAGGGCTGGGCGGGGCTATCAGCTTACAAGTTGGCATATTTTTATTTTGACCTATTCCAAGTTTGAAAAATGATATATTGGATGCTCTCTAGGTCCAGACACAGTCCCTGAAATTCCCCCACCTAATTAAAGACGGGGTTGACAGATGGAAATGAGTTTCATGACATTGGATCCCCAGCTCAGTGCTGGGCTTGGAGCAAGGTTGTCGGGCTGTTCCTGGGATTTCGGTGGGGAGAAGGACGCCGAGCTTTCCTCTTTCTTCGTCACTGGGGCTGCACAACTGGCCAGGGTCTGCTTCTCGGCTATGCCTTTCGGCAACCTGCCTTCATTCCCGTAGAGAGCACCAGCTGGAAAAGTCGGTTTCTGGCATCTGGAGGCGTGAATTCATTATTGTGCACTTTCTCTTTTCTGGTGTGAGTCAGTTCTGTGAGAATTTGTTGAGCAACTACTCTGTCAGGGTCTCTTGGGAATCAGACTTGAGCCCAGCCCTGTCCCAACACAGCACGCTCCAGCCCTAAAAGCCACCACCAGCCCATCACTGCTGTCCATTCCTTCCGGTTCTAGCACTTCACCCGGGGACACCGTGCGGGAATCAGGCCTGAGGACACAGGTGAATTTTCCCCCAGTGACCCAGTCTGTTGCTCCCTCAAGCCTTAGGGATCCCCACCAAAAAAGGACAGCCCAATTGAGCAACTCCTAAGGACGCTTCCAGTGCTCCAAGATATTGCAGATCTGTTGCTGAAGAATTAATTCCTAAAATATCATCATACTATATGGCAAAGAAGCTCCATTTGGGGTTCTGTCCCTTAACTCGCTGAACATCCTTGGGCAAGCACTTGATCCCCCAATTTTCTACTGGAAAATCTTTGCCTCCTAGAATCAATCTAAGTTCTAGAGAAAAATACATATGCCAGGCCCGTAAAAGCCTGACTTGCGCTTAGTAGGGGCTCAATACCCATTTGTTACCTCCTTCTCCCTACATCTCTACTAAGAGATGGACAACATCTCTCTCTTTTTTTTAAGAACGTAAAGACTCCTTTATCTGGAGGACTGACAGGTGATTTACAGGAACGAGGGGAGCTGGACACAAGGTGGCAGAGTGGGAGACGCCGTGGTTCCGGGTGCCTCCGCCTGGTGGGGGAGATGCCAAGGCCACCATCCCTTGCCTTGGAGGGTCCCTCCGGCCCCATACTCCATGTGAGTCCCTGGGGAGCCATTTCCAGTGGCTGCGAGGGAAACCAGACGCCCCTCTTCTGAGCCCCGGGAGCAGGGGGTGCCCTGCCCGGGCTCCTGATAGTCCGGCCACCCACTCCCAAGCCGGGCTGGTTCCGGACGTGGCATTTCATGGCGCGACATTCACAAGGCTCGGCAGCTCCGACGCAGTAACTCTTCCTCCGTCTTCCCGCCGAAGCCATTGCCGTGCATGCATAAAACTGACTGTTGGAAAAGTTTTAGCGCCGTTCTCTGTTCCTTTCCCACCGCGCAAGCATTCCTCCAGATCCCGGCGCGGTTGCCCAGATGGTCTGTGAGAAGAAAAGCAACAGCAACTCCTCACCGGGCGCGTCTTGGTGCCAAGACACACAGAAGGTTTATGTTTCACAATGGAAAGGTAAGCATCTCGAACGAGGCAGAACCCAGGGTAATAAAAGCTCCTTTTATCCCATATTCTCTTTCACAGTGGTGGGTTTTATTCGGAATTTCACTAGACGCTTGACGAGCATAAAAAGCAAGCATTTCCTGCCTAAAAAATTGTTGCCTTCTGAGTTCTTTTTGTTCCCTTGAACAGAGCCAGCCTAGGTGAGAGAAGGTTGCTTCCCACGCTGCTGGGGCGGGGGGGGGGGGGGGGGGGGGGGGGGGGCCCGGGGAGCGGGGGGGGGGGGGGGGGGGGGGCCCCGGCCTCCCCGGGGGGGGGGGGGGGGGTGGGACTCCTCCCCCAGGCAAGTGGCGGGTCCCCAGGCACAGGGTGTGAGCTGGTTTTGCAAAGCTTGTTTCTGTTTTTCTCTGGGCGTCTGCGGGCAAAGCCAGGTGGCCCAGAAGTGCATAGACCACTGCAGCCGTCTTTCTCCACATGGGCTCCGCACTGAGCACAAACTCTCCGGGCATCCCTGGGGCTCCCAGGTCTTCAGTCAGCCCCTTGTGTCTCCCTCAGAAAAGTTCTTACTCAGCGTCTCTTCACCTTTCTGGATTTTTGAGAATCCAGAAAAAGCCATGGGCATCCTTCCTCCTCTCTCCCACACACGTGTGCCCACACACTGTACAATGTACGTGATTTCAGGGATTCCCGGGGTCCCCCTGAAGCCCCTCCATGCCACCCACGGGGCAGTGGATCTCCCGGTTAAGAGCTTTGCTCTGATTTGTGCCCTACCTGCGCTCATCTCCATGTCTCCCACCACCATTAACCCAAGACCAGAGGGATAACGGGAGATGGGTTCCAAGTCCAGGTTAGCAGGGACACGAGGTCCCACCTGATGACCTGCTTCACCCAGCGCTGAGAACGATACTGCCCCGAGCAGAGGGTTGAGCAACGGTGCGGCTTCAACAGAAGCCTCTTTCTTGACCCTGGGAAGCAGACAAGGCCTCACCCACAGATCTGGGGGCCGCACCCCCTGGCTCCAAGCATCTTCCCAGCATGCCCCCCGCCCATGGACCTCTGCTTGCCGAACTGCCTTGTCACCACCCAGAGTGCCCCTCATCATAGTCTTAATATACCGACCAGGCACCCAGTTGAGCAGACCATGAAACGGAGGTATTTTTTCCATCGGAAGCGAAACATCTAAGTATTCCCCAGAAAGCTTCATGAAGCCCATTTTGTGACGCTAGAGATGACAGCTGGTCTGCAGGCGCCACTTGCAGAAGCCACGCCGGTCATGAGAAGGGCAGGAGGGGCGGGGCTGAGGACTGGTTCGGAAACAGCAGGGATCGGGGCAGAACTCGGCAGTTTCCTCCCCACCTTTGGGGCTTACGCACAGGGTGACCCTGTCCTCACCTCCGTTTTCTGATCGGGAAGTGAGGATAAATGGATTTACCTTGCCCTGCTGTTTTGCCGGCCCCAGGCTGGGAGTGGTCCTGGGACCTGCACAGGATGACAGGAGGGGCGGGAGTAACGCTGCTTGAGTCCAGAGCTCTGACCTCTCTGCACCCCAGGCAGTCGGACCCGCACCCACAAACGGCCAAGAGACCCCGGGGACCTTGCTGCTCCCCACCTTTCCCAGGTCATCCTGCAGGTTGATTCCGAGGACCCCGATTTCTGGGGACAGAACATCTCCAAGCTTCTTCCAGGACCAAGAGTGCTGACCTTACCCAGCAATTACCCTCTCCCGGGCAGCTCTCCCGGCCCTGGCAATCGCAGCCCCACAGTTGACAGACAGCAGAAGCTAATAAGCTGGGGGGGCCGGGAAGAGCGCGGCTGCGGATCCCGTTGCCATGGCAACTCCTGCAGGTGTTCCTGCAAGGAACGACAAGGCCAAGGGGTTCGGGTTGCTTTCCTCTCCCTTTCCGAAAGTCTAAAAGTAAGAGAGGTCACCGGGTGACAGGGGCCTCCTCGTGCTCGCAGCAGACACAATGGCCCTCGCCTGGGGTCGCACAGCTAGGAAAGGGCACGGGGAGGACGACTTCTCGGCTTCCCGCATCCGCCTTCCCGCTGCGCCAGGCTGCAAAGCTCCGGGCTTGGGGAAATCGCGTCTCTGCCGTGCGGACCTCCCACCCTCCCTCTCTGGGCCCGCAGATGCCCCTTCCCTATTGCCGTCCTAAGGAAATTTCAAGTAGGGCCACCACCAGCCCCCAGCCCCTCTCCTGCCTCACCGCTGCTCTGACCCCAGCAGAGACCGTTCCCGGGATCTACCTGCTGGTGGAAGGGGGCACAGAAGCCCCCCCTTCCTCTGGGTGGCCCAGCCATGAAGATGAAGCCCAGCCAGGGCTCCAGGGGCCAGCGAGCCCTGCCGTGTGGAAAAGGAGCAGACGGTTCAGCAGGCAGGGAAACTCACGATGGTCGGTGAAGAGTAAGAGCGACTCTTGTCGGTGTCTGAGCTCCTAGATCCAGTGTTCCCTGAGGTCCGCCGCCTCCCGACCCTTCTGCGGTTGGTGATGAGAGTAAAGAATCACTCCCCCGGCCCCACTGCTCTGAGCTGTGCTCCGTTAAGAGCATCCACATTTCTCCCTCCCCCCATGCCCTCTACGGCAGGGGCGACCTCCACTTGGAGCAACGGCTGTCACTGTAACCCATCTGCCAGGAGACCTTCGTCTCCTGCTCTTGGGACCTGAAGACCTTCCCTGCTCCCAGAAGAGGCTCAGAAGGGGCATCAGGCACAAGGAAGGAGGAAACCAGGCTGGGGGATGACTTTCCACATCCCACAAACAATACCGGTGACATGACCACATCACGACCTCTGGAGAAGGAGGAGTTAGATTTAGGCGTAGCGGGTGTACTCACAGCAGGTGACTCAACCTCCCGTGCCTCAGTTCCCTCACCTGTAACAACCCCTTCCTCCCAGAGCTGTAGGAACGGGAGATGACGTGTCGAGTTCCAGCAAAGGGGAGCTCTGGCAGACTGTACGCACTTACTACACTCAACAAGGGATAACCAAGCAGGGGGAGCCTCTCCCCGGACTCCACCCAGGCAAGACCATCCACCTGCTGCAGACGTAGAGGACTAGCAGCTAGATACAGCAGATGGGGCGTAGCAAACACTGACTCTCCACCCCGCATCCTCCAGAACCTCGCTGGGCCCTTGAAAGGGGAGACAAGCACAACGCTGGAGGTGAAGAGGCCGCTCGCAGAGGTGGGGAGGTGCTCTCAGACAGTGGGGGAAATGCCAGAAACTAGAAGGGAAGGACAGATGTCCACGAAGTCACAGACACAACTCTGAAACAACTCCAACAAAGCAATCGCGAGATGTCGGAAATGAATAGGAACGCGAAAGTGATCATCGAAACTTGGAGGACGTGACCTTTCAACCGCCCAAAACACCCTGCCACACTTCAGTTTGCCCAATCAAAGAAGAGGAGGAGGGAGTCCTAACCCACAAAATTAGAAGTGATCAATTGTAGGCAATAAAAAATACAGCCATGAAGAGGAATTCATTTTATAAACTTTATGCTCTGATCTTTAATCTCAAGAAATGGAGGGCTTCTGAGGAAAATACTAATTACTTCCCAACTGAGTCAAGGAGTAGACAGCCTGACCAGACAGATTACCATAAGACAAACCTGAAAATGCCAGAATTAACTCCGTAAAAGATACTAGGTCTAAATGGTTTCAAGTTAGTTCTTTCAAACTTTCAAGATATGGTTAATAATTGTGCAAGGTCAGTGATTTTAAAGCATTAAAAGTACTTCTCGGTTTATTTATTTTTTTTTTAAGATTTTTTTTTTTTTAAATTTATTTGTCAGCGAGAGAGCACACAGGCAGGCAGAGAGGCAGAGGGAGAAGCAGGCTCCCTGACATGCAGGGAGCCCTATGTGGGCCTCGATCCCAGGATATGGGGATCATGACCTGAGCCGAAGGCAGCCGCTTAACCAACTGAGCCCCCCAGGCGTCCCAGTACTTCTCAGTTTAAAGAGCTGGATTTAGTTCATCTAAAACCTCAGACCTTTGATACAGAGGGTATGTATGTGCACAAACATTACAAGCCAGTCTCATTCATTATGAAAACTAAAGTAAGACTTTCATCTCAAATACTGTGGTTGCATCCAGGCGTAGAGCAAACAAATGATTCACAATCATCCCCTAGATCTTATGGGAGAAAGGCAAAGAATTTAAAAAGAGGCAAGTAAAAGACGCTTTTATATTAGGAGAATTATTAATACAGTTCTTTAATTTGGATCAAAGAAGAGAATTATTAAGATCATTCCATGTTGAAATTGTATATTGTATAAATCCAGTATAACACCATTTCTGATTTGAAAACAAGACCAAAACCCCCCTTTCATGTTTTAAAAGGATTTTTCTAGAAGCGGTTCTTTTTTACCGTGAGAGAGGTTGACCCTGGGGTCTAGGTTCCCGCCCCGCCCCCTCTCTCCCTCCTCTGCCCCTGCCGCTGGGCATGGGTCTGCAGGTCAGAGGCCACCTTTTCAAGGGAGGCTTTAAGACCCACGTCTGCCACCTGTAGGCTTGTGCTCCCGGGATCCATCCACGGCGGGGACTCCCCCGCTGAGGCTCTGCCCGTGCACCAGTGAGCTCTCCTCCTGGGGTTAATCCGTGATCGCCTGGGGTGTACGCCAGCCAGAGCCCAGGATGCTTCCCCCCTACAGACATGGGCCACAGACCGACCTTACAGTCTCGAATAGAAGATCGTGAACAAGATGTTAGGACACTGACCGCTCACGGCGCATTCCTCCCTGCCGACTCTCCGGCGGGCTCGCTGGGCTCACCGTCCGCACCGACACACAGCGGGAGAGGGCTCGGCCAGAACAAGGAGGGACGATCTGAAATGTGCTACCTCGTGGAGGAGCCCTGAGGATATCACGCTGAGCGAAGGCCGCCGGTCGCTAAGAGGTAAATCTGTATGAAGCTGCTCCCACGGAGTTCCTAGAATAATCCGGTGTACGAGACAGAAAGGGAATGGTGGCTGTCGGCTGGGGCCAGGGCGAAGGCGACTGGTTTCATGGAAACGGAATGTCAGTTTTGCAAAAGGAGAACATTCCGGAGATTGGTTGCACAATAACGTGACTATATTTGACGTTACTGAACTGTACACTTGGAGATGGTTAAGACGGTAAACTTTAGGGTATGTGTTCTGTTTTTTTACCAAATCTAGGCACACACACTGCTTCTGCTACTCAGGACATGGGGCTCAGTAGGAGTCTGCGCCTCCCAGAACACTGGGTTCATCTTTGTTCCACCCCCCCGCCCCCAGCTCTGTGATTTGGGGCTACTGTTTGGGCGTGAGGCTCACCACTCTCTAGAATGGATTTCAGAATGATGATGTCCAGCATCTTGGCTGTGAAGACGTTTGCAGGCACGTTACAGAAAAAACAGTCACCAACACAGACCACCGAGTGAAAGGCTTTGATGACTGTGCTCAGGAGCTTGGCTTGCGGAGCCTGGGGACTGGGGGCTGAAGACAAGACCGGCTCTTGGCTTTTAGGGAGCGGGCTCTGGTGGTTGTTGCGGGGGGCCCTGGAGTAGAGAGAGAGGAGGGCAGGGCTCTGGGTAGGTTAGCCTGGGGCCCAGGTGGGCAGAGCCCCCGCACCTGCTGCAGCTGACAGCCACGTAAGGGAGCCCTCGGGAAGTCGTAAGGGAGCACACAGGCACCTGACCCCCCACATGCGGACAAGGATGTGGGAGGCCAGCAGGGCTCAGCGGCGCTCCCTCGAGCCTCACCACGGGGGACGCCGGACACAGAGATGCTCAGCATCCCTGGGGAATGCCCCAGCGGGCTCAGGAGGCGCCTGCCCGGGACCAACAGTGGGATTTGCAAACGGCTGCCACTGCAGCTCCGGGGACAAGCCGCTGTGTGAGACACCCCCTGGGAGAGCCCAGACCACCTGTCAAGGGCCCTGAGCAAGGGGTCTGGGCAGGGGGGTGGCTGGGAGGCAGCACTGGAGGACCCCCCCGGGGATCCCTCCCCTCCACAAGGCTGATTTCCTGCTCCCCCACAAAGAAACCAGTCGTATCCCATCTACTCTGAGGTCCTTTCTACCAACTGTGTGGGGGTCCCCCGGAACGAGGCCTTTTCTCTAAATCCTTCTCTCGGGCCGGAGGAGAAAAGCTTCCACTTTGCTAAGAAGTGAACACGAGCGGGCTCAGAGAACTTGCCTGCTGCCCAACGGGTCAGGTCATCCCTTCCACACAAGGAAACCCTCTGGCTGCGGTCGCCCCCCGAATCAGAGCGCGTGGCCACTGATACGACCGTGACCCGCAGGGCCCAGGAAGCTGGAATTCTCACACCAGCGCTGGGCTTCGGGATCAGACCGGGGCGGGAGGGGGGCGGCGCGGTGCTCCCAACCCTCCCTGACAGGGCAACCCCTCCCACTGCACTTCTGGAACATCCCCAGGGGACAGCATCTACTTGCTTGGCGGGGCAGGTCAGGGCCGAGCGCTAAGGCATAGCAGAGACCCGGCACCCACACAGGTGCTCGCTGAGTTGCTCCTGGTGTTACTTTATTGCTTGTAGTAGCAAAGAGCAACGCTCCTGTAGCGAAAACGAAGGAGTCGTCAAGAATGGGCTACAGGCGAGTTCATCAAAGGACGGGAGAGGCCTTGTCCGGCTCCAGGGAAGAAGCCATGAACAGCAGGGCTCACCCGAAGAAGGGAGGCGGGGGAAGCGGCATCGGAGGGCGAGTGCCAGGAGCCATAGGCAGCACCGAAGACGCAGCATTGGGGGACTTGATGGGCCCCGAAGAGGCAGTCCATCTCTTTTCTAAGAGAAAGGGGCGATTTGTGCTGAGCTTCTGTCCCTGGGACAGGGCGGCCTCACCCCTGCGCCTGGGCCACCCGCTGCGGGAGCCTGAGGGGCGACAGATCTGTGTGGCTCATCCCCAGCCCCGTGCCTCAGACTCCGGGACGCCCCGGTCACAGTCCTGCTTTGTAGACAAAGTGGCCACCTCGCTCCCCCCAGAATCACAGCACTGCGAGCCTCCGACAGCTCTGCCTTCAGCCCAGCTCAGGCCTGGTGGGGGTCTATGACCCTCGAGGTGCCCAAGAGCAGCACAGGAACTCAGGGAGGGCCCTGGGGGTCTCAGAGACCCCTCCCTGCCCCCGCCTGTGCAGGTGGTCCACTCTGACCCCCAGCCTCCTCCCTCATACGCTCTGCGGGAGCCGGGCTCCGCGTGGCTGAGGCCTGTGGCTCTTCAGGACCCGAATTCCATCAGGTGAAGGGACTGCCTCCAGCTCAGTGAAAACGCCGATCCAGGCCCTTCCCACTGGCGGGTGAGGCCTGCCACTAGATCACTTCCTTCCACGGCCATCTGTCACACCCCCTATGGCTTCCCTTGCTGCCCGACTGCTGTGGAGGCCTTGGTCTCTGAGGTCGGCCCCTTGTGCCCTGAGGCCCCCTTCCAGAGCTCCCACGGGCGAGGAGAGACTCACACTCTGACCAGTCTGCTGTGCTCCCAGCTGGCTCCCAGCCCGAGCGGGCTCCCCACGTCACAGCTCAGGGACTGGCATCAGCAGCGTCAGGCTCCAGCACCATCGCGACCACAGTGGTTAGTGGGGAGAGAGCGCACAGCACGCCTGCTCATACAAGACTCTCCCTTTCCTTCTTTTCAAGCCCGACACCCAGGAGTGTTTTCCTATTTTCTCATTTTCTAAGCCATTTCCAGTTGAAAATGACTTTAAATTTACTAAGAAGAGAGACAGCATCCCAACTGTGGGCGCTCACTGAGAGCACAGAGCTGCTGCGTTCCTAGCGAACCCGAGCAAGGGGCAGCAGCCTCTCCCCGACGACAGGGCAGAGCTGCGCCGGACGCCCTCCAGCTGCGTTTACTGTGCTGAGTTTTCGTTCCCAAAGCTTAGCATTGCACAGGCAGGGCCCTTCAGACCCCAAGCCAGCGGACTCGGGAGCCACCACGCCAGATCTAAATTTAGCCGCAGGTTAAGTAAGGGAGAGGACTTTTCACTCCTTTGGTGAATCTCTCCCGTTTACAGGCGGCTCCTGCTCACCCGGGCACGTGAGGGCCTGCGGACGGGTAGGCCGTGGCCAGCCCTCCCAAACCCTCCAGTACCGGTCCACCCTTCCAGAGTGGGGCTGACAGACAGACAGGCCGGGTTAGATCCCGTCACATTCCTCGTCTGCTTCTGAGTGAAAGGCAAGTGGCCGCAGACATGGCCACTGAAAGACGAGGAGCCAGTGACATCAGTCCGGTTCCCCGGCTGGCTGTGGTTTACCATACTCTAGCCATCACCCCTAGATCATTCTCACTGGTCGGGGTTGAGGGGTGGGGGGCACTCAGCATCATTAGGTTTTAAATTTTCTTCAGGTGATTCTAATAGGCAGCACGATCATTAACCACGGGTCCTGACGACCTTCCAAACGGATATTAGCACTTCGGGTGCTTGACTCGTCCTCCATTTAGCAAGCTCGGTATGCTAGCTAGATGCCGTAATTGTCTACAGAGAACATTCACGGGGGTCAAAGCCATGTGCACATTTTGGGAGACGTGGAATGCCAGGGAAGGTTTGAGCGAAGGCTCCCGGGTACTGTGCGGGAAGCGGGGGCGTCTGGACATTTCGGTGTCCGAGCGCTTGATCAGGCCGGGATATCAGCGGGCAGCTGGAAAGACTCCAAGAACATTCTAGAGCCCCTTTGCCATATTATCAGCTCATGAATGGAAAAGAAAAGACGGAAAATAGAGCGTGGTGCTATTCAGACGTCCGCCAGGGACTTCACCCGGGTCCCTTGGCACCGGCAAGGGGGCCACGAGAACAGAAATGCACACAGCGCGCGGCCAAGCTCTGAACTGGACCGCTTCCTCCTGCCTCGCGGTTCTGTTACCTCCTGCTTTGTGTCGGACGAGCTACACCATCTCGCTGCTCCTCGTTGCCTTATAAGGTTATCAATGATGACATGAGTTAACGCATTCCAAGCGTGGGGTCAGTGTTTGGGGTGGGGAATTCCCTCAGCTGACACATGGCCCAGCCCCGAGGAGGGACAGGAGTCCCAGGGTGGACGGGTGGGGGAGGGGGATCCAGCAGGGCCCAGACCACGCCGGGCAGCAGTGACGATGCGGCGTGACCCGGCTGAACTGCAAACATCTGGAAGGCGGTCTTGGCCCTCCCTGTGCATAAGAACACGAGGCTCCAGAGTTGAGGTGAGCTGCCGTCAGATCTAAGAGGCCCACCGTGCCCAGCCTTGGGTCTGCTGTCCAGGCAAGCCAAGCTAGGAGGTTGGAGAGCAACAGCTAGGGCAGCCCTTTCTTATTCTGCTCGGTGTTCAAAGAGACAGGTTTGAGATCATTGTTAGGAGCTTTTTCGAGTAAGAAAGACATCAGATTATCTCATTTCTTTAACATTTATGTTAAAGACATTCTAAATGCCAACACAAAGACCAACTCGATCTCGAGTATTTCTGCATTTTGTATAAATCGAGTGCATTCCTTCGTTTTCTTTTTTCCTCTACAGAAACTGCTCAAACTTTGCAAATTTTGATTTCTGGTGAGGACATGGTTCCGATCAGAGCAACGTAGTTTATATGAAGGACTCTCTTCCATAGAAGCACTGCACAGCGGAGACCCACAACTCACCGCTGGCCTTGAGCAAGTCACTTCGACCCTCTGGCCCTCGGTTTATTTATCTAGAGAGTCACGGTGTTATACTGGTTGTCTAGGGCCTATAATTCTGCAGTTTGAAGAAAAACATTTCTGGATGGATCCCATTAAAATGGACTATGTTATCTCAGAATACTGCTCACTGCATGCTTTCGGTCACCTGAAATGATGGAAGGGAGCTGTAAGGTTAGAGAAGACCCAAGTGACCAGTAGGCCTGGGAGTGGCTCGATCAGTGCCATCTGGTACAGCTGGTGCCCACAGAGTCCCAGGAAGGCCTTTCTGGCCTTTTAGTTCTCTCCACGCAGGTGTTACCTGACTGGGAGGAAAAATATTGACCCCCTTCCTCTAAAAACGTTTTGGAGGCTTGTGTAAGCTATTCCCAAATTCTAGGCGCTACCATAGGTTTGCACAAGGAACTCATCCAGGAGTAGACAATGGGTCAGAAGGCAGATGCTGAGCAATGAAGCCGATAAATCTGGTCCAAAGATGAAGAAAACTTTATTTATTTATTTAGTTAGTTAGTTAGTTCAGGCACTCTGTAGCTCCACCCAGAGGAGTAGAAAGGAGGCAAAGCCAGTGATGAAGACGATGGCATGGACTCTGAGGTAAAGCAATGTTATTTGTAGAGGGTGGGCCCGCCAGCTGCCGCCCAGACCGCTGCTGCAGCTTGAATCTGGTGAGGCTCTCACGAGAGCGAAGCCCAGAACTTCCATTCTGAGCCTCCAGCTTCAGGCACCCACGTCCGCCGTGGGAGCAACTGCCAGTGAGTCACGCACCGCAGTCCTTCTGCCCCCACGCAGGGACACTCCTTCCATGTGACACCCCCCCAGAGCGTAAGAGCCCACAGAGGTAATGTTAGCGCCCCCCACCGACCCCGCCCCGGTTATCCAGATTCCAGATGCACATCTTTGCCAACCTTAGTATGTGGCGTTGGTACGTGCGGGGACCCCAATTCAGTAGGCGCCGCAGGTGCTCCCAGGGATCCGGCTGCAACCCTGGTGAGCGGGGGGGACACAACACTTCTCGGCCCGCACGATGCATCTCACAGAGCCTCACATAACAACTGTGACACAAACAGTGCAACCCTCATTTCCCACTGACTGACGACGGTTCAGAGCGCCGGAGTCCCCGGACCCGAACTGCGTCCCTAACCCGACAAGGTCCTCCTCCGTCCGAGGACATCCGCCCCGGCCGCTGCCCGCTCCACACACTCTCTCCCCTTCAAAGGCAGCCCCGGCCACCAGCACATCCGAAACGTCCCGATTCCCTGGGTTCTACCAGAAAGGGCAGCTCAAAATAAGGAAGAGGGGTCAGGTCTCCCTGAGTCCGCGAGAAAGTAGGTTAACCGGTGGCCGCGAGAGAGAACAAGCGAGAAGGCTGCTCGTCGCTTCTGTATAGCTTTATTTGCGGTTTGTCGGAACCGCTGAGGACGGTCCACAGGTTCCCACAACGCCTGTGGGACGGCTGTCAGCTCGGGGGCTCCTTCCCACGGGGCGGCTGAGGAGCTGCGGCCACGCAGGCCCAAGCCGGGCTCACACCCAGTGCCGGCCCGCACTCAGCGCCGCGCTGAAGGTCCGCAGGGCCCGGTGCGTCCCCCTCACGGCCAGAAGGAGTGACCCCGCTTCGGCCACGTGGCCGGCGTCCTGCAGGTGTCCGGCCAGCCCCTCCGCGTCCCAGGGCCCTCGCTGCGGGCTGGCCAGGAGGTGCTGGACCATGTGCGGGTAGAAGGCAGTGGAGACGCACTTCGCCAGCAGCCCAGCGTCCAGGAGCAGGGACAGGAGCTCTGGGTCACAGTTCGAGTCGTTCACCTTTAGGAAAGCAGACAGGCACAACATGAGCGACGCCTCGCTTCGTCCTCGCCAGCCGATTCGTCACGCACGCCCTCCCCTCCGCCACCCGCCAGCCTCACCCCCTCGGCCCGGGTCACCGGTGCTCGCGCCGCGGAGCCTCTGCCGTCCCCCGCGCAGGCTCACACGCACGGCTCTCCGCGGCCAGGAACCGCCGAGAGTGTGCCCGCCGCACTCCCCCGACTCCTCCCCACGCGGCCGGAGCCGTCCCAGGTGAGGGAGGTGAGGGTGACGACTGCATGTCACGTCGTGGCCGTCAGGAGGCCAGCACAGGAGCTGCGTGTGGGTCAGCCTCGACTTCAGAGCCCGGGCTCCCCGCCGCGGCATGGACCGTGTCCCTGGAGCTCCACCACGGTCCAGGTCCTGGAACCCCAAACCTCCCCTGTCCGTAGACCCACATGAAAAACCTTCCCTCCAGAACAGGAAGACCTTTCTTCTACTCCGCTGAGAAAATACATCCGTCAACGCCGCTGATGTACAGAGGGTAAGGGACAGGAGGGCCGTAGGCTACTCTTGCTTAAGCCTCTAGAAAGCTTAGTACCTAACTTACCTTTTTAAAATAATAAAAAAAAAAAGATTTATGTATTGTGGAGAGAGACAGAGCACTCGTGTGCGCAAGCCCACAAGTGGGAAGAGGGAGAGTCTGCAAGCAGATTCCACGCTGAGCCTGAGCCCACTGTAGGGCTCGATCTCATGACCCCGAGATCATGGCCTGAGCTGAAATCAAGAGTTGGAAGCTCAACTGACTGAGCCACCAGGCAGCCCTTTAAGACATTTTTATATCACTTTGGAGACCAATGTCATGGGGCTTGTTTTCAGCTTGGCTATCCTGTGTTTGCTCCCTCGTCTTACGGCTTGGTGTCTGTATGGTTCTCCATGGCTGTGACACGTAGCCTAGACGTTTCTATTTAATATTATTGTCCATATTCTTTGTAAGAAATGAAGTTAACATTAGTCACACTCAAAACCCCAAGCCCCTCATTGAAACCAGCTTCATGACGGTTCTTCTTAATGTCACTGCGCACCGTTAGTAGATTTGGTTGTAGGAACCTCTATTGTGGCATTTCACAGCCAATTACCTAACATGTAGACCAGCTATGTTATACAATTGAACACAGCGTGGTCTTCCCAAATGTTCCATGACGAGGAGGTCAACTGTGTCCACCAGCTTCAAGAATGAAAACCAAAGCCACTCTGGGAACAGGAATTGTTCCCACTGTCAGAGAGCATCCATCTTTCCTGCAACCTGGTGATCCTTTAAAACCAACAGAAACGTCGGCCCCAAGGCCCTCACCCCTTCAGGATGACATTTTCCCTAAGTCTCTCCCCAAGCCTCGGACTCCTCCTTCCTCCACACTCCGCGGCTCTTGTACCCTCCATCGTCATCCGTACACCCGTCTCCCCCGCCAGACCGGGGGCTGCTGGAGGGCACGGAGGTTTGATCCTCCTTCCGGTCCAGCATCCAGTTTAATCAACACGCGCTCCATGGCCGCACGAACCTGCATTCGTGAACACGGTCACATGTCTGTAAACCGCGCAAGAACGGGACAAGAACACGATCCCTGCAGAGAATCCGCGTCCAGCTGGATTCTGGAACTGCACAGTCTCCTGCCAAGCCGGGGCCTCTCACTCTGTCAGCCCGAGCACACACGTCTCAGCCACTTTGGCTCAGGAAGACGCTCCGGCTGAACTCCGTTTAGGAGCTCTTGTTTGTTTTTGTTTTTAGAGACTGGATGGTAGGAGAGGAAGGCGGTGTGAAACACCAGCTTTTCCACTGCAAGGGACACGGGTGCTTCCAACACTCCCCGCCGGGGCTGTGAGGGGTTCCATGTGCCTTCTCGCCTTCCAGCTTCCCTCCTCCTCCTGCTTCCCAGCGGACAAGAATCTTGACCCCATGTAGGTGCTGCCCCCGCCATCCCCGTGTCCACACTGACGGACGGCTGCCCACGTGCCAGCGAGCCCTCGGTCTCAACTTTAAAGCATCCCCTTGAGACATTACCGCAGTTGAAGGATGAAAAAACCCATCCGATGAGGTCAAAGTCACGTGCCCAGTGTCTCGGGGCTGCTCATCGGTGAGCTGCACCAGCAGCCCTCATCCCGGGCGTGCCTACTGTTTGCGCGCCTCCGGAATATGGCCTCTTCCAAGCCAAGATCTTTTCTCTGTTTACCCCCGCAACCCCGATGGCCAGAAGAGTGCTGGCCCCATGCTAGGGGCTCGGCAAGACCTGTGGGATGAATCCATGAGTGAATGAATCATTCCTCATCCTTTCTTTGTTCGCTGCTGCGCGCACACACACACACACACACACACACACACACACACACACACACACGGCACCCGAGTCCCTGCGCATGTTATTGTTCTGCTCACTCTTCACAAGAAAGAATCCCTCCACCTAGCCCTCTAGGCGGGAACAGAACGCGTGCTAGGATGCTCCTGGCAAATGTTTGATAAAATGTACAGATTAAAGGCTCAGCGTCCAAACACCGCAGGGCAGTACCTTCTCTGCTGCCCTGAACAAGTCTTCAAGGCTAGGACACCTTTATTATTCTGTTCACTCACGATCCCTCCCTTTGGAGGCCTGAAAGTCTCCTAGAAAAGGAGAGATGGGTTTTTCTAGCTTGAGGAGGAGACGGGGGTTCTGTCCATGCCAGCTGCTGCGGGCCCTCTCACTCCCGTCTCTGTCCGCTTTTCTCCAGGGCAACGGCTTCCTTAAAATCGGTTTCCGGCTGGATGCACCCCCGGCCTTCCAGAGAGCTGCCGTGGGCTGGCGGGTAGGGTCCGCGGCAGGCGGGCAGGGACAGGGTGGGCGTCCACTCTCTGAAAGTTCTCTAGGTACTCCCTGAAGCCTAAGGCAGAAGTCATGGAAATCAAATACAGAATTGCCCCTTTGGCCCACCCCGAGGTCTCCTTAAGAAAGGTTGAGTCTGAGACTGCTGACCTGCACTGAGCTGGGCAGTGGCCAGGCCAAGGTTGAGGGTGTAGAAATTCTGGCGTAATGTCTTGTCTTCAGGTGCCGAGAAAATGGAAGTGGCTGACCTTATTTCCTTTCTCTGACCTTGTACTTGGTTTCCAGCTCTTTGCAAAAGATCCAGAATGGCCAGAGTATATTTTGTAATTGTCACATACAAGGAAAATACTTATTCTGTGCGTATTTGGGACAAAATAGGGAATGAGAGACTACAGAAAGAAAGATGGCTTTTGTGAAGACTCCTTCCAACAACTGCATCTTAAAGAAAAGGAGCCTGAGGGTCAGAGAAGAGAAGGATGGCCTGAGGACACCAAGAGCCCAAATTGCTTCTCTCCACTTGCCAGGCCTCCTGCCTCAGGGGAGCCAAGGCCAGCTGGGTCGTCAGCGGCACAGAGTGCTTGGAGCCCCCCCGAGCCTTCCTGGGCATGACCGTCCCACTGCGGAGTTGCCACAGTAATTTGTTAAGCCTCAACTTTTCCCCATTCTTGTTTTTGACCAAAATTCTAACTTAAGGCCCTAAAAGTCTGATGCTGTCTTACCACCCATTACCCCTAACCTACTCTGTTTTCCTTTTTGGAATCTAAAAATAAAATAGTAGTATTAGGGGGCACCTGGGTGGCGCAGTGGGTTAAGCCTCTGCCTTCAGCTCAGGTCATGATCCCGGGGTCCTGGGATCAAGCCCCAGTCAGGCTCTCTGGTCAGCAGGGAGCCGGCTTCCCCCTCTCTCTCTGCCTGCCTCTGCCTGCTTGTGATCTCTCTGTCTGTCAAATAAATTTAAAAAACAAAAACAAAAACAAAAAAGGTAGGAATAGTTTTAAAAAACAAATAGTCTATATGTGGACCACCAGAAAATGACTTTTTCCTCCTTTCTTCTCCAGTAATTCTCCATGTGCACAGAGATGTTTTCACAATCATACAATATTTGTAGTCTAGCTTATTAATGACGTTAAAAATTTTTTTATTGTTTTTACATAGTTTTTAGTATTAAAAATTGTAATGGCTACAAAATTGTCTACTGATAGCGATAACATTTATTTAACTTCTCCTGCTTGGAATATTCCAGCTGTTTTTAAATGTTTGCTATTACTGAAGTACTATCAGTGAATTTTTTTCTGTGTGTGTTTTCTAGGAATCATTCCCGTAGGATAACTTACCAGAGAGGCATAACCAGGGTGTTCCGGGACAAACTGTGCCCCTCCCCCATCGCCATGTTGGGTCCTAACCCCCAGGACCTGAGACCGTGACTTCACTTGCAGAAAGAGCCTTTACAGAGGCAATTGGGTTTAATGAGTCACATGGGCAGATCTAATCCAGTCTGACTGGTGTCTTCATCAAGAGGAGAGGACACACACACACACACCCGCCCGAGGGGCAACCCTGTGAAGACTCAGGGCGAAGGTGGCCATCTGCAAACCAAGGCGAGAGGCCTCAGGAGAATTCAATCCTGCTGACATCCTGACCTTGGACTCTGGCCTCCAGAACTGTACGACAACACACTTCTGGGACTCGAGTTGCCCAGTCTGTGGTGCTTTGTTACCGCAGCCCACACACACTAACACACAGGAAAGAGGACCTGAAACCTTTCTTGGCAGGGACATGAACGGGGGTGCAGCCATAGTAAAGCCAACTGTCCAGTTTACGCGGGGAGCACCCAAGGAGGAGTGTGTCGGTCTCACTGTAAACGTCTCCGCTTTGGCAGTTATTATTTTGAAAACAAAATTATTTTGCTAATTTGGGAGATGCATAATGATACCTCAAGGATGCTTTAATTTGAATGTTTATTTGCAAGGACTGTTTTCCTCCACACTCGTTCCTACCATTTTTGTTTCTTATTGTGGGAAGCATCAAACCCTTCGCTCCTTTACCAGAGTCGTGACATCACTCCTTCCCACGTGGAAGGGTTCTCTGGATAATGTTAACCCTGATTTTAGTTATAATGAACATTCTAAACTGTTTGCAATTCTGTTCGGATTATTTGTTGTTTTATAGAAGTTTTACATTTTTACATTGTCAGGAAAAGAACTGTTCCTTTATGTTTTTTTTTTCTATTGCTTTAAAGCTTAGAAGTTACAATTCCTCAAAGGATCTGATATATATATATATACACATTTTTTTCCTGATTTTTAAAAATATGTAACTTTTTAATGGACCAAGACTTACTTCAGTATATAGTCTGTGGAAAACAACTCGTGCCTGACATCTGCTTGACTGGTGCTTTCCCAGCTTGAGGAAAAAAATATGTTCTGTCATTTCTGGACTCAGTTGGATGTTGGAAATAAATATGAAACAAGTCCAGGAGGATTAGTTGATTTAATTCCTCTGATCGAATAACTTTTGAATTCGAGTGACAGGCAGTCTGGTCTTGGGAAGAGTAGACAGACATTGGGCTAGAGACCAATTTCCAGTCTTGGTTTCTTTGCTGAACAGCTGTGTGACCTTGTTAAGGACAATCTCTCAGATTCCACATCTGAAAAACAGACAGTGTCTAAGGGCTGTGATAGCCTATGCTTTTAAGTGCCCAGCACAATGCCTGGTGCAGAGTTCAAGTTCAGTAGAGGGACAAAGTTACTACAGTGAAACAAACAAGGCATGAAGCATGTTCTAGAAGGGGAAGGCGTACACATATCATAAAATGGGTAATGCTTGCCATCTCAATTACTGATTATTTTTTCTGGAATTAATTTTTGAGAATAAATGAAACTTTGAAGATCTCGGGAAAGAAATCTATTAAAGCACAAAGTGCTACCGTCTTCCAAGTCATGAAAATGTTATCTGCTTAATTCCGGTTTCCACAACAGGTAATGAACGTTCTCTGAATTAAAATCTTTGATTTTTATGGATCTATACCAAATGCAGAGTAATTACAATAATGAGGTAAGCTGAAATTCCACTAGCATAATGTATGCAGGGCCTCATTCCAATTATTTTAAAGAAGATTATTTAATATTATTTCACTGTTTACTTGAGGACAGGATATTTGTCTCAGTTTTACACATACTGCTACTAATAAAAGTTATTAAATACCAACTACAAGGGCAGAGAAATAAAAGGGCAGCACAATTGTATACTTGGATAAGAAAAGCGCCCACAGGGTATCTTCTGTCTCTCTGTTTGTCTGAATGATATGCGGACTCCACTTCCGCAGAAGCACTCTAGCCCCCCTCCCGGCATGAAATGTCACAGTACGCCTCTTCTGAAACCAAAACGAGGACAAATCACCTAACTTAGGCTCTAGCAACAGGAGAGAATCTTGCAATGCCGAGCTTGCTCACCTCTGTGACCACAGCAAATGCTGCACCGAGGGCCCTGAGTTTGGCTGGTTCCACACTCTGTACCTACCTCCTTCCCACTTTCATTTCCTGTGCAATTAATTGTGTCACATGTGACTCTCCCCGTAATGCCTTTGAACATAAGATGTTATTTTACTTGACCTTCACAAAAATCCTCACCCCTACACCCAGTACCAGGCTGTTCACTATCCGTGCAGCCTAGAAACCGAATAGATTGACCTACAGGGAGTGAGTTGCCCGTCCCCAGAGGTACCCAGCTAAGAATTGTGTGAGACAGCGGTTTTGAGGAAGCCCTCCAGAATGGAAGAGACTCTCACTAAGAAGGAAGTAGTCGGAAACCTGGATAGAGTTAAAGAGGAGACAAAGAAAGGAGAACTTCTTGGTTCTGTAGAACATCTGTCATGTAAAGATGCGCTTCTGGGAATCTTGGAAGCTCTCCCTCCAACCCAGACACGAGTGCACTGTCAGTACTGCCGGTACGTTCCTGTGCCTTCTGGGCAAGATGAAAGGGGCTAAGACTCCCCAATACTACAACACGCAAAGGACGGTCCCCAGAAGCAACTATTCTGAACAGCTCCATCGGGCAGGGCGACGATCAAGACAAAGGAGCAGCTTTCAATCTGCAGGTGCTCTCGTACCACGAGGGTTATCAGAAACCGGTGGGGGCACCCCGGGACGTGGGGAGCTCCCGGCCCTCCCAGCCCCCAAGAGCACTTGACCTCGGAGTCTGAGCGGGTTTGAAAAAGGAAGCCCTGTGGTGGCCAGGCTGTTAGACCAGTTCTGCCCGAGTCTCTTTCAGAGCTAATATGATGAGAGATGCTTCCAGCAATTTCATTTCTCTGCAGAGAGAACCCACGTGTACCGTAAGACAGCCTGTCCCGTCGCGGCATGGCTGAGGACAGGCTCTGAATGTTGGGTCCAGCGTTTCAATTTCAACGCTGGCTCTACTAGCCAGGTGACCTCATCTGAGTCTCTGTGTTTTCATCTGCAAAACTAGAATGCAATCTTCTTACAAGGTTATTAAGAAGAGAAAGTGAGGCTGTGCCTACTACAATGCCTGGCAAAGAGCTGGTGCCAGAAAGATGGTGGTTATTAGCTTCAGAGAGAAATGCTTAATTGGGTGTGATTAGGCCGTATACCCTTCCTCTGAAACCCCTGAATGACGCTCTCACTAAGCATCGTAGTCCAGGACCGATCCCGGGCGAAAGGGTGCAGGTCGAGGCACTGAGCAGTACTAAGGAGAAGGCTGTGAAAAGCAGAAGCCAGCGCAAATCTGGAACTGTTCTTCAGTCTACACAACTGTTAGGGATCAACAGCTGCTTCCTCTGATCAAATGAGTGATGAGTTTCACCCTGCGGAATATCCTCCAGAGATCTGAACATGGCAGCAGGAAAATCCTTCTTGGACAGAGTAAGGTTTTGGAGGCGAGTTCACATCTCACCAAGGCTGATGGACAGACAGCCCGACTTAACTTCGACTTACGATTTTTTGACTTTACGAAGGAGCACAAGCAACACACATTCAGTAAGCATCACTGCGTTTGGATTTTGGCTCTTTTCCTGGACTAGCAACATGCAGTGCGATCTCTCTTATGAGGCTGGGCAAAGCCACAGCTGCCCACCAGTCATGCGACCATGAGGGTGAACATCTGATACGCAGACCACCCTCTTCCGTACCCATACAGCTGTTCTGTTTCTCACCTTCAGCACAGTAGTCAACAAACTACGTGAGACATTCCATACTTTATTATAAGATAGGCTTTTGGTGTTAGCTGATTTTGCCGTAGATTAACGGAAACGTTTGGAGCGTGTGTGGGGTAGGTGAGGCTAAGCTCCGATGTTCTGTAGGCTAGGTGAATTAAATGCATTTTTGACTTATGATATTCTCAACTTATGATAGATTTATTGGGACGTAACCCCATTGTTAGCTGAAGAAGATCTCTACCACACCAGGGTTTTAATTACTCATCAACAACCTAATCTCTAAGACAGACTTTCTATTTCTTCGGGAAAGAGACAGCGAGCTGTAAGACGTTACACACTCAACACTAGAGATCTGCAAATTTCAGAAGAGCTTTGAGAAGGAAGCAGGCGCCGCTATCGGAGGTGAAGCGGGTACAGTCTCGGGCACCAGCACTCACGCGCCATCCGTGCAGCTGTAAACACTGACGAAGCTGTCAGCATCTCACAGCTTACAGTGGAATAACACATGTGATCAGTAAGCAAGGGGGGCGCTTTTCCACCTCGGCCCACAAGTTTGCAGGAGCAATTGCCTCTCAGAGTCTCTGTGCTGGACACTTTTTCTTTTAATGTCAACAGGAACTAGCGTCCATAATCGTTAGGGGGGAAACTGAAGTCACCGGTGACCTCAGGCCCTCTCCTAACGGATGGAGTGAATAGCAAAATAAACACAAAAGAAGAAAGCAAAAAAAAAAAAAAGAAAGAAAGAAAAAGAAAGTAAATGTATTATATCTTCCACTGCAATACCACATAGGATTTAAAAACAGCTAGTCAGAAAAAAAAACGTAATAAAATAAAATAAAAATGGCGGGTGAGGATTCCTGCACAAAGGCTCACTGCAACTCTTCCCTTAGAGAAGACCTTTGAACGGTGCCGGAAGAGAGTGACGAAGGACAGCTAGCATTGTCGAGATGACAAAGTGACAGGTGGAGAAGAGGTGAGGAGCTGCCACAGGCTGCCGGTGGGAGGTGTCGCGGCGGTGCGGGGGGGGTGGCCGTGGCTCTGAAGGGGCGCCCGAGGGATCCCTGGGATGGAACCGTATCTTGACCAGAGTGGGGGTGACACAAATCTCCGCGCGACGATACCGCACACAGACTCCCCCCCCAAATGAGGGCGTGTCAGAGGACTGGACAAATGCCACTGCTCCCGTCCTGGCTAAATGCCACACTGCGGCTGCACCAGACATCACCACTGTTGGCAACTGGACGAAGGGTGTAACGGATCTCGCCGCAGTGTTTCCGACAGTTGAAAGCGAAGTTAAAATCATCTCAAAATAAAGTTAAAAATACATAAGAACTGGAAAACTCTGCCAAACTTTAGCACCGGGTCTGACGATACGAGGCATTTTTATGAACACATTTCAGGGTCACAGACGGGTTACCTGATGGGAACCCCCAGCCCCAGCTGGAGAGGTTACTATTAAGTCTCACCACCCAGTGCCCGCGGGTGAGGGGCTTGGGGGCGGGTAAGTGACTCAGCTTAGCAACTGACTTCTCTGCTTTGGAACTTTGCATCCAGAGGCCACAGAGGTGTCCCTGTGGTCATCACGACCTCAGGCAAACCAGCCTCAGGCCGCGGGCCTATTTCAAAACCACAGAGTTTTAGCACAAGGCTGCGTGCTGCGCGTCGGATCAAGGTGCTACAGAGATACATCAGCACCACTTCAAAATGACTTGGGTGCTGCAAGGTTCCCATTTGGTTTCTTATTCTGAAAGTGTGTGTGTGTGTGTGTGTGTGTGTGTGTGTGTGTGTGTGTAGGGGGGTGGGGCAGGGCAGAGGGAATGGGGGCGTGTCTGGAGGGGTGGCGGGCAGCCGTTAGGGAGTCCCAGCGCTGGCTGCAGTTCTATGAGATGCACTGGAGATGAAGAATCTTTAAAATGAAAACTGATACACTTGCCTATGCAATTTTGAACTGCATTGCGAGCTCTGTGCACGACGGATACGGAAAGGCAACGTATAATAAATCACTGTTTTATTCTCGAAGAGACCCATGGCAAATTTAGAATACTTAAGCAGCGACACTAACACAGGGTGCGGTGGTGATGAGGAGGAAAAGCACTGAAAATATGCAGTCTGCTTTTCCTCCACGTGTGTCCCTTCTTCCTGATTTCTTGGATTTACAATTAAAAAAAAAAAAAAACAGGCTAAGGAGAAAAGAATCCACCGTAATTCTTAGCTTCTTGTAAATTCCCCACAAAATGCAATGTTTATGTTGGCACAGATGGATGGGCGGGCTACCAGCACACAGGTCTCCGGCTCTCTCTATTTCTGTCAGTCTCCGGAGAAGCCCTGCTCTGACCAGGCTTCAGGGATAAGGAAGGCTAGTCCCAAAATCTTTACAGAATTCAGAAATACATCTCAATGAATAAACGCATTAGACTTTTCTCATTTTGTTCATTATGACCATTTCCAAATGCAATTATGGTCCGTGCTCTATAACCATATACCTAACTTCCTGTGCCCACTGTTATTAAATCTCCTCACTGTCTCGTTTGACCAGTCTGTATCTTCCGCGGTAGAATTCTCCTCCCCTCTCTGGTCCCTGGAAAACATCGCCTTACATTTCTGTGAAAAACTCACCTGCGTGAGTATACCCACACAACTGAAATTGTGTGTGTGTGGTGTGTGTACACGCTCACAAAACTTCAAATGAAAGAATGGTCTCCCTACAGAAGGGTTTCAGTAATACATACAACACATTCACACAACACAAATTCATTAAAACACAACCCTGATCAATCTATTCCCAAAGTGTAAAATTTTAAAAGGCAAGAACAAGTTTCTTCCTTAATCACGAAGAAGACAACCAGCCTTGAGGGAGAAATCTCAGGCCTTGACTTTAGTACGTCATTCCTCAAGCCAAGACACTGCTTCAGTGGCACTTTAGTTTGCCAGAGGAAATAAGAGCTTGAGACTTCAGATGGCTCCAGTAAACGTAACTTGTAGCCACCATCTCACCTTTAATTAGTACGTAACCAAACACCTACGTCCAGGCACAGAAGCCTGCCCGCCGCAACAAATTCCCTCGATCCAGATTTCAAGTGGCGAGGACAAATCCACTGGTCCTGGACGGCTGTGACATTTCCCTAAAGGGACTAATAGGCTGCTTCTCTAGAGAAACTGCTTCCTTATTCGGATTTGTATTCTCAGCACATAAACACGAAGTCTGGTTCATGGGAGGAGTTCAGTACATGTTTATAAAATACACATTTACTTCTTAGACAAAATAGAAAGAGTTAATGTGGTCAGAGGACATTGCAGAGAAAATGGTCTGAGATGAATCATGGATATTACTTATGAGAATGACAATGCAAATTCATTTCTCGGAAACACACACGAGAGTCAGCCCCCCTGGAATACCTGGCCGACGGCGGTGACGTGCTCCAGCGCCACGGCATGAAGGCGCTCATCCCGGCTCTCGAGGAGAAGTTTCAGGGCTGGGAGCAGCAGGGACTGGCTGAGCAGCAGTGAGCACAGCTCCTTCACGCCCTGAAACCACAAGTACAATCAGGTGAGTGAGGAGGCAGGAGGCACTCCGTATCTCAGGCACTACTCTGGTTGGGGTCTCTTTCCGCACCTTTTCGTAGGAGTGTTGTGTGTCTCTGCATGTATGGAGCACAGATAGGGCCACGCTGATTTAGCATTTGGTACCTGCTTCCTTCATTTCACAACAGATAGTAAATACCTTCCTGAGCTCTCAGATATTCACCTGATACTCACCAGACACTGCATTTCACGGCTGCCCAGGGTCCCCCTGCATGGATAGAGGACTGTGGTCTATTCTTCTAATCGCTCCAGAGCTCTAGTTTCCCCACCAGCAAAATGGAGGTAATTATATCTGCTTTGCAGTTTTGTGTGTGTGTGAGAATAAGTGTTAATGAATAATAACACACAATGCTCGGCCTCTCCTAGACACTTAACAAATGGTAAAAATTATTACCGGTTGTTATTATCAACAATATCGAGTTGTCCTCTGCAACAAGAAAAGCCAGCAACTTAAACATTTAAAAACCTGTTTATAATTCTAATGTCAAGGTGAACTGAATGTTTCATGAAAACTATCTGTGGTCCAGAAAAATGAAAATGCATTTGGATCTCCACATAGACATTTGAATTTTATCCTCAGTGTTTTATTATCCTAGCTGAACCTGTCATCAGAGAGCAGACTTTTATATAAGATAACAAATGATAATCCTTCACAACGAAAGTATAAGAGAATAGACAATAAATTTGCAAGCTCTTCCTCCCTGCTGAGCTGTGTGCTCCCCGGTGTCCTAACTAGCTGTAACAGAAAGAACAGAACATCTGGACCAAGAACCAGACAATGAGTGCAACTTATTACACAAAGCAAGGGCTGTTTTTGAAAGAACTGAGAAATCACTACCCACCACCAGTGCCATGGGACTGATCTTTCTCTTGCACTCCTCCAAGAGTGGCATATCAGAGAAGAAAAACTCAAATTTATGACATTTTCATAATTTCTTTGCATTATTATAAAGTGTAGATAAAACAAGAAGCTTCTATTTAAAGCCCAGGATAAAGGCCTCTCTGGCATTCCATTCACTATAGTGTTTTCACCTTTCCCCTTAGTGCGTCTACTGGAGATCAGCAAGGGCTTCGGTTTCAGATTGGAAGGTCCTGCTACATGACCTTGTGTGAAACTGATCAACACCGGCAGGGTAACAGGTTTGTAAGGGGTGTACTTCAATCATCCTCTGTGAGCCCTAACCTACACAGTCATATGGTCTCACTGAGCATCTGGGCCAGAGAGAAATGCAGATTTGTAATCTGAGATGCCAAAACCTGCAGAGAATATTTGGGAAGATGAAACAGAAACTCCCATACATGACAGTTTCACATAGCTGTCACCCATAAATGCTTCGGTCTCCCTCCTCCTCCTGGAATGTCCCAGCAATGCTCCCCCACCTGCACGTTCCTCGGTGCCCAGGAGACCTTCCGGCCACCATGGAATTTTCTGGATCTCTGCTGTCTCACATGGCAGCCAGGAGCCACATGTTGGCTAGTGAGATCTGCCAAGTGTAATCCAGGCACTGTTTTAAAATTTTTATTCAACTGTCCTTCACTTAAATTTCAGTACCCACACATGGCCGTGGCTACCGTCCTGGCAGTGAAGCAGACACAATGAGCTCCCGCACACCTCTGGTCTGTGCACAAGCCTTAACCTCTGCTGCTTCTCTGCCTGCGAGACCCCTACTGGTTCTCAGGGTCTCAGCTAAAAAGGGCCCAGGAAAACCCCAAGTCTTAAAAAGACACCTCTGATCTCCCAGGCCCAGCACTCCTCCGTTCCCACCATACTTCGTAAACATTTATTCGCCTGTTCATCTGCCGCACTTTCCCTTCTCTGTATTCCAAACTTGCTCGGTATATACTATACCTTCAAATAGTCCTATATAATTCCTTCTCATCTCATATCTACTCGTTGACTGAGTTATCAGTACTAGGTAAAGAGGTATTTCTCAGCACTTTATGATAACTTAGACTAAGCACAGCACAACAGCTTTGAGGACAAGTTTTATCAAAATAACCTGGATACCCTTCGGAGCAGACAACCTGGACAGATGGTGAGGAAGTGTGTCGGCCTAACTGTCTAAGACAGGTGCTTAAAGGAACTTACCTTCTCCTTCATCCCCGTTTCTTGACCCCTAAATTCCCATATTTAGAGGATTTTTTTCCCTTCATGACTCTTTGAATGCCTTTAGGTCATGCCTGCTGTTGCTCATGGTACTTGCTGAATTATGGCCTTTACGGTTTTGCTGATGGAAAATATTACCTGAAGGATAAAATCAAGGACATCTAAGAACGGAGGAGTCCTTTTTGAGCTGCTGAGTATTTTTAATCTCTTAGCTAACAGTGATTGGCTAAATACTCCCTATTTAACGTCTATACTAGGTTTTCTCTGCGTAGTTTCCCCTCTGTTGCAAGAAGACAGTGTATCAGTTTTATAGAGGGATTTTGGGAGCTCTAAGAAAGGTCAAAATAGCAAAGGGAACCAGAAAACACCCCACAGGTACCTTCCCAGCTCAAACCTGTCTAGCCATCAAGATACAGAATAAGAGACCTCGAATGCGAGGAACAGGTATGTCTGGGCCCAAAGCCAGGCCAGAACCCAGGGGACTGTCCTCTATGGTGAGGCCCCGGGCACGGCTCCTGTGGCTGCTGGGTGTCAGAGAAGCGGGACCAGTCCCCCTGCTCATCCTGGGGTACCCTGCTCCTGAAGACATGGTAGGGCCTGTGGCAGGAGCGAGAGGCAAGGTGTACAGGGCTGGGTGTCATCGGACCGGACAATCGAACTCCAGACATTATCAAAAGTAACTCGACTGCGAGAGGGAACAATCACGTTGACACTTAGCTGCTGGACATTAGCTAGGCTCCCTCACCGGCTGGCGTCTAACTCCCGCCCACTTGACTCAATGCCCCTGTGACTCTTGCTGGCTCTGGCTGTGCCTTTAAAAAACCGGGGACCTTCGGGGTCGGTCGCAAATAGCTGGAACTTGGAATTTTAAATCTCTAAATGCCGAGAATCTGTTTTGTGCCAATTTCTCATTCTGAATATCTCCCGTTCCTGAGAATGTTTCATATATTGCCATGGATACAAGCTAAGAAGGAGAATACAGACCTTTCCAGACTGTAGGACACATGACCTATGAGCAACATTGATTTTATCCTTCTGGTAATATTTTCCACCAGCAAAACCAGCATGACTGGAAGTAAACAGGTACCAGGAACAACAGCTGGGATCACGTGAAGACGTTCTCAAGAGTCATGAAGAACGAAAAAAAATCTCTAAATATGGGAACTTAGTGGGGGGATGGGAAATGCAGATGAATCAAAAGGTTATGTCCTTTTAAGTACCCTGTCCCAGACAGGCACATGTACTTTATAAGCCATAGAGTAAGGCAACCAAAGGTACTGGGTTACAAAAAAGTGAGTCATGGATAATTTTCCCACCACGGTGATATTCAACATTATGCAGTTCTGAAATTAGACTGTAATTTCCAAATGCTGTAAAATAAACTTAACAAGACATTTCCATTTCTTAATTACAGTGTTCCTTCCTTTGTAACAATTTTAACTCACATTTGAGCACAGTTAACAATCAATAAAAATAGTACATAACCTTGACAAGATTCCTTTAATCATGGTATCCTAAGACAAAAATCTGTACATGTACCCAGTTGAAAGACAGCACTGAGGCTGCATAAGGAAAAACAAACAAAAGAAACCGTGGCAACGCAACTCATTTGATGATAATTACACCTCGTCTCATCAAACTGGAACAGACAAGTGATAAGGACCCCCTTCCAAATGGGGCTCAATCTGGTACCTTTCTGCCACCTCCAAGAAAACTGCGGACCTATGGAAAAGGTCCTAACAGATTGTCTCAGGTCCTCCTCGAAGGCCTGGAGACCTTGAAGAACACTCAGAACTAGAGTCGCCTCGGAGATGACACAATCTAACCTTGTTTCAGAGGCCAGAAATGGTAGGTCTGGAGCATCTGGTGCTTTCCTCAGGAACACAGGTCATCTCTGGCCCCATGTGGAACAGGAGGAAAAGCACAATCTCATGCCTCGCCAGGCCTCCGGCTGTTATAGTGCATCTCCTGTCCCCGCCCTTCAGGTGCTCCCAGTCCCAGTGAAGAGGAGAGACCAGGAGATCCCTCTCTGTGATGTGTGAGGAGGACTCTAACAGATGCAGGCTTACAGCACTGCGCTACCCATTCTGATTCCCCTAAAACACTCAGGAATCACTGGTCCAGAGATTCTTAGATCAAGCAGGACCACAGCAAATAAAATATTACTCCATTTGTCAAAGTGCTTCAAGCTGGCCATAGGAGCATGCCGGGGAGGCTGAGTCTTCACAGCTACTTAGTTTCTCATTTAATCACTGACTCCTTTTTTAAAAATAGGAAATACAAAGCATCACTTATGATTCATTAGTCAATAAAAAAGAACAACATGGGCGCCTGGGTGGCTCAGTGGGTTAAAGCCTCTGCCTTTGGCTCAGATCATGGTCTCAGGGTCCTGGGATCGAGCCCCACATCAGGCTCTCTGCTCCATGGGGAGCCTGCTTCCTCCTCTCTCTCTGCCTGCTTCTCTGCCTTCGTGTAATCTCTGTCTGTCAAACAAATAAATGAATAAAATATTAAAAAAAAAAAAAAAAAAGAACAGACTTTTTCCTCCATGTCCTAGAAGGTTGCCCCCTAAACTTCAAGTACAACGCTAAGAGTACTCAATACTGCTTTGGACATTCGGATGTGTTAGTCACCCATCGCCTGGGGGCTGAACGCTCACACATGTAACTGTTGCTAACTTTCATTATGTGGTCAAGGTCAGAGATGCTGCAGCCGTGTTCTCAGCGAACTTCCCTTCCCTGCCTCAGCACTAACTGTAGCAAAACCAAACCGAGGAGGATATTTAAGTAAGCTAACAAACTTCTCCAGGTAATGATAGAGATCCTAACACCCTTCCACCTAAAACACCAATAATCCAGGCTTATAGACTACAGGCCATTCTTGAAGAAGTACCCTAGGAGAGGGGGGAAAGGGCAGTAAAACTTAAAGAACTACGTGTAACACCTTCAATACGCGAGCACCCCAGGTGTGTTAAGAGCGGCTCCCGTGGAAGTATTTCTCTCCTCCGCATTCAGCAGGGCCTCGGTTTAGGGACCAGGTCCGCCCTCCGTTGCCTGAGTGACCTGAAACAGGACCTTTGCTCTCAGAGCCTCTGTTACATCTGCTGAAAAACGAAGGTCAAGGAACCTCCTTCCGGTGGTGGCGAAGGTCAAACCAGATGGTGGGAGCGGGAGGCCGAGAGTGCTAGCGGGCGCCGGGCAGCACCGTCACCCAGCTTGAGACCCTAAATCGTGCTTCCCCAACCAAGACGCAGCAGAACTGGCGGGGCCCTTCTGGCATTTGGTCCTGATCTAACAAAGCCTGATCGCAACTGATGTTAAGGTCAAGATGAACCCTTGTTGTTTACCTACTACTCACCCTTGGGGGGACGATAAACTGCATGGAGTCCCCAGCTCCACGCAGCATGCTAAACCCCGCCGCGGGTGAGAGAGCAGTGACACGGCCGTGGTTGCAACCCTCAGGGGCTCACAATATAGCCCAACACACCACAGGTAAGGAAGTAGCTGATGCAAGCAAACCACATGGTGGGGTATAAAGGGATCAGGATCTTACAGAAGAATTTTGTCGTTCTGGTCATTGGAAGACTTCTTTCAAGGGATAAAATATTTTAAAATTCAATCACAAAACACCCAGACCCTCATTCAGAAAACAATTCATTAAATGTACATTCCTAATGAGAATATTTTCCTTGAGTGATTACAGTGAGGATTCAAAGAATCATATTTACAATTTTATTTTATCTCCTACGTGGTAGAAACTTGAAAACCAATTAATCCATTTAGTGCCATTATCCAAATGCTTACATTTAAGACATGTAAAAATTGCTCAAACAATACACTGCTGAGGTCGGGCTCACAGCAGGGAGCTATAATTAATATGTGCTTATTTGAGAATACACAAATTTATATATATATATATTAGGCAAACACCTCAGTGACAGCCAAATTAGGGATCAAAGAGAATGGTGGTCAAAGTGGAGGCGGCTGTGTTTCGACCACGTTAACAGAGAAAACATATCGTGGTCATGCAATCTCACGACGATGACGGCAGAAGACTGGCTACCTGCCGAGAGGGCACTGGCGTTTACCGCTCTGTTACCAGCTGGCCCAGTTCGGGCAGAGACGGCACACGGGCTGGCTCCCAAGACCCCAGGCATGGGAGCTTGAGTTCGACATAAGAGGGCCTCCAACAGGAACTAAAGGCTGAGTTACACTCGGGGGCTTGTAAAGGGAATAGGCTTCAGAGCCTCCAACAGAGAGAAAACCTCCTCGAAGCACCCTCTCGGCATGGCTGTCCTTCGTTTGATCTCTTCCAAATTATGGGCCTTTGCCTCCTGATAACTTACGCTCAGTGTTCGTCAAGCCCAGTCGCTGACGCTGCTTCTCCTAGAGTTTGGATCAGGGAAGGGCTGCCCCCCAGAAAAACCACTGGAATTCTCCACTCACCTCTGCAGGGAGCATCTGCTTGGTGTTGTATAAAGAGCGGCAGATTTTCAAGATCTCATTCCCCAGTCCGTCCTTGTTCTCCGCTGCGCACCTGGTCAGCATCCTGGTCATCAGCCTCACCCACGGACTGCTGGTTATGCTGGTTCCGAGGGAGAAAAACACAAGAAACTGGGAATGAACGATTAATGTTGTAACAACTGGGACGCGAAATGTTAAGAAAGAAAAGAACTGCCACCTCGTGAAGTAAAATGCTTTTTGGCAAATGGCAGTCACAATCTAGAGGATGTGTTCCTTCAAGTCCCTCTTGCAGAAAAGAGAACATTTCCTGGAGAGAAAAGAGCTTGCTGGGGCATCACCAAGTATCCAGCAGTATGGAGGCGGCGGGCAGACCTTCAGAGCACAGCGGCCCGGAGGCTGGCGCTCCCACCGGGCTCACGGGCCGGCTCCCTGGCTTCCCACCTGGGTGTCTCTCAGCCCAGACAGTCAGTGCTGGGGAAGCCACTCAGCCTCTCTGGGCCTCAGGTTTCCTCACTCTGAGAAAGCAATTTAATATTTTCCTAAGAAAATCGCTTTATCGTGAATGATGTCTGTAACTGTGCCTTCTCAATAGCAGGCACATCTGAGCCTTTACCACCTAAATACTGGATTCCGCTGAGCCTAGGATTAGTATAAGAACTTCAGGGCCAGGGCCGGAGTGAGGCACAGCGAGGGCAGTGCACAGTGGAGGTCAGCCTGGGAGCACAGGCAAGCGGTACAGAGATCACACTGCGTCCTTCAGGCAGTCAGTCATTCTTTCTTTCTTTCTTTCTTTCCTTCTTTCTTTCTTTCTTTCTTTCTTTCTTTCTTTCTTTCTTTCTTTTTAAGATTTTATTTATTTATTTGTCAGAGAGAGAGAGAGTGAGCATGAGCAGGGAGGGGGCAGAGGGGGGAAGCAGGCTCCCCGTTGAGCGAGAAGCCTGATGCAGGGCTTGATCCCAGGACCCTGAGATCATGACCTGAGCTTAATGGACAGAGCCACCCAGGAGTCCCCAGTTTCCTTATTTCTAAAACATAAAAGCATACAAGTCTGCTTTTTGTTTCCCTTCTCTAGATGTCAGTACCTCGTGTTTCATACAAACTTCACAATTTACATTTCCAAAAACACGTTAAAGATACATTCATTCAATGGCCCTAGAAACAGGTTACCAATTTTGCTTATAGTGTTATTTAAAACAATTTTACTATTTGTAAGTCTGTTGTCTTAGCACAGCTCTAGATTCTAGACACTGAACACCTAAGGTGGTTCTTCCCTTCAAAGGACTTCATTCCTTGTCCCCTAAGAAAAATGTCAGGTGTAACAATGACAAAGGGACTGCCAGTACTAGCCTTTGGCAAAGCCTTTGTATCTCGGCTCAAACGAACACTGTGTGAGGACAAAGAATACTGCTTATTTCAAGGGACGAACAAAGCTCTGAGAGGGTCTGGAGGACTGGGGAGTCTTCTTACACTCAAGGACTCACCCTCTGCTTTTCTCTTGCACAGGCTGAATTCCACTCTCCTGGGTTTTCTCTAATGGGCCGCCTCAAGGCAGCGGAACCAGTGGCTGGCGAAACAGCGCCCCCAATGGGCCATGTGGCGTGGACATGAATTATCAAAATGTATTTTTCACCAGCCAGTTTTGATACACTGGATGAGAATTATAAGTCTCCCACAAGGATGGATCTATTATGCTTTCCATGTATTTTCTTCCAGGGGAATACAACCAAAAACCCACTGACACAAAAACAGACACACAGATCAATGGAACAGAACCCAGAACCCAGAAATGGACACTCAACTCTATAGTAATATTCAACAAAGCACACAAGAATGCCCAAAGGAAAAAGACAGTGTCTTCAACAAACAGTGTTGGGAAAATCGGACAGCCATGTACAGAATAATGAAACTGGACCACTTCCTTACACCACACACAAAAATAGGCTCAAAGTGGAGGGAAGACCTAAATGTGAGACAGGAATCCATCCAGTTCCTTGAGGAGAATACAGGCAGCAACCTCTTCGACCTCAGCCAAGCAACCTGTTGCTAGATATGTCTCCAAACACAAGGGAAACAAAGACACAAATGAACTATTGGAATTTCATCAAGATCAAAAGCTTTGGCACAGCAAAGGAAACAGTTGACAAAACCAAAAGACAACTGACAAAATGGGAGAAGACATTTGAGATGTCTTATCAGATAAATGGTTAGTATCCAAAATCTATAAAGAACTCACCAAACTCAACACCCAAAAACAAATAATCCAATCAATAAATGGGGAGAAGATATGAAGAGACATTTCTCCAAAGAAGACATACATCATAGCCAACAAACACATGAAAAAATGCCCATCATGAGGCATCAGGGAAATACAAATCAAACCCCCAGTGAGATACCACCTCACACCAGTCAGAATGACTAAAATTAAGTCAGGAAATGACAGATATTGGCAAGGATGCGGAGAAAGGGGAACCCTCCTACACTGTTGGTGGGAATGCAAGCTGGTGCAGCCACTCTGGAAAACAGCATGGAGGTGCCTCATAAAGTTGAAAATAGAGCTACCCTAGGACCCAGCAATCGCACTACTGGATATTTACCCTAAAGATACAAATGTAGTGATCCAAAGGGGCACTGGTACCCCAATATTTATAGCAGCAATGTCCACAACAGCCAACCTATGAGAAGAGCCTAGATGTCTGTCGAGAGATGAGTGGATAAAGGAGATGTGGTGTACACACAATGGAATATACTCGGCCAGCCAAAAAAAAAAAAAAAAACAAAAAAAAAAACTTGCCATTTGAAGTGAAATAAGTCACTCAGAGAAAGACAATTATCAAATGATCTCAAGTCATATGTGGAATTTAAGAAACAAAACAGAGGATCATGGGGGAAGAGAAGAAGAAGTAAAATAAGAGGAAATCAGACAGTGAGACAAAACACAAGAGAGAATCATAGGAAATGAAGGGAGGGCTGCGGGGGGGAGCAGGTGGGGGGGTAAAGGAGCGACGGACACCGAGGGCACGTGATGTGATGAGCCCCGTGTGTCTGTAAGACTGACGAATCACTGAGCTCTACCTCTGCAACTAAGAATACACTATATGTTAATTAATTGAATCTAAATAAAAAAAACTTTAAAAATTGAAACAAAATTTTAAATATTAATTCATTAACAACATAATGTATGACAGTCACGTAACTCACACTATTAAAATACCTATATTTTATAAAACAAAGCACACAAAACGAAAACACCCAAGTTGGCTCAGTAAATTAGCAGTCATTGTGGATCAAGCAAATTTCTTAGTTTTCAAGTTTACTGTGTTAGCTGGCGACATTCAGTCGTTGTCACACTCTACTTCCCTTCTTCCTGTCTTTCCCACTCTTTCTCCCCTCCCTCCCTTTAAGGGGTGTTACTCCGAAGTGCTGAAGTCATACACTGGGTCATCCACCAACCAAAAAAAGGTACTCAAAGTACTCTTAAGAACAGATTTGGGGGCGCCTGGTAGCTCACTCGATTGGGCGTCTGCCTCCAATTAGGGCGGTGATTCCAGGGTCCCAGGGAATCCACGGCTGCCCTGTTTGTTCTCCTCTCACTGTCAAATGAATAAATACAATCTTTAAAAAAAAAAAAACAACAACACAATCTTGAAAGTGTCCCATCATAGAGTCTCTTGTGATAAAACACCAATTTGGCCCAGGAAAAAGCCAAAACAGACGTTACCTGACCTACCCTCGGGTCCCCTCTGGGAGAGAGGTATGGCTGGTAGGAGGGGTAAGAGGACCAGTAATGGTTTGATTCTAATGAGTTAATAAAGGAGGTTTTTATTTATTTATTTTTAAAGATCTTATTTATTTGTCAGAGAGAGAGGGGGAGAGAGAGAGTACACAAGCAGGGGGAATGGCAGGCAGAGGGAGAAGCAGGCTCCCTGTTGAGTAAGGAGCCTGAAGTGGGACTCGATCCCAGGACCCTGGGACCATGACCTCAGCGGAAGGCAGACACTTAAATGACGGAGTCGCCCATGCATCCCTTAAAGGGGGTTTTTAAAACATAGGTTAGCAATTTACAAATTTCACTTTATACTGGCTTTCAAAGAACGTACCTCTAAAAACTAAAGTTTTTTAAATCTATAAATGTAATAAATGTTTAAAATGCAATAAATGTCTTAAGTGAGGTTGACTTTACTTATTGTGGGTAAGTGAGTGATTTGAAATGGTCACTGTTCTCAAAGTACAAGAAACCGTAAAACCACAGTAAACTAATAGACTGGGGGCAGTGTACTTTGATACTGAGAAATTCTCTTTAGACCAAGAGATCCATTTTGAGGGCACGAGGAAACCTACACCGCAACCCTAATCATCTGCTAAAAAAAGCAAAGCATTACTGACAATCTAATTAGTGGGCCATATCATACCGCACATGATCGTCACAGAGGAGCTGGTTAGAAACAGATTCTCAGGGGAGAGCTAGACTCAGCAAATCAAGCATGGGTGACTGTCTCTCTCTCTCTCTTTTTTTTTCTTTAAGATTTTATTTATTTACTTGTCAGAGAGAGATTGGGGGAGAGAGGCGGGGGGAATGAGAGTGAGAGCGAGAGCGTGCACATGCAGGGAAAGCTATAGGCAGGAGAACCAGGCTTCCCGCTGAGCAAGGAGCCTGATGTGGGACTCGATCCCAGGACCCAGGGATCATGATCTTAGCTGAAGGCAGCTGCTTAACCAACCAAGCCATGCAGGCGTTGCTGGGAGACCACTTTTAACAAGCCCCTGGGAGTCCCAGGGCAGCTCTGCCAAGACAGCCAGGACCAAATGGCAATGCTGCTTCAGTGCAGCACCCCATGGGGAACCGAAGGTTTTATGATGGGAAATCCTGTACTGCAGGGTTTCCAGCAGTGAAGGTAAGAATGTCACGTCGAAAGCTGCTTATCTGGGTGGCACACACGCCACAAATGACAGAGATCTCAGAAACGTTCTTCCCCCTTTCTACAGACACGTGGCTGGACCCAAAGCAAAGATGTCACTCTATACTAGAACAGTCTCATCCTAGGGTGAAGGGAAAGGGTCTTTGCTAGATGTTCTGGAGGAGTCCTTCAAAAACTGCTCGCAGGTGGATTTATCTCCAGGAACATCTCCTTCCCAGGCCAGGAGCAGTTCCCCGGCGCAGGCAGCCCGGTGCAGGCAGCCTGGTGCTGAGCGCGGGAGGAAAAGACTGGGCGAGGGGCAAGCAGGCGTCTGAAACAGGGCCACGGGGGCTTCTAGTTCTGGCCAGTGAGGAGCAGCAGTTCATGATGGAAGCATGTGTGCTCAGAGAAAAGCTGGCTACCTCTTCCGAAGGAAGCCTGGCCGGCAGCTCGAGGACTGCAGGACGGCGGAGCGCGGCCACCAGCGGCAGCTGTGAGCTCGGCAGGACACAGAGCGGGCTCGGTGTGAAGGGGGCCGGGCGTCGGGTACAGCATCGCCTCCTCCACTTACCAGCCGCAGGACCTTGAAGTCATTTACCTCTGTGTCTCCACTCCCTCCTCCTTCTGCCTTCTGGGGAGGCTTATACAGTGAACTGGTAATATATGTAAATTGCACATAACATTATGTGTCCTCAATAAATGCGAATTATCAATTTATTCCATACGGATTCTCAAGTTAGCACTGCAAGCTGTGTTAAAAGGGACTCGAAACATTTCCTGGTGAAAATACTAGAACACAATGATTTTGTCGCTATATAAATCAGATTTTTTAAAAAATATTTTTATTTGGGAGAAAGAGAGAGAACAAGTTGGGGGGAGGTAAAGTAGAGGGAGGGAGGGAGAGAGAGAGAGAGAGAGAGAGAGAGAGAAAGGCAGACTCCCCGCTGAGCAGGAAGCCAGAGGCCGGGCTTGGTCCCAGGACCCTGAGATCATGACCCGAACCGAAGTCAGACGCTTAACTGACTGAGCTACCCAGGCGCCCCTAAGTCAGATGTTATTACTAAGCACAGTCTGATATTTTTGAGTAAAATATTTGCATGTAGGGGCAAGGAGAAATGGAAAGAAAGTGCAATATTTCAAATAAACAGTTCTCCTTTCTGCTAAAGGCTGATTTTATGTATTTCTTTTGAAGGTACTGAATTTTTAAAACTAAAGAGCAGACAAAAGAGATGTAACTTTATGTTACCACTTACACAGAGTCCTGGCTCATAGGTGGCCAAGCTTGCAAGAGCAAAAGCAAGTGCTGAAACTCCGCCTCCTGGTGGCTGGACTCCAGGAGCTCCGTGAAGAGAGCGCGGCGGTTCTCTTCGTTCTCAATGTCAGCTATGTCTACCTGGAAGTGGAAATACACACTTGACCTTGGTGGCAGAGACTACTTCACTGGTTTACAGAGGAATTCACATTTGATGATTCTGATTAAACACTCTTGAAAATTTTTACCATGTGTTGAAAGGAGAGATTCACCCCACCATCCCAACCACCCCCCACCCCCCAAAATCTTTAAAAAGCTCTAAGCCTTACCCTTATGTTAAACAAATGTTTAGAACAAATTACAGTAAGGTTCTGAACGTTCTTTACAAAAATAAATTCAAACAAGTAGAGGACTGGCTTCTTGGTATTTAATAAGTGTTATGTTAAAATACAGAATTATTATATATGAAATTATAATAGTTCATCATACCTAACATTAGTCAAACTTTTTTCATTTAAGTTATCATAAATGCATTTCTACTTCTCATTTTAGGATGATTATTGCTAAGTTTTCACGTTGTCTAGACAATTTGTCTAATTTGAAATTTAAAGATTTGACTAAAGTGCATTTGTCATAGGATTTTTGTGACACATCAAAATCAAAAAAATATCCTTTTATTCCCATCTCCATTTTTTTTTTTTTAAAGATTTTATTTATTTATTTGACAGACAGAGACCACAAGTAGGCAGAGAGGCAGGCAGAGAGAGAGAGAGGAGGAGGAAGCAGGCTCCCCGCAGAGCAAAGAGCCCGATGCGGGGCTCCATCCCAGGAACCCTGGGATCATGACCTGAGCCGAGGCTTTAACCCACTGAGCCACCCAGGCGCCCCCTCATCTCCATTTCTAATGCAGAAGGAGTTCTGACCAAGTCAAGAACACAAATTCGTCCTCTCGTTGTGTAACTGAATGATACGCCCTTCACATCGAGACAGTCCTGAAACCAATCGCACCTTCAACATCTGCGGCTGACGGTTTTGCTATGCTAAATTAGAAAGCAGTTTTAATTATAAAAGTAAGCCAACAGCTGCTTTTCCTGTTCCCTAGTCTCTCTGAACATAGACTCTCTACATTTGGGTCCCTGAGACTCAGATGATGACAGATACCTTGAAAGGATACTGAGAACGGATGGTGACCTGCACATTTGTTAGTTTGCCTATACAAATGCATGTTTCCAAAGCATTTAATTTTGTGGTCATTTTGGCTCTAATCCAAAATAGCCACCTGAACAGGGTATAGCATGAATTCCCTATTTCCACAAGAGTTGATACGTACCATGAAATGACTGGTAACTACTATGGCAACCGGAGCTCACACGGCAACCCAACAGATCCTTCAAAGCCTGCCTGAAGCCCCATGTCACTCTCCACGGACTAGCCCCAGAGCATTTGTAGTCTTTTAAATCATTTCAGAATCCAGGAAGAGTTCACCCTTAAAATGGCTTTGGTTGGAGAACAGCACGGGTGTTATTAACCTCCCTTTACAGATGAGGAAACCGCCTTCTCTGTCTGCATAATGTGGCTGGCAAGCGGTAGAGCTGATACGTAATTATCATCAGATCAGGATGTTCTGGAACGAGAGGACTCAACAAGCCAGATGAGCTCTGAAGTATTTAAATGGGTGGTCTAATTGGGAGTTTAGCAATATATTCTTGCCTATTTATAAAGAAACGTTTAAAACAAAAAAAATCTCAAACTCAAGATGTCTACCTGTTTGGACCCGACCTCCCACTGCCAACTCCTCTCCAAGCTCCGGAGCCCCATGGCCATCACACACGCTTCCACCTCGGAAACTCTGGTCGGTTTTCTCTGCCTGGTACATTCTCTCTGCAGACATCGGTGGGGCTTGTTTGCTTATTTCCTTCAAATCTCTCAAACGTCACCTCATCGGAGAAGGCGCTGTGTAACTGCCCCCCTCAGGCTGCATTCCCATCCACCGTCAGTCTCTCACACCTCTGTTTATGTCCCTTCTTAGCACATAAAAGTATGTGAAGTGTGACATATTACATATCTTTTTGCTTACTCTCTTTCTCCTTCTATCACAGTGGACGCGCCTTGAAAAGAGACTTTCATTTGTTCACTGGTTTTTCCCTCCTCCTTAAAATAATGCCTGATGGACCGCAGATGCCCAGCACTTACTGAGTGTTTGAACAGATGGATAAACCAATGAATAAATGAAGACATTCCATCATTTATAAAATATCTTAGCCCAGAATGGTGATATTAAATATTCATGGAGTGGCCATAACTCCATGAATTTCTGAGCCAAATTCTTGGCTCTTTTGTTACTGAAGATGGATGTGAGGCTCATAAAGAAGATGCCACTGAGAAGGAAATCATTAAAAGAGACCCGGGGCGGGGTGGCGGGGGATATCGTTTATTGACATTATGCCTTGACCAATAATGCTTTACGGGTAGTTGCGTGATTTCAGTACAGTCCGGCTCTCAGTCTCTTTTCCCTCATCTGCTAAACGGACTCTAAGAATCCACCAAAGTCTCAGGATTTCTGAGGAGGTGACTGACAGCAGTGGGAAAGAGAGGTTGGTAAATGGCTGCTCTTTTCTGAGTTAAAATCCAAGTTTTTACAGTTTATTTGAAGAAAAGGTTTTGTGTTTTGAAAGTATTTAAAAACAACTGAATGGTAGGTCTGAAATGTTGTAAGCAGAGTCCATATACTCCACTTGCTATAATTAACTCCTGCAGAATGAAAGACAAGGGATTTCTCCTTTACGTGGACCGTGGAGTCCACCACGGGTTACTCGATGCCTACTAGGAAGCAGAAGAGATCAGAAAAAAGTGATTCTTGTTTTCAGTATCATTTGGGTTTCTTTCTTTTCAAAAACTAACAGCTTGTCAATTTTTAGGACATGAAGTGTATCCTAAGGGAGAGAAAGATCTTTAAAAAAAACTATCAATTAAACCTTCATATGTTTGTTTTTATATCAGTGTGCCAAAAAGTTTCCATTTTTAAAAATGTGTTTGGCTAGGAGATTCTTTGTATAACACCTTCTTCATGTGGACACAGAGTTATGAAAAGTGCGTTTTTGTCGCGGAACATTTCCCTCTCACATCATAAAGGGTTTCAAATGTTTACACTGTTCAGCTCTTGAGAAAGTGATTTTAAATTCTCTACCACTGTAGCTGCAAAAGCCTCACCCTCCATGAGAGAAGAAAATGGGCCTGAAAACGGACTTGAGTACATGTTTTTTAAAGCCTGAGAAAGAATATGCTTTGCTGGATAATCATTACATACTTTGATACACAAGTGTTAATCTAGAATTTGTGTCTACATGTTAAAATACCTAAATTTATCTAAATTCACCAAGATAATATAAGTTTGTCCTGTTCATCATTTCCTATAAGGTTTTAAAAATAATCTCAGGTAACCAAAACTCGAAGTGAATTTCGGCATAAAGAAAGACAAACACGGGATGCCTGGGTGGCACAGGCCATGATCCCAGGGTCCTGGGATTGAGTCCTGCGTCGGGCACCTTGCTCAGGGGGGAGGCTGCTTTCCCTCTGCCTCTGCCTTCCACTCTGCCTGCTTGTCCTCTCTGACAAATAAATAAAATCTTAAAAAAAAAAAAAAAAAAGGGGTCCAATTTCTTTAAAACAAACAAACAAAAAACATAAACATAAATTGATAAACAAAATGCCTCTGACCCTATTTTTCCCTATTCCTCCCTGCTAAGCACAATTATAAACTTTGGAATAACAAAAAAGACAACCAAAGGACTCCTAAAAGCTAACCTTTTAGGGACCACAGGACTGGAGGCACAACACCGGCACAGTGTCTGATATCCCCTCATCCAAGGGAAGGAGGATACTTAGACTCAGTATTTTCTGACTCCTGACCAAAAAATATAAGATAGTCCAGGTAAGATCATTTCTCATCAGAGTTCCAGAGGAATAGAGAGAAAAGGTAGAGTTTAAAGAGTGTTTCAAGAAATAACATTTTAAAGCTTCCCAAATTTGGTGGACGATAGTAACATACAGATTCAAAAAGCTGAGAAAACCCCAACCAGTGTAAACCCAAAGAAATCTGCACCCAGACACATCATAACTAAACACCTGAAATCTCAAGACAAAGAAAAATAATCTTAAAAGAGGCCAGAAAGAAAACAATACATTCCCTATAGAGAGAAGAGTGATTTTAGTAACAGGTTATTGTTTATCCGAAAGTACAGAGGTGAGAAAAAAAGTGGCAGAATATTTTTCAAGTGTTAAAAGAACTGTCAACTATAAATTCTATATATAGTAAAACTAACCTTTAGGATAAAAAGGGGTAACGAAAGCAGTCTCAGGTAAAGAAAACTAAAAGATAATCTGTTGCGAACAGCCTTCAACTTAAAGACTGGCTAAAGAAACTTCTTCAGACAGAAAGGACATGGGTCTTGGCCCAATATATTTTCATATCACAACTAGTAACATTATTCCTTCATGGTTACAAAAATTAATTCTAAATTGAAGAAAATCAGGATGTTATAAATCTGGCAACTTATCTGCAAAGAAATTAAAGAGGGAAGTATTATTTTGAGTCAATAAAAGTGAAAGCCATGGGTCTCAAAGGCTTACAGAAGGTGCAGAAGCATCAGATCGATATTAATACCATGGGAATTTAAATTCCCCAAAACATCTGAAAACAAGGTGCAGGCTGAACGCGAATGCAGACCGAGGAAAAAATCAGATTTTCTCTTTTCCAGAAAGTTTCACAGTTCTTATTAAAATACAGAGTGCTAGGACGCTCCAAGGCAAGGGTGAGGCGTATAGAGACCTGAACCATGTGCCTTAACAGCTACAAGAGGAAGTGACCATAGAACACAGTTTAGTGTTGAGGATAACTGAACAGCAGGTGGCTAGCAAGGGCTTCAACATACCTCCCCAAGGAGACCGTCAAATAATGATAAAGGGCACTTTGATCAAATACACAGCTTTCAAAACAGTGCTGATAAAGTCAGAGTAACAGGGAAAGACATATACTATGGAGACATTGCTGGACCTTTCTGAGGCTTACCGGCCTCTTCTGTAAGACGAAGAGTATAGTATATACTATATATAGTATATATAGTATAGTATAGTTGTGATTATTAAATAAGAGAATGTGGCTAAGGGAGCTAGCCTAGTGACTGGCAGACGGGAAGATGTAATAGGTGACAGGGATTCTTTAAGTGACAGCTACATATAAAAAAGTGGAGAGCTGGGTGTGTGCTGTGAGTTCTAATAAGAATCGGGTCTCTAGATTAGACAGGAAAAAAAAAGCATATGAAGAAATGTGGCTGTTTTAGGATAATGGGAGCATGGGTTAATGTGCATCTCTTGTTAAAATCTCATTTATTTGTATAAGACAGGATTTGGAATGGCTCCACAGTATGCCTGCTAGAGATGAGTGAAAATAATCAGCCATTTCGCACAAGTTCATCTTCAAGTTTTGTGTGATTCTACCCTTTTCTCCTGTGAAAGAGAAAGTAATCTATGCCGCTGTCTCCTGCCCAGTCCGTGGGGGCGGTGGTGGGAGGGATCGGTTAGTGATGATCCCAGACACTTCTAACTAAACATCATAGGATTTTAAAGGGCAAAATTCAAGTGTGACTCAAACATGAAGATATCTCTTTCCCCTTTGTCTCTGGAAACGATGCTTCTGTCCTCACTGAATTAGGTGACTTTAGCCCTTGCTGTAAGTCCATTTGTCGAGTAGCTGCAGCCTCCTTATTGGAGAGTCGCTGTCCTTGAGAAAGTGGACGGAGTCACCTATTCTCCGGCGAAAACAGCTTTGCCCTGAAATGTCTCTGTGGCCGCTGAACGTGAACGTGGCCTCCCTAAACCGAGGCCTCGTCCTGAAATCTCCATCTTCCCAGAGCACCGACACTGTGGCTTGTTTTCCTTCAGACATTCGTGAGTATGAAACACATATTAATGCACATCAACACACTTCATGAATGGGAAATAATTACCATCAGGTAGAGGATCATTCTCGATGTGGTAATATTCATCACCATATTCCTACCTTCACGGGAGTTGATGAGCTGTTACACTGCCTCTATGATTTATGCAATTTTGGGGGTAAACCTGAAATTCTTTCCAAACAAAAAGCCAAAAGTAAAACACAGAAGAAAAGGCACCTCCAGCTGCATCATACATAGCCTCAGCACTCTCCAACATCCAAACGCTCAAATGCTTCCTGCCTCTTCTCCTGTCGTCCTTCGACTTTTCTCACTGCTCCTTAAAAGGAACGCAGAGACAGCACTGCTCGGGGAGAGGTTAGCACGACTGGCGAGGCTGCTGAGGTTCTCATACCTCTGGGCGCAAGGCCCTGGATATGATTCTCCTTTGAGAGAGAGCCCAAGTGGGTCCTGAGCTGACCCGACCCTGGGATAAGAGCCCGGGGATGGAGCAGTCACCCAGTGGCACATACTAAACCCAAGTGTGCGTCCCAGGAAGGGGTCACTGTGACCTACGACGTTTATAAGGCTATGAAGAAAGTCTGCCCAGTGAAGCGGGTAAGCAAAGCCTTTTATCTCAGCACAAAGACCCCGAGCCCCAGAAGTGTTGTTTAGGTATAAAACGCAGCCCTGAACTTAGTGTCCTTCTCAACAGAACAGGTTTGTTCTCTGCTTTTTCCTAGCGCCACTTCGTCCTCAGCAACTTAGGCAAACATCAGAGGGACCCCAAATGTGTTTCTTGTCCCCGCCATGTCTAAGCAGTCCCCCAGGCCCCTGGCAGTAACCCCTTCAGCTTTCTTTACCCTCCTCTATCTTCATAGCTGGTACCAAGTTCAAGGCCAAATTCAGGCCACTTGACCACTGCCACTGACTGGCACCCCTCCTGCCCACTGTCCATGCAGAGGTCAGAGAGCTTTTCCTAAAGCATATCTGATCACATTGCTTCTCAGGCATCCCTCTCCCGGGGGGGCTTAGCACTGTCAAGGTGAACCCGTGCAGGACACTGGAAGTAGTCTAGCCTGCTTCTTTCCAGTCTCATCTCTTGCCTTCAATCAAGGCTCACCTCCTGGGAGCAGGCTTTCCTCACTGCCTCCGAACACAGATGGCTGTGTGCACTCCCTTGAACCCTACGCACTGTGTAGCCATCTCCATAGCATCTGCAGAGAATTTGCTTCTTTGCTTCTGTATCTATGTGCTCCACTGGATCGGAGTCCCCACACCAGTAGGGCCCATTTACCTGGACTGAAGCTGGAGATTTACATGCACTATCCCATAGTGACATCCAAGGTCAAGGAGCGAGCAAGTGGTAAGTAACAGTGGGAGCCGAATGCAGTTCTGTGTGACGAGCCCAAACACTTCACTGCTAATGGCCTGGTCTCTTTGTCTAGTCCCAGAGTATGGCACGGGGATGGTGCATAATCTGTGCTTGGAGACTTACTAGGCCCGTCATTCTTCAGAATGTTCTGGGCAGCACTGAACACGCACCGTGCTCTATATGGAGACAGTGAAAAAAGCTAAGAGATGAAGCAGTGCTTTCTGTTTTTTGAATCAAACTCCTCATTCCTCATGCCCAGTCATAGTCGATCCAGGCAATGGCACAGCAGAGAGAGGAGAAGGTGAGCAGAGCACGCTCTACGTAGTTCAAGGCTACCCAAACATTAGTGCTGAGTATCTTTCCCTGGCAGGTGGGAAGGAGTGCAGTATAGGGCCAAGAACACAGTCTTTGGGATCAGACGGGATTTGAACTCCAGTTCTATCGCTCACGAGCTGGGCGACCTCAACAGGTTATGTGACCTCATCTCAACCAGAGAATGGTAATGACTTGGCAAGGCTGTTCTAAAGATTACATGTGGTCAACGTGCACTTCATACCCAATCCATGGTCCCCCTCTTCCCCCCATGATAACTAGGACAAGAGCGAATATCTTTAAAGGGAAAAAACCCTTATTCCTAAAAGAGGGGCCTTCCAAGGTTTCCAAATATTTGCAGAACCCAGTAACACAAGTGCTCTCTCAATTTTAATATATTTTAGGAGAAAAGCTCTATTATCATCAAGCTCTATTAGAACATTTCAGACCTCTTGCTTATGTCTGACAAACATGCTTGCTTGTGACTCATTTGCTTCCATTTGAGAAGCAACTGGCTGGTCAGAAATCACTGTCAGCAGAGGACAGCAAATTAGTACAAAACAGCAACAACAACCTAGAAGCACCAGGCCACTCTGCAAGGAAAGCTCTTCATTATTCCAAGCAAATCATTTTTGCTTGCATATAAGGAGGAAACAGCATGGTCTAATCCTTCCCCATTGTGGGAAGAACAGCAAATTGAAACTCAGGGGGCCTGGCCTTGCATTTCAAAGGTGACCTTAGATAAGTTTTAAAAAATTTTAATATTCATTTATTCAACAACTATTTACTGAGAATATCTGTATGCTCCCTGCTCTCATGTTATTTATATTCTAGTGGAAGAAGAAAGACATCTTATAATGGACAGAAGGACAGGCAGGGAGAATTTAGCAGACAGTGATGGTTATAAGAAAATTAAAGACATTATGATATAGATTGTGACTAAGGACCTACTTTAGGATACAGCCACTTTAGAAATGGTGACATTTAAGCTAAAATCAGAGGAAGTAACTTCTTTCTGGACATCGTGTCCTCTTCTAGAAAATGTGACTATGGAATTGTCAGGCTTTTGAAAGCCTCCTCTGGTTCCAGGAATCAGTTTCAACAGTTATTAAAGATATATTATGTGTGTGGATAATTTCTATGTGTGGGGATATATGTGTGTAGGCATGTATATTTTTAACATCAACTACTACCCTATGCTTGATTAAGCAGATCATTTATAGCAGTGAGTCTTAGCTTTGAAGACATTTAAGGTAACAGTAAATTCCTTGTAAGAAATTAAGTCTAGCTTTGCATATTGAACCTGTCCTACAGTTCATTTTCTGAGCTCTGATAAAGAAGTATGTCTTTTGTTAATGTTTTGGCAAATGAAACTAAACTGGCCTCTAAGCAGAAGAGTTAAATATGTACTTGCTTGTTTCAAAGTAAGCAAAATGCAGGAATTTGTAATAAGATTAGAAGTTTTCTCAAACTAGGGCACCTGTGGCTCAGTTCGTTACTAGTCCAACTCTTGATCTCAGCTCAGGTTTTGATCTCAGGGCTGTGAGTTTGAGCCCTCCTCGCTGGGCTCCATGCTCAATGCTTATTTCCATGCTTAAAAATAATGATAGTAAGTATTCTTAAACTAATTTTTTCTGGTGATCACTTGTAACTACAGATCTGGACGGATTGAAATTTAAAGGGTGCAACTCTAAGTCACATGTCTTATTTTATACACAAACAGAAAAAACAATAAGGTGAAGGGGTATGGAATTTTTTGAGGAAACATCGGTATTTTGGCCATATTTTTCATGCACCAGTTAACTAGAAAATTACAAAACCTGAAAAACTCAGATAAATGGTACCCAGGGAATGAACACCACACATTCATCCTTCCCCACCACACGTTCTCTCCCTCCCTCCACGCCAGGGCACGGAATGGGGAATAGGCAGGAAGGCCTTTCAAGCAGTTGAAAAATGAGGGCCTCTGAATTTTTAATTCTGTTAACTAATCATGAGAAAACTAGAAATCGCTGTCTCTCTGCAAACCAGTGAGGGAGCAGGCTCCACAGACTCGGTGTGGAATTTTGCAGGAGCTGGCTGGTTTCCCAGCAACACATTGATTTGTGGGGCCACTACTTTGGGCACCTTGAGGATAATTAAATATTAAGTCCCTCTTTGATGTATGCAAAGTCTGCCTAAGAGGATTACCAGCCACACCAAAGGTAGCAGTCCTACATTTTCTGGTAATTGAACATTGCAATATCATTATCTATTCTTATCTTTGCTCGGTAAGAATCTGCCTCTACCCTGAATATTACCTTTGAGAATGAAGAAAGGGATAGAGAACAGAGAATATGTGAGCCCATGCAGCCAATATTTTGGGGTCTTCTAGGTGTCTGGGAGAGAGAGAGACGAGGAAGACTTTAGTGTGTGTGTGGATGCAGTGACAGCGAGCAAACCGTGCTCTCCCTCCTCCAGCCCGAGATTCCACTTTGCACACCAAGTAGACAAGGCTCACAGTTCTGGAATCTTCTCTTAGGCAGTAAAGCAAAAGAGGAGGGAGGGTGGCCAAGACCTATGCTTACAAAGGATTTGTCCACCAGGCCCTGATCTTTCTACTGCTCTAGCGAAAGGTAAGAACAATAGTGGAGATGACCTCCAACGTAAACTCTGGGCACAGTTCTGTAACATTCTAGAACCTATTTCCATTGGGAAGACACAAGTTTTCTGCGTTCATTTTCCATGTGGCGAATGGTTATTTACAGCTATAGGCAGAGTTTCCTGACCAAATTCACACGCCTTCCAAAACAGATTAAGATCGGCCACGCCAGGCTGACACAGAATACTTCATTTTTACGGGAGGAGGAGGAGACACTCACTGACTTAATGTATTTGGGGAGGAAGACTACAGATGAACGGCATAACTCAGCCACGAGGGTCGTTGCTGTATTCCCTTTACTATGTACCTGAAGAAACTCAGCTCGCTGGCTTCCGAGAACAGAGAAACTGCTCTTCTCCAAGGACAAAGGGAAAGGGGGCGAAAGTAAGAAGAGTAAGGGGGCGTGAGGTGAACTTTACTTGAGTCAGAGATGTTGGGAGAGGTGTTTTCTAAGGGCCCAAAAAAGCAGTAACACGAGGATCTACACTCAGAAGAAGAGAAGCCAGGCTGTGCTCAAACAGTCCAGTCAGTTTGGAAAAATATACAGGAAAGGAATCCTAACAAAGGCTAAGCTCCCTTAGATCCTGTTTTTGGAAAAAGTGTCTCTATAAAAGAAATTGAAATCTCAGAAATACCCAGAAGTTACTGGAATCCTACAAACGTTGGAAATTGTTCTTTGGGTAACTGGAAAGTGAAGGAAAGCTTAAAGAAGAAATAGTGGTTATGCTCAGACTCTTTCTGAAGCATTTTGCCCCAAATATCAAAGTGTCTGCTCTACTGTTTCAACATGACAGAGAAGATAGATGTTTTCCCCATTCCCTGGCTCCCACCGTGTTCCGTAATATTGCTGGGACAGAGCCTGGTCATAACATGCAGCGAGGCTCCGACCAGGAAAAACGGCCTCATTGTCCCCCTCCGGCTCCAGCCTTCAAGGAAGAGGAAACGGAGCATGGTTGAGAACTTGGAAACTGGCGCTTCTGTCAGGCGTTTCTGAGGGGCGCCTGGGTGGCTCAGTGGATTAAAGCCTCTGCCTTCGGCTCAGGTCATGTTCCCAGGGCCCTGGGACTGAGCCCCGCATCAGCCTCTTTGCTCAGCAGGGAGCCTGCTTCCTCCTTTCTCTCTGCCTACTTGTGATCTCTGTCTGTCAAATAAATAATAATAAATAAAATTGTAATAGTAAAAATCTTAATAAATCTTAATAATAATAAATAAAATCTTAAAAGAAAAGAGAAGCACCTGAGAGTAGGAGTTCATTTGTCTCAGAAGGAGTCATAATCCAAGGTCTCATGTGGCAAAAATAATATGACCTAATTCTGAGCTTACTTACCTCGGAGACACTACGTGAATCTTCCTGTCCAGCAAACCTCTAACATCGACCACACCAGGGACCTGGACTCTAATTCATCGTCTACCGCATTTGTGTCCACAGACTGCTCTTTAAGAAGACTGTTAGTAATCTCTCTCTCTTTTTTTTTAAGATTTTATTTATTTACTTGACAGGCAGAGATCACAAGTAGGCAGAGAGGAAGGCAGAGAGAGAGGAGGAAGCAGGCTCTCGGCTGAGCAGAGAGCCCGATGCGGGGCTCAATCCCACGACCCTGAGATCATGACCTGAGTCGAAGGCAGAGGCTTTAACCCACTGAGCCACCCAGGTGCCCCTGTTAGTGAACTCTTAATGTAATTCAAGGCACAATGTTGAGATTAAATATGCTGGTAAGGTCATGGGGCTTCAGAAAGAGTATTATTCAGAGACTAGTGACTTCTATAGGTTGCAATCCATTTCAGCAATTTGGCAAGATTACAGAACCTCTGATAAGTCCATCTTTTCCACATATCCAATTCTCTAACTCTAAAGACAGAGAATTACCTCTTTCTCTCACATAGGGAAATAAGAATATATAAGAATATTATTTAGGAAGATGTTCTGAGATGAGTCTCAAGGTATTCTCAATATCTGATTCATTGTTAAAAGAAAAAATTCATTGTTCTTTCAATGCAGTAATAAGGACATAAATATTAATTAAAGGGCAAAACTTTAAAATTAGAAGGTAAATCGAGTTACAGTCAGACTTCCAGGAAATTCTCTCACAGAGTAGATTATATGGGAAGTTTTATTGCATTGGTATATGGTCTACCCTTCAGGCTAAGGCACTCAACTGAGGTGAGGATTCCTACATCCTATGTCTTTTCAGATGCATCCATTCAGAGTTCAACCAAATATCAATGGGCACCCTATTTCTTTGATTTAGGAATCAGCATTCTCATTTCCTCAATCAACAAGTATCTGAGCTCAGAGTATGCGCACGGCACACTTAGGGGAATTCAAAAGACAGTAATACAATCCAGGGCTTCTGAGTTTCCACAGCAGTGGGGAGACAAGACTTTAATAGTAATGATAATGATAGTAACAATAATGATACACAATATGTAATTAAAGCTCAAATGTGTGGAATTCAAAGTTAAGTGTGAAATGGTCAGGGGAGGTTCCAGAGAGAAGACGAACTGAGTGAAGCGTCTTGAAGGCTGGGATGGAGAAACTGAGATCTTGTGTGTGTGCTGCATTGTCGCTCTAGGTACAGAAGAGAGAGAAGGGCACCTGCCTGCCTGCCTGGGCAGAGTATGAAAAAAATGAATGAGCTAAACCGCACACTGCGTTTCCCTTTCCAAACGCACTTCTGCAGGGACCGGGAGAGCTGCGGGAATTAACTCGTACAGTGATGAATCCTGACTACATCCTATGAAGAGAAAAATGATCCACACATGGGGGGTGAACGAGACACCACCTCTGGTGTGCACGCCTCTTCAAACCGACGGAAAACTCCAAACCAGCTTTGTTGTGCATATTTAACTCCTAAACAGCTGGACTGAGAACACAGGGGACAAGTGACATCCTGAACTGATTATGCACTGGCGTGTCATCCAAAGTAATAAAGAAATAACCTCCGATGATTTTTAACAGAGAAAACATTTGATAACCAGTCGGATGCTCCCTTACCTGTCTCTGGGGCCAAGTGGCTTTGAGAATGGCTTCTGTTCTAAAGAACACAAGGAGCTTGCCATCCTCCTCCGTCAGGTTGAAGGACTGTCCCAAAATCTGCAGCACCTGAATGCGAGGTCTCACAGGCCAGGCGTCGTCAGCACAGAAGGGCCGCAGCCACTCCAGCAGGTCCTCGGAGGAAACCAAGTCTTCTCTGAAGGACAAAATCAAGGGTTAGATAGAAACTCATTAAGTCTTAAAAAAAAGAAAAATCCCAGTAACCAAATGCAGTGATTAACCCAAAGCCTTGTTTGTTGGGTGCCACTGTTGTGTTTTTTTTTTTTTTTCTATTAAGATAAATTTAGGTTTTATTTTTAATTTTTTTTAAGATTTTATTTATTTATTTGACAGACCGAGATCACAAGTAGGCAGAGGCAGGCAGAGAGAAAGTAGGAAGCAGGCTCCCCACTAAGCAGAAAGCCTGATGCGGGGCTCTATCCCAGGACCCTGGGATCATGACCTGAGCCGAAGGCAGAGGTTTTAACCCACTGAGCCATCCAGGCGCCCCGATAAATTTGGGTTTTAAATGGCACAAAGCAACCATACGAGGTATTTTTAAAACTATGTAAGATGAATGTAATTTTTAAGCAGTATCACACTGAGTTGCATGAAGCAGGTGGAAAATAATCAATATATTCTTTGTTACTCTGTGTCTTAGACAAAGTGTAATAAGAAGTATGGTTTATTTCTGTTACTGATACACAGAGAGCCAGGCATCATTCTGAGTTTTATATAAACTATTACTAGTTGACAGTAACTATGCAAAGTAGATATTACAGATTCTGTTTTATTTTAAAATTTTTTTCTAGTTGTAGAAATAACATATAACATTGTGTAAGTTTAAGATGCATAACTTAATGATCTGATATACGTATATGTTGTGGAATGGTTACTAATAAGATTAGTTAACACCCATTGCCTGACATCATTACATTTTTTCCCTTGAGATTAGAATTTTTAAGATCTACTCTCTTCGTAACCTTCAAATAGATAATATTATTAATATTGTTAGCCCTTATGCTGTACATGTAAATTTCTTTTTATAGATGAGGACATGGGTTTCAAAGAAGGAATAGGGCATGCTCACAGATATCTAGAACAGTGCAATACAAGCTCCAAGCGCATGTTCCTTCTACCACTATACTCTGACAGAATTTCCATATGGGGTTAGAGCATCTGGCTTTATATTACCCTAAAGATAAAATATGAATGCATGTTTATTAAAAGTACTGTGAAGTCTAAAAAGCTACAGAGAAAGAAATATTTGTGCAACTTTCTATCCAGTTATAGAATCTCTTCCCTTGTAATCCCAAATGGGCCATCTCAGGAGAGCAACTGGTTTGATGATGATGTCAATGAATTACTACCGATTATTATTAAGAGGTCTCATACAGATACCTCACTTGCACAAGGCTCTGGGGAGCAGTGATAAAGCCCTGAATCACATAGGTTTTGCTGTAAACACAACCTTATGAGGATTCCGGCAATAAATCACCTGCACCAAGTCCCAAATTCTATGACCTAACAAGACTACAGGAAATTCTGAAAGATTCGACAATTACCATTGAGTGTTTCTGTTAGTACGCATTCTATAATATACTTGTCAATACAACTTCATGGAAATTCCAATTAAAAAGATAACTCATGGGGTGCCTGGGTGGCTCAGTGGGTTAAAGCCTCTGCCTTCGGCTCAGGTCATGATCCCAGTGTCCTGGGATCGAGCCCATTGGGCTCCCTGCTCAGCAGGAGGCCTGCTTCCTCCTCTCTCTCTGCCTGCCTCTCTGCCTACTTGTGATCTCTGTTTGTCAAATAAATAAAATCTTAAAAAGAAAAGATAATTTATTATTTGTATTTCAGAATAAAAGAAATGGTTAAACACCATGGCTAACTGGCTCAAGCATTTTCTCAACCTACGACATCGTTTCTTAGCTTTACCTAGTGTCCTTGCTATGGGTCCAAATTGGCAAACCTGGGGTACCAGAAAAGGAGAGCACCCCCAGGATCTCCTGGAAATCTCTGCGGCAAGTAGCCAGACAATGTCAGGCAGAGGACAAGTGTTTTGGGGGAATGGGCTGGAAATGTGAACCCTGGCCCCATATAAAAATCATGGATGTCACCATCCCCATTTTATAGTAAAGTAGACAAAGGTCCTATAAGTGGGTCTCTTGGAGTCTGTGAAACAAAGATAACGTACACGAAGTACTTCACCACAATACACGGCGCAGGGGAAGTTCTTAATAAATAGTCACCATCAGTCGCACAGTGATCATTATGGTTCTTATTGGTATTACCCAAACACCAGTTTGTGCTTGATACAGGGATGAAAATCACAGCATTCCTGCCTTCGAGGAAATGGTAACAGTGCAGGAAGATTTTTAAAGTGACTGTTATTCAAATTACTAATTATGTAAATATGAATGATCATTTTGGAGAAGCAGTGAGTAGAAGAGGGAAGGCTTCACAGAGGCAGTGGCATTTGCACAGGCCCATAATGGACAAAATGGCATGGACGTACATGGAAATGTGGGGGAAAACCATCCAGACAAAGAGGAGAGCAAGAAAAGAACCCAAAGACTCGAAAGGACAGCGTATGTTCAGGGGGTGCTTAGAGCACAGTCGTCCAGGCGGTACGAGGACGGGCTGAGGTAGGGAAGAGAGGTCTCCTCGCGTGGGTGGCCCAGAGCACGCGCCAAAGGCTACGAAGGCAGCTTCACGCTTGGAAAGCTCAGGCTCGGCAGCTGTCAGGCCCAGACTCAGCTCCCAGGCTGACTTCTCCCTGACGTTGTGACGCTGACCAAGAAGCCACTTCAAGGTTCTGAGCCCCAGTCCCTCATTTGTAAATTGGAGATGGATGCCACTCCCTTACCCATGAAGCTTTTGAGAACGAAACAAACACGTAAGTGATCAATTTAAAGCACATAATGCATCAAGAGATAACTAAGTGCTTCAATTAGGGGCAACCATTATCATCGAGGATCTTTGGTCTTAACTTTGTATGGAATGAGAACAATGGGGGATTTCTGAGTACTGAAAAGTGATAATCATGTTAAGTGATCAGAGAAGTGTATAGGCTGGGGCAGGCTCAGGCCCTTTTGGGTGAAGCCTGCAGGGGTCCAATTAGGTATATTGAAGAGGAGCTTAAAGCACATTTTTGGCCTGGAGTCCGAAGCAATTTCACATACTGATTTTTTTTACCCTGCCACCCTAGTGCCTAATGTGCAGCAGGTAGGATGAGCCACGAGAAGAAGCTGGAGTCACGAAGATTGCAGCTGGAAGTATGACAATTACCCAAGACCTGACTATGGTGAACAAGAATGAAAACAGTGACTTATGGAGTTACAAGGAGCTATGAATTCTACACTTCATCATTACTCTCTTTCAAGCATTCTGTTATCATCTCCAATCTGCAGATGAGGAAACAACCACAGAGAGGTTTAATGTCCAAGGTCACCAAATAAGGAGTGGAGCCAATATTTGAACTTGGACGATCTTAATGTCTCATCAATTATTACACAGTACTACCAAACCATATGGGAACACGTTCCAGAACACGGTGGCAGAAGATTACAATTATTCATATACTGATGAGATACAGAAAATTATTATTATGTTTTCCAAGTCATTATATTGAGTTAGATTTCATTTACATTAGAATTTATTGTGCGGTTGGTAATACTTGACATTTTGGGGAAATCTGCTATAACTTTGGGTTGATCGTTTTAAGCACATAATAAAATTAGGAAAACTCATTCCTAGAACGGAAGTGCTGTGCTTTGGAAGCACCGTGTTCTAGGCAAGCTTCACTGATAGCTGCGTGAATACTGGTGTTCAGTAAGATCACACAGAAGTGAAAGGCAGGTCTGTGGGAAAAGTCACCCAAGGACATTACCTAGATACCATCTCCTAAAGATTTTGACTGCAAAATGGCTAAAATTTTCATTTCAGTCTGAGTTTTTAAAATCCATAGTCATGGGGTGCCTGGGTGGCTCAGTGGGTTAAAGCCTCTGCTTTCGGCTCAGGTCATGATCCCAGGGTCTTGGAATTGAGCACCGAATCAGGCTCTCTGCTCAATAGGAAGCCTGCTTCCCTCTCTCTCTATGCATGCCTCTCTGCCTCCTTGTGATCTCTGTCAAATAAATAAATAAAACCTTTTTTTAAAAAAAATAAAAATAAAATCCATAGTCACTTTCATGACTCATCAAATATACCTACACACATATACGGAGACAAAGAAAGAGCAGAAATTTGATAAAATGGCAACAAACTGACAAATCAAGTGGGAGAGTATACAGGTATTCTTTTTCCTATGCTTGCAACTTTCCTGTCAGTTTGAAATTTTTGAAGTAAATAGGTGAGAGATAACCAATTATGACTTTCATAATGTGAAAAAACAGAACAAGAAGGAAAATGATCCCATTTATATAGTATTTTATGAAGGCAAGGAGAAGATTTAATGAGCTTAGGAATAAAAAGAGAACATTATTACTTTATTATAAAAGTTATATAAATTTTTTAAACTGATAAAGTTATAGAACAGATAAAAGAAAAAAAATCACTCATAGTTTCACTGCAAATAGCCATTTTCCACCTTTTTCTCTATAATGAGGTTTTTCTGGGGAGGAGGTTATTATACTGCACAGAATAACTTACTACACTGTTTTAAAAAAAAATTAACCACTAAAGGAAACACACATTCACACAATCGGTTTTGGCCCAAAAGATAAGGAGTCCTCTGAAATAGCTCTATTAGCAGAGAACCGGCAGCAGCAATAACAACAAAAATACGCTCACTGAATGATTAATTTGAGAAAAGTGGTGTTCTATAGAACAAGAGGATATTCACAAAAGGAATAGAAGAGAAATGTCAGCCAAACAAAAGCACTTACTGAATCAAAGTAAAAAGGCAGATTGTGAGAATATTAATAAGCTAATCCTTGGTAAAAAGAATTTTCAGATTCTGTGTGGCATATTCCTACAAAGATAACTCAACCTTGAACTTACATTGTTAAGGTTCACTAAAAAAGATGGTCAATACAAAAGCACTTTATATAATCATGAAACACTACACAAATAAAATTATTATTCTTATTTGGGAATGGGGGAATGAAAAGACTGCATTCCAACAACAACAACAAAAAAAAACACAGACCACTGTGATTTCGTATAAACATAAATGTCATAGAATTTGAATGCCTGAAGGGAACAGAAGGTCACTTAGTCATATCTTTTATATGGAAGTTACAAACTGGCAGCCGAAGTTTTGTGTTGGTTTGTATGGTATATGCCAATGTTTCAAAATTTAAATTTTTACAGGAAATCAAGATTTTTCCAGCTCCTCTATCTCCTCCCCCAGTTTTACTGAGATGGAACTGACATATGGCACTGTATAAACTGACGGGGCAGAGCATCATGATTTGACTTACACGTACGGTGAACGGATTCCACAGTAACTTTAGTTAATATCCGTCAGCTCATTTAGATTAAAAAATAAATGCTTTTCCTTGTGATGAAATCTCTTTGCATCTACTCCCTTAACCGCCCGTTCCCCCTAGAAAGCTGGATGATAAGGACACACCAGCCACTGGCCGCTATTTCCTACAGACAAGGCCCACGTGAGCGCGCGTTCCGCTCACCCTCCACCCCCTCCTTCTTCTCGGTAAGCCCTGCCCACCTCGCTCATTCCCGTCACCCGCCTGGCCTCCGTGGGAAACACATGTGCAAACACTGATGTGTAAAAGGCCAGGTGAGATGAAGAAGGGGGTGAGGAGGGGCAGCAAGTAACCGAAGTGCGTGAGCAGTGAGAGACCCCAATATTCGTGTTCTACGTAGATCCCACAACTCAGTTCACTGATCCACATGCCACGCACACTTGCCTCACTGCATTCGGAGCTGCGTGGAGGAGACCTCCCCGGTGTAACAGCTTCTATTATTGGCGCTCGGCCAGGAATTAGAGAACTGCAAATAAACGAACTCATAACATGCTAATAGCCTGGCTGTAGTGGAGAAAGTGTGACTTCTACAAATAATTAACATAATCAAATTCTATCATAAGAATAATTCCTACAAAGGAAATAATTTTGATGTACACACAACTCTAATCTCAAGTCTGAACTTTTTGGCAAACACGAATAACAGCCTTTCGTGGCTGTTCCCAAACGTATGCCAACCCAGAATCTCTTCCTGAGGTTCGTTTATCAGTAAAAGCTTGGGCACATCTTGCTAAAATGAGGCAAAAATGACAGCTATGAAGTCCTCAGTATGGCCTGAGGTGGCCCTGAGAAATACCACAGGACAGTGGACCCACCAGCCTCACTGGCGACCATGGCTATCAGCAAGGCTCAGGACGACAGCACACAATGCTCGTGCACTGTGGGTACCTAGGCGACGGCTGATGATTTATTTTGCCCCACAGAGCATGAAGACTAAGAAGAAATCAGATTCAATTTGCTTTGGTGGGCTTTCTTTCCTTTTTTTTTTTTTTCTTTTATTTTCCGAGCTCTAAAAAGACTGTGAAATCCCCAGGTAATACCAAAGAGCTCAATGAAATCTGAAAGATCTGACGATGTTCAATATCCAGGAAGCCCTCGGACAGCTGAAGCCAGACTGTGATTAAGTAGTAATTTACACAAACAAACAACAACTTCCAAAATACTCAATAGTTTTGAAGGAAATCTTTCTTCCTTTTTAAATAGTGCACAGAGGAATTCCGCATTAATTGTCTGTTCTCTGAGTGGATTTATTTCTGCACATCCTTTTGAGAATCACTAATGTCCTGGTTCACACGGGTTGCTCATTCCTGTTAAGAAGCTGTCTAAAGCTAGAGGAGTGGGGGGTGCGGGGGTAGAAGAGGAGAAGAGGCCCTGGCAGAGGGAAGGAGAGGCAAAAGGCAGGGAAAAGTGGCGGAAGTGATGCCAAGACCTTGCTCCTTCAAGTTCAGTCCGAGGACGAAGCAACACTTGGGGGCTGGTTACACAGGCACAATTTCAGGCCCTACCCAGACCTACTCGAGTAAAATCTGTATCTTCAGAAGAGCCCCAAGCAATCCCTGCACACAGTGGTGTCTGAGAAGTCCTGTCTGTTGTGGGCTCTTTAATGAGAGGTGAGAGGAACTTCTGAGCATGTCCTTACCTTACCTGGGTGAGCCCGGACACACGACGAAACCTGTTTGAGCATCATGTCCTACTCTGAAATGGGGGCAATAACACTATAACGGGACTGTTGTGAGGATTCAGTGGGTTCCCGAAAAGCCACTTTGGGGAAGATCTCAGCACTGAGTCATCGACGTTCATTACTTTTTTGTTTTTAAATGCATGATGATCTTTTCTTAGTTCTAGGTTTAACAAATATTTTGTTCTAGAAAATTGTTTTAGCTACTAATGTTTTTAAGCCCATTTTTCTTAAGCAATCTAATCAACCAATTCTTAACCCAACCAGGAATTTATATTCTTAAAATATGTTAGAGACATACATAAAACAGGAACGAAAGTACACTTATAAAATTCAATGTATGTGCCTGAGCCTCTCAATAATTAATTACCTTAATCTCATCTTTAATTGTAGATGCTACAAAAGATCTTTGACACTATTTCAAATCCTTACAATACTTAGCCCTGATGTCTGGAGGCAAGGATTGGTTCCACTGGAAAGGAAGTCTGTCTGTCCAGACACGCCCCAGGCGGCCTGTCTGGGTGCCTTAGATGCAAGAGGCCAACATTTAGCACAGGCGGAAGAGGAGGGACATGGGGCTTTGTGAATGGAGCGGAAACTATAGTTCAAAGGCGAATCAGACTTGTATCAATATAAAAAGTCAAAAAAGGGCATGCTGATGATGATATAAATTGTCTAAAAATTAGCCACAAAACCAAACACTCGGCAATAGCCATGAATACACACATGCAAATTCTGACTTTTCCGTGTAGTCTGCGTGCCAGGAACGCTGTGGGTTGATGTGGGCCTGGCCTCAGAGCACGTGATTGCATGAGAGCAGAGAGCGTGCATGAGGAGAGGGGATTCACTCTGCAAACAGATGCCACAGAGGACAGTGCGGTCAAGTTTCAGGGCGAGGACTGAGGGAGGCAGGGTATGGCCTGAGGGCGAGGGGGACACACAGGTCTGGCTGGCCTCCTGGGCGTGAGGTGGCAATATCAGGCCACATAATGAATGACCGAGAGGGTTACACTCGGTCACCCTAACCCTCCCCGAGAGGGAGCTACCCGGAAAGGAAAGTGTCTCCCCTAGGAGATCTGCCAGGCAGAGTTTTAAGAAGAGAAATCAAAGCCAAGGATTTAGGCTTAACTGTATGGATTCAAAAAACAGTTGCCAGAAATGAAAGTTATGACTTCACTTTTCTTCCCTCATTTTTTTTTTAAGCAAAAAAAAAAAAATGTTCACTGAAGTTTTCCTGTTAAGAAGACTTTGTTATGCTGTGTCTCTGGAATAAAAAGTAAGATCTTGCTCTGTTTCTCCATTTCCCAATGTCTTCCTCTTTGGAAATCAAACCTTTTTTTTTTTTTTTTTTTTTAAAGATTTTATTTATTTATTTGACAGAGAGAGATCACAAGTAGGCAGAGAGGCAGGCAGAGAAAGACAAAGGAGGAAGCAGGCTCCCCGCAGAGCAGAGAGCTCGATGTGGGGCTCGATCCCAGGACCCTGGGGTGATGACCTGAGCTGAAGGCAGAGGCTTTAGCCCACTGAGCCACCCAGGTGCCCCTGGAAATCAAAGCTTTAAAAAAGGAGTCTGTATGTGAGAAACCCAAGTTGGATTCCCCTATGTTTTCCGGCTGGAAATTCACTAAGAAGAATACTGCCTTTTAATCTTGTAGCCATGTCCCCACTGGAGGGGGCTTACTGCCAGTTCTGATTGTATCATCCCGTGGCTGGACAGCAGTCACCGGGCGAGGCAGAGCTGGACCAGAAGGGAGACGCAGGACACACCACCGGAGCGGGGCAGAGGGTTTCCCGGGCAGCGTCTCCGCCTGCTCCCTCCCTGCTGTATGCGCAGGGGCGCAGGCCGCCTCCTCTGCCTGGGGTGCCATCCCCGGCTCCTCCTCCTCCTCCTCCCTGACTCCCACTTCATGGACCAGAACCAATGTCGCCCCTTGGGTATCCTGCCTTGCCTTCCTCAGACCGAATAAACCGCCCCATCCACCTTGCTCCCTGTGCAGCACTCAGCCGCGGTCCTATGGCAACTAGAGCTCAGGGAAGGCTCATCTCCCTACAAGCCTCTGAGCATCTCAGGGGTCACGCTGTCTCCTCCCCGAATCTAACTCCTCATGACGCAGCACAGGGGTATGACACACAGTGAACGCAGAGATCATTTCATTCCACTTTCAAATAAGAGGTGTAAAATAGCTTCGTTATACTTTGAGACCCCAAAGCCAAGGGGTTTAGAACAAAAGAGAAGGCTGAGTGCGTAGAGGGCTGACTGCAGTGCTTTCCCAGATTCACCTATACGGCTCATCCTCTTTTCCTCCACTCAAGCCTCAGGCATAAAGCAAAACACGGAAATGCCCTGTACAGGCATCTGAGTGCTCAATTAGGACTCAGAGCCTGGCCAGGATCCTGGCTCCATTCCCCCGGCCTATGACCCGGGGCAAGGCCTCCTGGGAAATGGCAACAACACACGCAGCCATCAGAAATAATCACGAGGAAATCTACAAAGACAAATGGGAAGAATTACAGTAGCAAGTGAATAAAAGAAGAATATGAATTTTGGTTGAAGCTATATAAAAACATGTGTACCTGCACCATAACTAAAGGTAATATGGAAGTGAAAACAAATACATTACTGAATGAACTATGAAGCATTTCCCCAAATATTTCTTCATTATTATTATATCATATTTCCTATTTAAAAAAAGAAAACAGGGGTGCCTGGCTGGCTCAGTTGGTAGAGCAGGTGACTCTTCATCTTGGGTTCATGAGTTCAAGTCCTAATTGGGTGTAGAGACTATTTGAAAAAAATACAGTAAAATAAGAAAATTGGGTTGAGGCCTTACAGGGACGACATGGACGTCAGACACGTGAAAGATGTCATAAACTTTGGCAAGTATGTCACCACAACTTGCAGTTGCTGTTCTTCTTATCATTATTACTGCACCTGAACAAAAAATTCTTTCTAAAAATGGCATTAGACTACAACAGCCAAACTATGGAAAGAACCCAGATGTCCATCGACAGGTGAATGGATAAAGAAGATGTGGTAGAATATATACAATGGAATATTATGCCGCCATCAAAAATGAAATCCTGCCATTTGCAAAGATGTGGATGGAACAGGGTATTACGCTGAGTGAAATGAACCAATCAGAGAAAGACAATTATCATATGATCTCAGTGATATGCAGAATTTAAGAAACAAAGCAGAGGATTATAGGGGAAGAGAGGAAGAAATCAAACAAGACAAAACCAGAGGGAGACAATCCATAAGAGACTCTTAATCTTGGGAAACAAACTGAGGGTTGCTGGAGAGGAGGGGGGTGGGGATATGGGGCAGCTGGGTGATGGGCACTGGGAGGGTATGTGTTTTGGTCAGCGCTGGGTACTGTGTAAGACTGATGAATCACAGACCTGCACTGACTCCTGAAACAAATAATATATTATATGTGAATTTATTGAATTTAAGCTTTTAAAAATGGCATTAGAGACACACACTTTTCTAGACTTAGAAAGCCTGTATACTCATACTCTTGGGGCAAGACAGACCTAACGGATATAAAGCTTTAAAAAAAAAAATAATACAGTCCAGAAAGTTACCTTCATCAGTACCGCTAACCTCCTAGAGATGTGAATCCCTTCTCTCCCAAGAAGCTCAAAGCAGTTCCCCCTCCCAGCTGCATGCGGTAGGAGGTGGGCAGAGACCATACTCTCCCCCTCAAGCAAGGCTCTAGGGAGAAGGGGGTGTCCCCCTAAAGCTGACGGGGTAAGAGGACAGCTGGAGAAACCATGACTCCAGAGGCAGACTCCTTAGTTAGGCAGAAAGTCCTCAGTTCTTCCTTCAAAACCACCTAGAAAGGTTGCTTGGTCTTGTCGGTGTCATGAACAGTGAAATTAAAAGGTGTCCTGAGAGTCTGAGGGGTGCCCTGAGGCGACACACACACGGGGAGCTAGGCTTACCCCTGGTCCACACTGGTATGGACGGCTGCCACGACACCTTCCAGGACCTGGAGGGGGTCCCCCGAGCCACCGAGGTCAGCACTGCATCCACTGTGAAGGGAGAGAAACAGAACCAATTCAGAAGAGGGCTCGACCTCGGGGAGCAACATGGCGTTCACACCCAGAGGCTCCCAGCTGGATTCCGGCAGAGGACACTGCTGGCTCCTAGCCACGGTGGGTGTATGCGGTCTGCGAGTGCTAAAGATACAGAAATGAAACATGTTCTGCCCTTGAGGAGCTCCTGGTCTAATACATGCTCCCTTTCCTAGCAAGAAAATAAAATCTACTTGCCTCCTGTCATTTAAAAAACACTCAATGGACATTCAAAGTTATTTTAAAGTGTTAAATATATCATCATCTAAATTCTCCAGATGGACCTAAAAAAAAAAAAAAAACCTAGTATTTACATGGTACTTACCAGGTGCAAGTGCTTTCCATACATTCTACCATTTAGTGCCCAGCAGTTTACAAGATAGGTGCTGCTATCATGCCCATTTTACAAATGTGTATGTCTAGGATGCCACTGAATTTTGAAAAAGCAATAGAAGAAAAGAAGTTTTAGTGAATAATTTAAGTAATAGGATTGAAATCAACTGCTGGATTCAGTTCGTTACATGCCTTTGTTGTTCTAGGCCTACTCAATTGTACTAACTTTCTAGAAGGTAAATGTTATGGATGCCATCAATAGCAATTTCTTCTCCTTTGAAAAGGAGGTGGCTGAAGTCCTGAAGCTCCCTTGGCTCCCACTGCAGAAAGATTTAATTCACATTTATTGAATGTCTTCTGTGTGCTCAGCGTAACATTTATAAGAGAAGAGCTGTCTTTACAAATGGAACTGGGCGCAAAGAAAGAGAGATAAGTATAATTTATGTCAGGATTTTATGACTGTAAAAATATCATATATTTTAATTATTCATGACAATGTGTAATTTTTTAGGAAATAAACTAAATTCGTCAAAGCACTAAGCTTTCAAAATGTTTGTTTTGGGGAGGTTCATCGAAATCCTGATTTAAGAAACAATCAGAAGATAGCTATGGATCGAAAGATGCAAAATACGGCCGCCCAGTGTCTGTGGTCGCCCGAGGGAGGCGAGCTGGGGCCTCTCACAGTCGCCGCCACCACCAAAACACAATTGTTCTAATAACAGAACAAACTTTATTAATTTGACGTTTTTTATTTCTTAAAAAATGTTATGATATTTTATTTCTCGTCTCTTTCTCTCTCTCTCTCAAATTACCAGATAGCGCAGATCATTAAGGTGAAAACTGTATGAGGCTGGGGTAATTAAACTGATAAAGGCTCATTTGATTTCAGTTCGGCTGTGGAAAACTGACATGCATTTAATCAAAAAGTTCCTCAAGAGCAATGCAGAATTACAAAGAAGGCTTAAAAGGAGAATACATTAAACACAACCGAATCTTTCAGCCTAATTGCATTATTCACAGAAAGCATCTCATGCCTCATTCTCTTCCGAGTTTAACTTTTCCCTCTTCCCCAGCACCCCCGGATGCGTTCCCACAAAGTCACGGGCGCACTGACACAGCCAGAGCTTCGCAACTGCTGGTTTCATGCCATTAACTGCAGGTAAATAAAACTCGGAGACACTTAGCAGATGTCCAACTCCTTCAGTCTGTGGTAAGCCTTGCCTTATGTACCTCAGGGGGAGCTTCTGGGAACCATTTTGCAGCCTCTACAAAAGCAGGGGAAGTAGAAAAGGCAAGAGGCCAACATCCACCTGGGTTCCCAAGATGGCCTGACATTCAGCTACTCCTGCACGGGCCATGTTGGCCTTTCCCTATTCCAAGAATTAAATGGGGCTGGAGGAGAAGTGGGGCAAGACAGAAGTCCGCTTTAGGAACATGCAACGCCAGTGGTGAAGCATTTTCATGGTTCTCCATTCTCAAGATCTCTTAAGACCCAAGAGTCTGAGAGATCTCACGATCATCTCTCGCTTTTATAATGTACTTCATTGTTTATAAAATGCTTCTAAACACATGGAATTTCTTCTTCGTTACTATGAAATGAACGCTACTCCTGGCAAACCATCACCCCTGTAGCTTACCTCAACGCGGAGACTATCTTCCCTACTGCGCTCTGCACCACGTCCTTGGGCGAGATGTCCAGAGGGCCCACGGCCACCTGCAGCAGCTGCTCAATCATTCTGAGAGGCAGGCCGTCTAGACACATGGCCACAGCTTGGTCATGAACTTTCCCTCTCTCTGACCGGGACAGGTCATAGAGGTCGCCATACTTGCGCAGCACTTCCTGTAAAGACACAGCATGCGACGCCTGAGAATCAAAGAGGAACCCAGTGGGTCTACATCACACAGTAAAAGCACGTTTAGGAGATTCTCCAACCCGCACTGAAGAACAGGCAGTGGTTAGTAAGAACCTGGGCTTCAGAGACACCAGGCTTGAGGACAGATCCTTGCTTCAGCCTGTAGTGTGGTGTGTAGTCTATGGGCCTTCTGTGGCTGCAGAATGAGGGTGAGGACAGAGATTCTTGCAACTAGGAGTGTCGTGAACATTAAATGAGAAAATACAGAAGTCAGGCCTCCAGCACAACGTCAGGTCCAAAGTAAAGCTTGTGAAGTGTTCATTTCTCTGTCATTGTGACCAGGCTACAACCACACAACAGCTCAGACCCATGAGCGTCTATTGTGCAACCCAGGTGGTACATGGGTGTCACCTGGTTGAACGCTCCTAATTACCCTGCGAGGACTTTTAATTAGCTCCATTTTACTGAAAAGTAAACTGGAAACCAAGATGTACAGTAACATGCCCAAAGTCACACAGCCAGCAATTCGGGGAATGGGGGTCAGAATCCGAAAGACTCCATCTCCCCGCGCCTGGGCCACACCACCCGCTCCTCTGATAATGTCTGTAAGAACAAATGTGACAACCAATAATGTGTGAAAACAGGCCACGAGCTACTGGTTTTCATCACAGCAAACATGGTCACTTAGTGTTAATGCTTTCCAGGGTGTGTGTAGTTTCTCAAGTTATCCTGAAGACGCTCTCTAGTCTTTCAGACCCACCGTGTAAAATCCAAACATTTAACTGGATAGCTGATGGTATTAAAGAATTGCTGTTGGGGTGCCTGGGTAGCTTAGTCATTAGGTGTCTGCCTTCAGCTCAGGTCCTGATCCCAAGATCCTGGTATCGAGCCCCGCATTGGGCTCCCAGCTCAGCGGGAGGCCTGCTTCTCCCTCTCCCACTTTCCCTGCTTGTGTTCCTCTCTTGCTGTGACTCTCTCTGACAGATAAATAAAATCTTTAAAAAAAAAAAAAGAATTGCCATTAATTTTTTTTATCGTGATCATGTTGTCGTGGCGTGTTTCCACGTATCCTCTAGAAAGAGATGTGCAAGTATTTATGGATAAAGTAAAACAATAAGCAGGATTTTCTTTAAAACTATCCACGGGGGCGGGGTGAGGGAAAGTGGGAGTGTGCGTGAAGAGAGGTCATGTTCTCATCTCTGCTGAAGCTGGGAGCTGGGCACAGGACATTTCGTTTTACTCTTCTCTCTGCTGTGAAACTTCTAACAGAAGAAGGTGCCCGTGCGTGCAACAGAGCAGCTGTTGTGTCCATCCTGAGCAGGTGGGACCTGAGCCTACATGGGATAAAGGCCTCTAGTTAAGACTGCGCTAAACCTAGGGCCCAGGGGAATCTTCTTTCCCTGGTATACAACAAAAAAGAGGTTAAAATTAAGGCCTGACCGTAAAAGGGACAAAATGTATGAGGCTGAAAGTGATCTCCACTGTTTGCTATGAGAAGCGCCCGAATAAAAGCACAACAGGACCAAGGAGTCTGCTGTCTCGGCCCATCCGTGGTCTGACTGAACGGCATTTACAAGCAGCCACCGGTAGCTTTAAATCACAGCCCCGGTGAAACAAATGGCTGTTTCTGTTAATGATCCCCTTGGCCTCATATCCACTATTCTAGTCACTCAAAGACAATACTTGTTCCAAGGAGAGGAATGACAATTCTCCAGATTTGAGCACAGTATATTTAATTAAAAAAATAAGATAAGTATTTAATTTTTTATTCTAATAAGTATAATCACATTGACTTGAAGAATTCCAATTTTACCACAGTTCTCATAATTACGGATTATAGCACCGTACATGTCAGTAGGATAAAATTCGGGTTGGTAAAGCCAATCTGTTCCCTGCAAAGCCTTTTCTACTGCTTGTACATCATTTAATGTGATTCATTAGACAGGCTAATAGCACTGAAAAACACAAAATGAAATAAAACTGCTATCAAACTTTTGAATTCTCCCCATCATCTTTTCCATGAGGGCTTGGCATTTATGAGTCTCATACAAATTTTGACGCCTTCCATTTGTTCATTATCTGAACTGCTCTCCACTGACCCATCTTTCTATCAGCTATAGTTCTTTACAAGCCAAGAATACAATTCAGTCAATATGTATGGTTTGAGAAAAAGAAAAGGGAGATTAGTGGCCACTTATGGTTTCATTTACCATCCACATTAAAGGGGCAAATGCAAAATTACTTAGACATCTAAACACTGTTTTCACCTATATGAAACCACTTATGGATGGATCTGTCAACTTCTCAGTTATGGGGTGAAGAAGAGCTAAAACTCTCTTGGCTGCGACAGTACAGAGGAAAAGCTACAAAAGTTACAGAGGGTTTCCCTGAGCTGTTCTAACACACTGGGCCTCCCGTCCGCTCACGGGCAGTGGCTCCCCACTCTTCTGAGAGCATTTTCTGAGACACCATGAGGGTTGCAACTGGAAACCAAGTAGGAAAAATTTTACTAGCCAAAAAAATTCTTATCAATAATAAAATGACATTGGGAATAAGAAATTAAAAAAAAAAAAGAGTGCATATGACTAAAAAAAAAAACCTGTTGAAGCAATGACAGAGGAAAAAAAATCTATCATTTTTCAGTTGAGAGAGCAAAACACCTACCAGCTTGTCGGGCTTGCAAACCACTGTCCTGATGGTTTCTCAGCTTCAGTGACTGCTCCCTCCCCCAGGCACCTACCCTCAACTCAGGGACTTTCCCCCACATCACCCTCACACCTCCACCCTGCCAGAGACTAAATCCCAGTAAGTGGCCTCAAATCCTTTCCAAAGAAGTGAAAACTGATAGAACAAGACAAAACAAGACAGACCGAAGAAGCTAAAAGACAAAGGGCTGAGGACCATCTTCAAAGACATCTGCAGGACTGCAAACCCTAGCAAAACCACTAACCCGGCCTGCACGGAGAAATGAAAGCGTGTGCTTATGTTCTCTGAGCGAGCGAGCCTGGGGGCCAAGCTTTCACTTCACTACCTGCTCACTCGTCTTCAGAGAAACAAGGAAGCTGTGGGTGAGGGTTTCCAGGTGAGCGAGCGATTTCTCCAGATGATGCAGGGCGTCTGCGTAGGTCAGTTTAGAGTCACTGGCTTCCTGCGTGTCGTCTTCCGAATTCCTTTTCCGCGGCTTCTCAATAAAATGTTTGACAGTCTGAACAGCCTTCTCGGTCATCTCCTTCCGTGCTTCCACAGACAGCTGCAACACAAAAAGGGACTAGACCAGTGAGACAAGCCAGCCCCATGCTAGCAGAGACGGCGTATCTCGTGAGACAGTAGAGAGGCAGAGAGAACCCAAGTGGAAAGCTAGCAGACGACCTGAACCAGCGAACAGGCTTATGTGATACTAGCTTTCGTTCGCTGAGGAAAACAACAACATGAGGGACCAGAGGCGCTATTAAATTAGTAAATACAGATTTTTTTTAATCCTAAGCTAATATGCAAAAGTAGGTGGTGACAGGAAGAAACTAGCGTTCAAACAGAGCACTGGTTACAGTGAATAAAGGAGGAGCCATTTCTACAACCACAATGACCAGTGCTGGTAATTTATTATAAGGAAATAATTTTTTAAAAACTAGTATAGGCATGAAGATTTTAACTGGAAGAATATAAAATGAAAACTCAAAAGCAATCTGATTGCCTGATAATAAAAGAAATGGTAACTAACTTACGATAAATTACTAGATACAATATAATGCCATCATTAAAATTAGAATTATGAAACCAGTATAGCAATTTGGAAAGTGCTTATCATAAAATGTTAAATTTTAGGAATCAGAAATCATAAAATGGTATATGCCATGCTTATGTTAAAGTCCAAGCTAACCCAGTGTGTACAGTTGAACAGAAATACACACACACACACACACACACACATACATACTAGTGACTTAATGCTGACGTGTTAAGATTATGAGCAATTTTGTTCTCAACTTTCCAAATTTTCTAAAATAATGTCGTATTCATTTCTTTACCTACCAAGTACTTATTGAATTCTGATATGTGACAGTCATTTTGTTATGGATACAGGAGTCATACTTTTCTAATATTATTAAAAATATTCTAATATTATTAAAAATATTGGCCTCACGACTAAATGTAATCGGTCTTGACGGAGGCACCACACACCCAGGAGCCATGTTGGGCCTTTTCAGGCCCCACTGATTTGTGCTGCTTTGGATCCTAGATTTAGGGTCATGTCCACCACACTCAAGCACATTTAGGGTGGTGTCCACCACTCAGCCTTCAATGGGTGTTGTGTTAATTCAAATAAATAAAATAAAAACAGAGTACCAGGACAAAATCTTCACTATTATTTCTTAAAAATCAGTTACTGTGTGTCTCTGGTTATCTGAATAGTGCCACGGGCATCACAGCATGGCGTTGGTGGCCGTGCCAAGAGGCTGGCCCCTCCCAACCTCGCATTTCCCACCAGCTCCAAGTCACTCTATCAGAACTCATGTTGTATAACGCAGATGGCTGACATTTCCTTCATCCCATATTCATATGGGTAAAAAGTGACTTTAGGAAAGTACGATTTCCACTGACCTGTAACTAAGCGTGTGCCCTGTAAATGCAGCTTCCAGTAAGCTCTGTAGCCAGATTGCTACCTCCAAGCACTCGTGACATACAACAAAATCAGAAGCCCCCACTGACGGGCAAGCATCCCTCACATTTTTCTCTTCCCTCACAGATACTGTGAACTCTTTTCTGTGGTGGAGAAATAGAAGATAATAGAACTTGCATAGTTGGACGGCCCTCCTGACTTTGCCCATCATGTGGATGGAAAGACTGAACCCCAGGGAGGTTCTGGGATATGCTGGGGGCCCTCGAGTGAGTGACAAGAGTAAAAGCCAGCCCCAGTGCCTTGGTTGCCTTCTCCCCGCACATCACACAGCTCCGACTTCACCTTGTCCCCCTCCTCACAGGCTCTGACAGAGAGGATGGGTGCGCACTGGCTAGACGCTCCACAGGAGCAAAGACAAGTAAGAATATGGTGGAACAAACCCTTCCTTTCTATTCACTCATGTTTGTCTCCTCAAGAAAGCCGGGTTTGGGGACGATTTGGCTACACCAGCTGCCCAAATGTCTTCTCTCCCAGCTGACCGAGGGGTGTGGAAGACTTTCAACCACAGACCGGCAAGACAGCAGGGACCGGGGCGGGCAATTCACACGACAGGGAGCAGCGTCCTGGGAGAAACGGGTGGTCTCTGTGTCCCAGGACGGGTCCAGACGCGATCGTGGCTGTCGAAGGTCTGCCGTGCCATTGTCAGCCACTCCGGAGCCACCGGTAAGGAGGAAGAGCACTCGCCCCTGCTTCCCGTTCACTGCTGGGGGACGAGGCAACCGGACCACATGTGTGAAAGGTGAACAATGTCGTCCACCATGCAATGTCATCTCCAGAACCTAAATGAGATCATGTGTAGGACAATCAGCAAATGCCCTACCCGCCATAAGCTTCAACAAATTGAAGCTGACTTGTAATGTGACCAACTGATAGAGTACACAGGCCACCTTCTACCAGTCAGTCTTGTTTTTCTTCCTAATCAATTTGCCATGTAATCCCTTCTAGAAAAAAACCTTTTCAGAAGCTTGGGAAATCCCTTGGTACGGTACTTCTGGACTTGCACGAGCTGGCTCCTAGCTACCCCTCTAGTCTCAAATGTAATTGTAGCCCCACTCTAAGCTCCATATACCCCAACTTTTCATCATTTCCTGGCGTCACTAGGTATCTTTTCTCAGCAAAATGCTCTCTCCTCTCTTCTTGGCAAGGCATGTTCCAACTCTTGTTTCAACAGTGAGACACATCCAAGTCATCCTGGACTCATCTGTTTCTTCAGACGGGCTCGTCCACCAGCGGGCCATCTGCCCCAACGGCCAAGTGCATCAGCACCTGCTTCTACGCATGGAGCCTCCAGCTACCCAGCAATACTGAGTCTAGGCCTCGCACTGACATCTGTGTTTTCCTGGAACTGGCTACGGAACGGCCCAAGAATGGCCACTAGAGGCAAGTGAATTTCCTGGGAATTTACATAATTGGACCTCATCACCAACATTATCAGCAAAGTCTTTCTACCCCTTATTTTTAATAATCTTTCAAAGTAACTAAATAACCCAACAGTTACTAAGAATATAGAGTGTAAGTAAATACAACCGTAAATTACTTTTCCTGAGGGAGCTGGGGCCTGTACAAGAGGCAGAGTGATGTTAATGACAGAGGATAGAAGGACTGGGCCTTTTGCTTCATTGGACACTTAAGCTATTCACTCTTTTTTTTTTTTTTTAGCTTTTCACTCTTTATAGAAACAGGTTTATCACTGAAAGACTATAGGGTGAGATCAGATTAAGAAATACAAGTTTTGGGGACCTGGGTGGCTCAGTTGGTTAAGCAACCAACTCTTGATTTCAGCTCAGGTCTTGATCTCAGGGTCATGAGTTCAAGCCCTGTACTGGCCTCCAGCTGGGCACACAGCCCACTTAAAAAAAGAAAAAAAAATACAAGTTTCACACAGAATAAACCTAATAGACTTATTTTCCTTAAACTCTTCCATGATAGAGAAAACAAACAGTAAAAGACAAAAAGACTGACAAATGTACCACCAGGGTGAAAAACTGCAATTTCTTCACTGACTCTAGCAGCCACAAAGTACTCTTATTTTCAACCTTCTATTTTGAAGCCCATGGCATTCACACATCATTCATACACATATTTCTATAACGAGAAATCAAAGATTTTGTAAAACATATTCCCTGACAGCAAATAGTAACTATTTTTTTTAATGTAGATTTTGTAAAATAAACTTAAGTGGATAAACTGTTCTGGTACTCAGTGAGTATGTATTCAACACCTATTTTATAGGCCCTGTGGAAAAATGAGAGAAAACATGAGCCAGGCTCAAAGAAATCAAATTTAGTGTAAGAAACAAGATGGTGGGAAGGGAAGAAATTGAGGAGTTATCCCTGATGGCCACGAATCTTACTGAGTCCACCTTGGAAAGACATCTGGACTCTACCCAGTCTCCCCCACGTCCAAGGCCACCCCTCAGGGCTAAGCCACAGCGCCTCTCTTGTCCTGCGCTGGTTCTAACTGGTCTCCTGACAGGACAGAGAGCACAGCGCTCACCCAACAGACGCATCCCACGGGCCCCACCACAGCTGTCAATCCCCTTGCAACTACCATGAGCCACGTTCCAGCCAAGGAAGTCTGAGCAGAGGCAAGCCTGAGCCAAGGCAAGATCCAACTCCCACAGATCATTACCAGCCTCCGCTCTCTCCCAGTCACGGCAGCCCACACAGTGCAGGTCCCAGATGGCGCCAACACAAGACGGGAGAGCTTCCATCAGCCTGGACGCCTAGCGGCTTTGCGGTAGAGCCCTTTACAGTCTCTCACTGGGTCAGAAGCCTGACGGAACATCAACCTTCATTGTGTTAAGCCACTGTGATCCTGGGGCAAACTGGGTACTCCAGCATTAAGCAGAAGCAAAGTGATATTTCAAAAAACATCAATCTGACTGTGTTATTCCTCTGCTCAAATCTATTTAACAGCTTTCCCATTCACTAAGAGTAAAAACTCAGTCTTCAAAGCCCTGTGAAGCCCACTAAGATTTGTTCTTCCCCTCACCCTCCCTGTCTAATCCTTCTTCCTCCCTTTCCTTTGACACTCTTGCTCCACACCACACAGACTTCCGCGCAGTCCCTCTGTGCTTTTCCACACACTGGTCCCTCTGCTTGAGATGCTCCCCAGGTATCCTCACGGTTGTTCCTCAGGACTTAGCACAAAGGCCACCTCACCAGAGAGACCTCCCCTGACCACTCTAGAGAAGCTAGCCCTCCCCGCACCCTTAACCAGTGTCTCTCTCTCTCCTCTTGCCCTGTGGTAGTTTTTCCTCAGAACTGACATGTTATGTTTCCATGTGCTGTCTCTCGCTGTTATATTCCAGAACCCGAAACTCAGAATGGTGGCTCATTCATAACAACTGCCCAATCTGTTGAATGTGGAAGTGAATGAATGGATGAATGACCCCATTTTTAAAAGGAAGAAGAGCAGAAGCAGTGTTGGGGGGAGGGGAGACCCGTGGTATACGATACATGTACAACCACTAGGGGGCAGTGCAGTGGGAAAGAGTAGAAAATATGCTAGCTTGACAGGCCAAATGGTCTCTGTTATACAGTCTTTGGTTGGTTGGTTGGTTGGTTGGTTTTACAATCCTTTAAAAAGATGTAAAAACAAATCAGAGCTAAGGGCTATAACAAGAACAGCCAGGGGGCTGAATGTGACCTGTGGGCCAAGGCTGGTTGACCCCCTGATCTACAATATTAAACAGTTCTAGTTGGAAAGGAGAATTGAGAATAAACCGTAAGTGGCCTTGAGTGCCAGGCTGGTTACGGAATCTGAGGTACAGGAATCAGAAGCCACAGAAGGCAACACGTACACTGAGGATTGCAATTCTATAACAATGCCTTATTCAGTTCCTGTTTGAAAACACACTGTCAAAGAATCTGATTTTGAAGAAAAATATAAACCTGTAGGTATCGGAGTAAAAAATGTCATTCTTTTTCAAGCCTCCCTTCGTCTGTGCCTTCAGAGTCTATTCCGAGCTCACATGTCTGTACGCATCCCTGACATGATCTCTTCCCCAAGGTCATAAACACTCAAGGTGTTCCTAAGGCGCTCTGTGCCTACCTCTATCAAAGAAGAATTACACCACATTCAAATCATCCAGGTACTTGTACGTCTCCCTGACTAAACAAGGAGGTCCTCCAGGCTAGAAACTGTGTGGTTTTTTTTTTTTTTTTTTAAGATTTTACTTATTTGTCAGACAGAGCATAAAGCAGGAGGAGCAGCAGGCACAGGGGGCCGATGCGGGACGCCATTCTAGGACTCTGGGATCATGACTTGAGCCAAAGGCAGATGGCAAACCTACTGAGCCACCCAGGCATTCCAGAAAATGTGTTTTTTAAAATCTCAGTATTCCTGGCAGCTAAACAATGTCCAGAAATGGCAGACAAATAGAAAATAACTCTTAAATCCCTCAACTCTGATCAACAGAGGAGGGGAAAGAGAACCTTGAGAAGCGCAGTGAAGTGACATGCTCTCCGGGCGTCCCTAGAAACCTGTGGTCCGGACTGGGCTGCGAGACTCCAGTTCGCCACAGACCTGGCAATGACCTGTTCCCGTGAGAAGGCCTGGGGAGACTAAAACTGCAAAAGGATATTTTAAAGGACTTGAAACAAATGAACGAGCAAACTGGGACCCGATGTATGCTATCGGCACAGCGCGGCCGCCCAGGAGAGACACAAGGAAATTGAACTGGCGATCCCGTGGCGCGCATTGCTCTGACTCACACCTGGTGAACGCATGCTGTACAGTCGCCTTGGGCTGGGGGCTGGTGACACAGAGTTAGACCAGGTCCCTGCCCCCAGGGAAATGAAAGGCTAGGCTGAAAGAAAGAGAGAGAAGACATGACAAAGCAGCGTGATCCTTACAAAACACCACAGGGTGAGGAGGAGGCACAGTAGAGGCCTCAGAAGGGGAGCCTGGTCCTGCCTGGAAGTGAGCGGCTGCAAGGCGGGGAGGCAGGGAGACACCTGCCAACAGCGGCCCCTCCTGAGGAGAATGCTCGGCCGTGAGTAGGCATGAGGACCGGAGAAGCATTCCAAGAGCCGCAGGTCGGAGGAGCAAGAGGGGAAGCTGGGAGTCGGCTGGCTTGGCTGGAACAGAGTGTGCGTGCGAAGGGCCGTCAGGGGATAGGGAGGAACTCAGCAGCGGTGACCACACGGAGGGCCTCTCTGTCAGGCTGATGGGATGGGGCTTCACCACCATGGCTGGGAAGGCGCCAGCAGAAGGAGCTCAAGCAGAAGTTGACAGGATCAGTACTACTGTTTTCAGGGGACGGCTTGACTGAAAATTCACTGAGACAACTTTCCTCATCTTCAGCTTCCCTCGGCTGGTCAATTTTGCTCAGCAGATAATTATTTTAAGATTTTACTTATTTGAGAGAGAGAGAGAGAGAGAGAACACTCGCAAGCAGAGGGAGGGGCAGAGGGCGAGGAAGACAGAGAACCTTCCATCTCTCCTCCTCCTTTTCAAGCACGGACACTGCCCCACTTACCATATGTCAGCCCCGGCCTTGGCACAGGACGTACACAGGTAAATGAAGACACGATCTCCACCTGGAAGAATATCCATCATCCTGGGAAAAGCCAAAGCCAAAGAAAAGCGCTTATAAAATGCAACGAGTACAAACAAAGGACGTGGGCACACCGAGAAAAAGAAGTTTATCTTAGAAAGGCAAGGAAGTCTTTAGAAGGAGGGTAAAAGCTGAACCAGGACTTGAAAACTGAGCATAATTCCCGTGGACGAAGTGGGTGGCGTGGATTTACGGCAGAGACAGCAGCCCGAGAACTTTAAAAAGGCTTTTATAAGAGAGAGTGTTCTGTGCCTGTGCCTCTAGAATACCCTCAGAATACCCTCCCCCTATCCCAGCAGCTCACTGCCTCAAAGAAAGGGGAGCCGAGGGGCGGGTGCACAGCAGCAGCTAACGGTGTATTTGCAGAAAAAAGGAAGAAGGGTTTTTGGAAAAACAGCAAACAATTCCAGGAGTTTGATGCCCCGTGGCTCCCACCGTCAAACCACTTGCCACGAAAAGCTAGATGCCTCCTTCTCCAATCTAACTCCCACACCAGACCCAGTCACTGTTCTAGAAGCGAGGAAAAGCCTGTGGCGGCCGGAACGGAAACTGTGTGTGCTAGGGGAGAAGACTGTCCTTCAGGGGAAGAGACGCAGAAGCAGGCTGGGGCTGGGGTCCCCGGGGTGCCACGGGGAGGAACTTACACGTTCTCCTTTAGGCCAGTGGTTCTCAGCTGGGGTACGTGTGCCAGCAGCACAACACAAAGCTTTTCTGAAGGGTGTAGCACTGCAGATGGTTCTAAGGGAATCCATTTCTAAATCTTCACCTTACCCAAATCCTCTGTCCTAAAACTGATCTTGAGAACATTCTGGAGGTCAAGATGTCAAACCTTTTCTCTTTCTCAGCTTGCCGTTCACATAGGCCTCGCTCCCCTTAAATAAGACAGACATGCATCACAACTCTTCCTGAATCTGACTCCCACATCGTTCTGGAGTCTAGAAAGTTCCAGAGCACAAAACAAGGGACAACCGAAAATACTGGTGCGTGACAGGACTCCAACAACTAGATAATGAGTTTCTTATTTCATGTCACAAGGTTTCCAGTTCTTGTACTTTCAACAAAATTTATGAAAGATCTAATAGAATTGTCAGTTGCTAAATCATTAAAAATGATTTTTAACCATAGATCATGATGTGATTTTTTTGGCTGATAACGGAGGGCAGACACCTGAGAGGCACTCCTACGACAGACTCTTTCCCCAACCACTGTGAACAAGGTTTTTAAATATTCATATCCATAAAAATATAAAGAACTGATGTGGAATGCAATTTCAATCTAGCAATAAGTAACACCCATCGAAGGGCACAAAAATTAATTAAAAAAGCAATGTTTAAAGCCCTATGCATCTCATTAAGAGGTATATTTTAAACACAATTTTAATTTTAGGATTCTTGTTTATCAAAAGTTAACATATCTGTGTTGTTCTGATCAAATGCATGACTGAAACAGTAACTCAATACAGAATAAGTTCTTACTCTTTTTCTTATATTCTTATCACCTGGAAGTATCTCTTTGAAACACAAACATTCAGAGAACCTGCCCTTGCTCCGGATCCTGTGGGAGAGTCGAGCACCCAGCTCCAACGCGCACCACTATCTTCTGTCGTAAAGACCTCAGAAGCCGGTTTCTCTTCCAGGTCAGTGTCAATCAGCAAACATGGATGCCCCAGTCCACGGACGCACCAAGCCCACCCCACTCCGGCTGGGCCTGTCCTTTGGCACAGCCCAGCACTGAAAGTCTCCTGCCTTTTGTTTGGAGAAGCTGAACTCCGGGAGCGAGCCCTGTCCTTCCTGCTGCAGTAGTTATCACTAAATAAAATCTGTCTTTATTGCCTTTAACTAGTGCCCAGCTGTATTTCTCTTTGACAAGAGGAAAAGTACAAATCGTTGGAGAGAAAGGAAAGATGCAACTTGTCTAACTGCTAAAGATGTGCTTGTTCTTATATTTTTAAAGGTTCTTATACTTTTTAAACTGTGGTTGTTATCAAATCACTGTTATTGTGGATTACCCTGAATACAAAGCTACATAACAGTTCTGCTTTAATGTCAATATTTAAAATACAGAGAATTACATCACCCTTTGTACCCATTTAAAATTATGATTTAAAAAAATCTTAGATATCAAGGGCCACAGTCGGAATGTTCATATGCTGAAATCCTACCCCCTTGGAAGTGATGGCATTAGTAGGCGGGCCCTTTGGAAGGTGGTTCAGTCATGAAGGTAGAGCCCTCGTGAAAGGATTAGTGCCTTCTAAGAGAGACACCAGAGAGTTCCCTGTCCCTTCACTCTGTGAGGACACAGGGAGCAGGTGCCAACCATGGACCAGGGAAAGGGCTCTCACCAGAACTCAGCTATGCTGGTGCCTTTATCTTGGACACTGTTGCCCGAAGTGTGATTTTCAGACCACCTACACTGACATAACTGAGCACTACTGCAAAAATGAAAATTCCGGAGCCCTTATTAGACTTAAGATTCTGCATGTGGGTTAAGGAAGGCACTGGCATTGGTGGGAAGAAACCTATCTTTTGCAAAAGCTTCTCTTAGTTAATTCTAAGGGCAATGGCAGCATGTGACCCGGGACCGCAAGTTCTGGGGACTTGACACTGCCAAAGGACCCAATCAACGGGCTGACGGTGACTGTGGGCTATGGCTGCAAGTGGCTCCCGGGACGGCCACTGAGGGGCAGTCAGGAGGTCACTGCAAGAGCCCAGAGACATTGGGGTTGGGGAAGGGGGTAATGAAAGAAGGCAACAGTGCTGATTTTGGATGATACATGAACAGAACTCAGACATCAACATGCTGTCCTGGGCTAGCTGCCCCGGTATGCACTCCCCCCGGCCCGATATATGAAGCCAGGTGCCCATCAGGTTCCAAACCTTTTTGTCCAAGACCCAGAGTAAGGAGCTCACTGCATAGCAAAACTCAGTATCCGTATCTATAGATGAATATAGTAAAAACAAAAGTTTCCTGAAACAATACAACCCCCACAGCGGTGAGAGGCCTACTGAGAGTTCCTGATGTGAATCTACAGTCTAGCCTTTCTGGTTGGTTTGTTTTGAAAGCCGGTCACAACACTTAACTACAGGACTCACTCGTGGGTGTGACTCCGTCTGTAAAACGCCTGCAAAGTGGCTCCAACAGTAACAGATGACTTGCGGGGCCAGCAAACGCCGAGGCCACAAACGGGGTATCAAATTGCCCAAGTTAGATTTAAGTGACTCCATTAAAGAAGAAATTTGGTTGTTTTTTTTTATTAAGATGTATTTATCTTAGAGAGAGAGAGAGAGAGAGGAGGGAGGGGGAGAGAGAAAGGGAGAGAGAATCTCAAGCCGACTCCCTGCTAAGCATAGAGGCCTGTGGGGCTTGATCTCACGCCCTGATATCACGACCTGCGCTGAAACCAAGTGTCAGATGCTTAACCAACGGCACCACCCAGGCACACCTTTTTTAAGCATTGTTTTTAAATTACAAATATAAAATATTATGAAATAGTATCTTAACTACTATGCAGCAGAAAACGAAAGTTGAGAAGTCTTAGAAATTTTGCTTTAATACCATTGACTAGTTATTCAATCACAAAAATAAGAATGCATGCTTTGTCACCTTCAGTTACATACTTAACAGAAAATCAGTGTTATAACTTTGCTTTTTTGCTTTCGCTACCAATTGCTTATATAATAAAAATGAATGCCACAGGACAGAGCCACTTTATCTCTGCCTTTTGCCTCATAGTATAACCATAGAAATATTATTATTTTTCATCAAGTGTGAACAGCCCCATCTTTTTTACTATTCACTTTTGGCAATGACATCAGCTAATACAATCCTAAGTTTTTCAATAGCTTGAAGGTCACCTTTATCTTAATAGAGAAAGGCATGAAGAATGTTCAAAAAGAGATAAAATATTACTGTGAGCGGTAATGAATACTACCATCATTGCTGTTGTGCATATACAGGTTTTAACAAGATCTAAAAGCACTCGTTCACATTTTCCATTTAAAAATCTTTTCCTACCCTATGCATGCATGGGCTACACAATACAAATTGTACTTAAGATCATTTTAAGTAGAGCCACTCAATTTATATCAAAGCCAAATGTGAATTTGAAAATCCAGATCCTAACCCAACAATGAAAACTATAGAAGGTCATTCAAAACCAAAACCATCTGCTAGAGCTTTGAAGTTGGACTAAAAAAATTTCCAACTTTTTTTGTACCTTGTACGTAAGAATAAAATAGAGCAACACAAAGCAGAAGAGGAATTGAACAATCCTCGTGCATCTACTTGCCCCGAGATCTTTATATATGCTACTTTATTTAATCCTCACCACAGTTACTCAGGGTCCAGGTTCCAGACATCACGGGCCTCCTCCCTATAGCCACTCAGTACCACGCGGACCAAGAGCTGGCTATGTACCCGCAGATGACCCACTCAGGGCTGCTCTGGGACCCAGCGGATCTCACTCCTCTCCCCATGGTGATTACTAATCCAGGCAAATCCCGATCAATGCCAATCAGCACCTGGAATACCAGAGCCCCAGGCATGGGTTCGGGGGTGATCTTATCAGCAGGAAACTTGGAATTTCTGTTTGGTTCCTGTGGGGAAGCTTTCTCACTCTATCTGGCTGGATGTGAATAAGGAAGCCCCAATTACTTCCAGCCATCACACTGAAGCAAAGAGCCCTACGATGAAGTTAACACCAGAAGACAGCAATGAACAGAGATGGAGAGAAATTGGCTCCTTGATGACCACAGGCTGCCGGGTCTGCCATCCCTGAAGTCAGCCCCACCTCTGGACCTGTCAGTTCATTAGCCAGTAAATTTGCTGGTCAATTAAGCCAATTTAATTGGATTTTTTATCTGTGTCTAAAAACATTCTAAAATTAATCTTTATTTACATAGTGGTGATGATTGTACAGTGAGGAAGACTCAGAAGATAGAGTAATTTTCCCCCCCAGATCCAGCTGGATGGGAACTCAAAAGATCTGACTACGTAAACCTGTCTCTTTCTCCATCACCATGCCACCATTAAAAGAACTTAAGCTGTGTCTAAGATCCATCAATTTATTTCAATTCAACATGTTGAGAAGCTACAAAATTAATGTATGAAACTTCTCATATTTCCCTGGGTCAGTGGTGATTTAAAATTGTTTTTCTCTATTCTCCTCATGAGAATTGTTTTTAAAGATTATTTATTTATTTATTTGACAGAGAGAGAGATCACAAGCAGGCAGAGAGGGAGGCAGAGGGTTGGGGGGAAGCAGGCTCCCTGCAGAGCAGAGAACGCGACGCAGGGCTTGATCCCAGGACCCTGAGACCATGACCTGAGATGAAGGCAGAGGCTTAGCCAACTGAGCCACCCGAGCGCCCTCCTCATGAGAATTTTAACATCTGATCATCGTTGGCATCAATATCTCATAGTCTTTACACATACAGGTAACATTAAAAATCCCTCATCCGACCAGGTATACTGGACAAAAACTGGTTATACTCTAAGCAACTTTGCTAGGTGATTCAGTGGGGGGAAAAAAAAGGTTAAGTAGGATGTGGATTTTCCTCAAAAGAGGTTTATAAAGACGTACTATAAAAACATATACATACAGAGCACCTAGGTGGCTCAGTCAGTTAAGTGTCTGACTTCGGCTCAGGTCACGATCCCAGAGTCTTGGGATTGAGTCCTGCCTCGGGCTTCCTGCTCAGCAGGGAGTCTGCTTGAGATTCTTTCTCTCCCTCGGCCTCTGCCCCTCATGCTCATGCTCTTTCTCTCTCTCTCTAATAAATAAAATCTTTAAAAAAAAGAAAAAGAGGGACTCCTGGGTGGCTCAGTGGGTTAAGGTCTCTGCCTTCGACTCAGGTCATGATCCCAGGGTCCTGGGATCCAGCCCCGCATCAGGCTCTCTGCTCAGCAGGGAGTCTGCTTCCCTTCTTCTCTCTGCCTGCCTGTCTACTTGTAATCTCTGTCTGTCAAATAAATAAATAAAATCTTAAAAAAAAAAAAGAAAGAAAACAAATAGATACAGTATACATGCCTATACTATAATAATTATCACAAATCAAATGACTTTGGTGTTGATGCTGTACCCTGGTCTATTATCATCTCCCTGAAGACACTAATATGACTATCGACAAAGCAAAAAGGCAACCTGCTGAATGGGGTAAGATATTGGTATATGAGTTATCTGATAAGGGGTTCATAACCAAAATACATGAAGAACTCAATACAATCCAACACCAAAAAAGAAATTAAAAAACAGGCAGTGTACCTGAATAGACATTTTTCCAAGGAAGATATATAGATGACCAACAGACACAGGAAAAGACATTTATCACTAATCCTCAGGAAAATGAAAATCAGAACCATAGTGAGATCCTACCACCTTATACCTGTCAGAATGGCTGGTATCAATGACACAAGAAATAACAAGTGTTAAAGAAAATGTGCAGAAAAGGGAACCCTCCTGCATAGTTGGTAGGAAAGTAACGTTGTACAGCCACTGTGGAAAACAGCATGGAGGTTGCCCAAAAAACTAAAAATAGAAATGCCATATGATCCTGCAATTCCACTTACCCAAGAGAAACAAAAACTTTGGAAAGATATATGAACCCCTATGTTTGCGGCAGCATTATTTACAGTAGCCGAGATAAGGAAGCAACCCAAGTGTCCACTGATGGATGAACAGAAAAAGAGATTGTGTTAGAAATGCCCAATGGATTATTACTCTGCTAGAAAAAAGAATGAGATCTTGCCGTTAGCAACAACATGGGTGCACCTAGAGGGTATTGTGCTAAGTGAAAAAAAAAAAAAAAAATCAGAGAAAAACAAATACCAAATGGAATCTATAAAACAAAACCACCGAAGAGACACATGAATACAGAGAGAACTGGTGGTTGTTAGAGGGGGAAGGATGGGGGAGATGGGCAAAACAGGTGAAGGGGTTCAAGAGCTACAAACTTCCAGCTATGAAGCAAACAAGTCATGGGGTTGAAAAGGGCAGCACAGGAAGTACAGTCAGTAACTGTGCGGTGACAGGTCATAGCTACACGTACGGCAGTGAGCACCCCATTATGTACAGAACTGCTGAACCATTATGTTACCGCCTGAAACTAACACAACATGGCATGTTGATTACACTTCAATTTCAAAAAAAAAAAAGAATAAAAGATGTTAGGATGGTCTTCACATTGTAGTTTCCCTGTACCCAGGCTGGTACCTTCTGCTCCTTCTCCCGTCATCACCAAAGTGATCTTTTGAAAGTGAAAATCTGACAATGTTAGTACCTGACATTATTAAAATTTGTGTCTCGTCCATGCCCTGGATGAAGTCTAGACTCTTCAGCCTGGACACGACAGTTTTCTTACCCAGCCCTGCCTTATCTCCAGAGCCTCCTTCCCATGCTTTCATTATTCCAAATTTCTTGTAGTTCACCGAAGGTACTAGGCTTTTTATTAATGCTTTTATTAAAACTGTTAACTCTATCTGGAGTCTTCCTCCCCTTCTAAGCTTTCCCTCCATGCTACTCATGACAAATTGGAGGACTCGTATCTATTCTACTCTGGGGCCTTTCCTGGCCATACCCCAGCCCCGCTGACCCAACTATTCACCATTTCTACCTCACTTTTTCCACATCACCAATCACAGATCAAATCATCAGTTACAAATCCTTCACTAATTTATCTGTTGGCCAGCTTCCTCTCTGAAGAGTAACCCCCTGCTGGCGAGGAGGCAAACACAACCAGCATTCTGGGGGGGCGGGGGGAAGGGAGAGCAGTTAGACCAGGGTCTTCCCGCGGGTACCAATGCTCGCGAAAGTAGAGGCACCAGCCAAGAGGAGAGGGCACTCCTCTTTCTTCCAGGTTCCTTTGCTGCACAGGCTAGAGAAAGTATTTATAGACTAGCAATTCAGAGGCAGAAGTTAAAAAGGTCCTCAAATGAGAGCATGGAGCGAACGGGATGCACGAAGAATGGAGAAGTAAAGGGAGCCCACGTCGCTGAACAGCTACAGCTGGACAGTAAGCTCAGAGCTGAGAAATCTGCCAGAGGAAAGCTCTTCAGGAGGGAGGTTATTTTCAGACTTCTCTTCCCCGCTGCTTTTTTTCATGTTAAAATACGCTTTGGTATTTACTGCACATTATTCTGAGATTGTTTATTTATTCCTCTGTCTTCCTCACGATTTCCACCCGCTGTGGATCTGGAGCCTGCATGCTTCATGGGAAGGCGTGTGCACTCCTCGCACTGATTAAGCAGAAGGCCTGCGAGGGCTGCAGAAGCACATGTGGGCTGGGTGTCCCGCCAGACCCCTCCTCAGGAGCAGGGGCATCTCCCTTCAGGATCAGACCTGCCAGTATTCAATCTCTGTTACTAATTATTACTTTAGGCAATTTGAAATAATTTTCCAAGCACCCACAGAGAATGAGCTTTCAGTTTGCTGTCAGGCCAATAATCATGATCGCCCCAGAAGGGCTTTTGCAGCCAAATTTTTCAGGCAAGGTTGCTAACAGAAAGCAAGATCTTGGGAGCAGGCCTCTATGTAAATCCTGACTGCTATCTTTAGCTCACAAGACACTGAAGCTGTTCTTCAGCTTCCTGAAGCCTTAATTTTCTTTTCAGTTAATATGGTGATAAAGTATTTACTTCTCAGTGCTGCCTGGACGATTAACAGTGCAGCTTTACATCATCATTCTCTCTTGGCCTCTGTTTGGAAGGCTGGATGTGAACAGGTCCGTGAAGGCAACTGGTTCACCCCTACTAGTACTTGGGTATGGCCTGGAGGTCAATGGTAGACTCTGGAAGGAAAGATTAGCTCCCCTTATCTTTATGGGGGGACACTGACAGACAGTTAAGAGCCAATGCTTAGACTTCTGCATATCCCAATATTCACAATGAATGTCCACAACCTTCCTTTGAAGAAGCAGCCAAAATGGGTCTGTCAAAGATAGGGTATCTGCTTGGCAACAAACTTCATAATCTGACCTCAGCTGTGGGACCACGAATCAGCCCTGCAACCAAGTGAAGCCACAGAGACTAGCAGATAACCCGCTGGGTGTCTGAGAGTTCTGGCCCACAAGGCTGCTCGACACTGGAGAGTAACACAATCAGAAAGGATCCTGTCTGGGGCAATTGCTTTTTTTAGATTAAGAATCTTTTTTTTTAATTAACATATATTATTTGCCCCAGGGGTGCAGGTCCATGAATCAACAGGCTTAGACATTTTGCAGCACTCACCATAGCACATACCCTTCCAATGTCCATCACCCAGCCACCCCATCCTTCCTCCCCCAACCCCCAGCAACCCGCAGTTTTTTCGTGAGATTAAAGGTCTTATGGTTTGTCTCCCTCCCAATCCCATCTTGTTTCATTTTTTTCCCTTCCCTCTCCCCATGACCCCCTCCCTGCCTCTCAAATTCCTCATATCAGGGAGATCATATGATAATTGTCTTTCTCTGGCTGACTTACTTCGCTCAGCATAACACCCTCTAGTCCCATCCATGTCACTGCAAATGGCAAGAGTTCGTTACTTTTGATGGCTGCATAGTATTCCGTTGTGTATATAGACCACATCTTCTTTATCGACTCACCTGTTAATGGACATCTAGGTTCTTTCCATAGTTTGGCTATTGCGGACCCTGCTGCTCTAAACATTCGGGTGCACATGTGGGGCAACTGTAGTACGCACGGTGTGTGTCTGTGGGGGGATGAGTGTGAGAGTGCGGGGAGGAGGGCGGCAAGTACAAGTGAGAAGGTTCGCACCTCCCGGTCCTGACTCGTGAGTTGTCGACCGAGACAGCTTCCCTTCACTCAATTCTCTGTGCGCGCGGTATTCTTACTATGACGCCCCACGAACGGCAGTCACTGGATTGGGTAGCGGGGTGCCGGCGGTGGGGGAGGGGAGTGGGGGTTGCTCCTTACAGCCTGAAAGAAACGAATGATCACAGAATCCTAAAGCACAGAGCACACCGCACACTTGCCTGAGGACGGAATCTCCATACGACTGTCCCCTCCGCAGTGTCTGAGCCGGCGGCGCCCACCCCAAGCCCAGGTGCCACCCAGCTTCCTTCCGAGCCATGTGCGGCTTTACAGGTGAGATGGAACAGCCTGGGGAAAGCTGAGGCTGATCCCCTCACGGCAATTTGTGTTTTCAAATGCTCTACTCACGGTGCCATTTCTAGGTGGCTGCCCCAGAGAGGCACTCCGGGTTCCTCTCTCTAAAGACCGTCCTCCAGCTGCCCCGCTAGCCTGCGCAGACATAACGTTTTATGACATAACAGTTTTATGGCACATTACTGAAAGCATAGTAACAAGTGAAAATAAATTTGTAAAACAGAGCCACAGTTTGTGTATAAACATCATGTTTAGCACAGGGTTTCAGAGCACAACGGACTTCAGTTCAAATCCTGGTTCTGTCACCTGAACGCTAGCAGTCTAGGGGGGCTTACTACAAAGCCCCCGACTCCCTTGAGCCTGTCTGATGGTCCATGGAATGGGGGAGGCGGCATCAACCCCCCGTGGCAGGTATGGAGAGCTCGGGAGATACTGTTCGCAGCATCTCCTGGCACAGCCCAGGCACCCAGCCCACTTCTCTCTCCCCTCCCCAGACTGTACCTCTCCAGCCCATGAGCCGTGCACAAGTGTCCACGGGCTTCTTGCTTCTTCTCTGCATCACACTCACAAATATTTGTGTGCCTTTCGGAGACTCTTCATAACATAGGCTCACTTGGACCAAACTCTCCAACTTCCTAAAGGTTAAGACAGACCTTTCATGGGCTCAGGAACCTACGAAAATACTTCATTGTGTCCTGGACTTTACTTACTTCTGCTACAGTGACCGAGAGCAGAACTGTGTCATGCAATCAATGTCAAATCTGAAACCAGGAGACCTGGGTGTGAAAATAGGACACTTGTTCCTTATTAAAACTTGGGACAATTATCCTTCAGGAATCCGACCTTTGTGCCAGAGAGGATAATGCCTGAACTATTTGGGGGAAGTTATGGTACTCAAACTCTGTGCTCACTTTCATGCTACCTTGAATTTTAGCTCTGTTCGCCTTGTATTCCTAGACTGTAACCTCAGTGAAGGCAGGGATCAAATCTCACAGTTCCTTTGGGTTTCCTCCAAAGGAACTCAGTATTGGGCACAGGGCTCAGTATCAGCAGTGGCAACATCATTAGCAATGACAGTCAACATCAATTTTAATATGTACTACTGCCCAAGCATGGTTCAAACCACTACACTGGTACTGGGTCATTAGGTAAGAAACCCTAATATTTGTACTTCATCATAGAGAAATGGCTGAACTGAAAAAATTTTATTAAGGATAAAAATGGGCATCTGGCAAGTAGAGGGCAAACAGCAGGGTCAAGTATAGAGAAAGCCAAGGCACTGGAGGGGAGGTAGGTTTGTCCAAAACATGCAGGTTCTAGGAATGAGAGACTTAACATTTTGAGAGCTCAGAAGTAAACACGGGGAGACGTGCTCAAAGCGCTGGAGGTCGGCAGCATCGTGACTACATTTCCCTATTTTCCTCGCTCTCTGAAAGGATTACTGCTTTGTGTCTTCTCACACTCAGCTTTATTTCTTGGTCTCTCTGCTGACTGAGAAAACAGAAACAGGAGAAGCCGACGGCCTCCATCTCCTACCACCACATCTGCGCCCATTCGGCTCTGCCTCCCTCCTGCTGTCACTGGGGGAGGCTGACAGCGATCTTGTCCAAGGTCAGTCACTCCTCTGGGCTCTAGGCCCCGTACACTCTCAGCAGTTACAAAAGAAATTCTCTCCTCTCCTTCCAAAAGCATTTTTTCCATTCATCACTAGGTCTTTTCCATTAATGAATAAAAATACTATCATATTAAAAAAAAAAAAAAATCTCAGAAGTCTGTCAGTCTTTGTTGGCTCTTCCTTATCCTCCAGTCTTAATGTCGGAAGGAGTGCCCTGTGGCTTCATGCTCTGCTTTTCTTCTCCACCTACTTGCTCCCTTGGGAATATCACCCAGCACCTGGCTTTGACTCCTCTCTATATACTGGCAATTCTGAAATGTGTTTCTGCACTCCAGACTTCTCTGCTGACCTCCAGATTCATCTACACAACTGCCTGTCAAACAGCCACTTGGATATTTAAAATTCATATATCGATATTTAAAAAACAAAAATAATTCTTGACTTTGAGATAATTACGGGCGCACAAGACATAGAGCAAAATAGTACAGAGAGATCCCAAGTACCCATGACCCAGCTTCTTCCAATGGTGATGACATCTTAAAAAGTCACATCAATTCTAATATCACAACAAACTCCTGACGACCCCTCCCAAAAGCTGTTCGTTCCCAATCTTAGAAAATGGCACCTCCATCTCCGCAGTTGGTCACAACAATCTTGATATCATCCTGGATTAACTTTTTCTCACATCTCACCTCAAATACATCAGAAAATTCCTTTGGTCCGATCTTCCAAATCAACCCAGAATTCAACCACTCCTCAACCGTTTTTACTGCTACCACCTGGATCCAAACTACTCTCATCTTTTATTTGGAAACGACAACTGCCTTCTAAGCGATACCCTTTCTTTCTAACGTTCCACCTACAACTTGCTGCCTCCAGCATGCCCCCTGTCAAGACTTTTCACTTCCCCACCCAGGGGACCTTTAACAACCAAAAGCCCCTTGCCACCTTACTTCCTTAAGGTCGCTGCTTGAATGTTACTTTCTCAGTAAGGTCTTTTTCGACAATTTTATTTTAAATTGTAGCCATCCTGCATCTTGAGTCTTTCTAGGTTTATTTTTCACTTGTACTGATCGCCATTTCACATGTCTGAACTTCCTCATTCTTACTTATTGTCTAGTTTCCACCTATCCCTAATGCAAAGCTCCCTACAGTCACAGGAGTTTGTCTATTCTGTTCAGTGCTATATGACCAGCACTGAGATCTATTCCTGATATGTAGTAGGCACTGACAAAGATTTGTCCATCGTTGTATAACAAATGACCCAATTTTAGAAGCTTGAAAGTGTGTTATCTCACAGTCTCTATGAATCATGAATCTGGTGTAGCTCTGGATCAAGGTCTCTCCTGAGGTTATAATCAAACGACTGGCCAGGACTGTGGGTGCACATGATGGCCTGGTTGGGTGGCAGGAGGAGATTCGTGTCCATGTTGACTCACATGGTTATCAGCAGCCTTGGTCTCTTGCCATATGGAGCTCTTTACCACAGGGCAGCTACACTTCCCAAGAGTAAATCATGCAAGAGAAAGTGAGAAACAGTACCTAAGAAGGAAGCCACAGTTGTTCTGTAACTTAATTTTCTAGTGGCAACCCATCATTTTTGCTGTATTCTGTTCATTAGAGGAAAATCAATAAATCCAGCCCACACTCAAGGAGAGGGGATTACACAGGGGATTAAATACTAGGAGGTAGGATCATTAAGGGCCATCTTACAAGCTGTCTTCCCCAGCACTCAATAAATATTTGTTCAATGAATGAACAAATTAACCAATGATGTATACTTGAAAAAAAGAAAATCCCAAGCCAAATGGGAAAATCAGATTGACTTCTCTAGGAATTTATGGATTTTTTTTTTTACTCTTAATAAATGGAAAAAGGACAGGAAGGACAAATAAACAACTTTGGAAATAAAACACATTGTAAACTGTAAACGTTTTAAAAAAGGAAAGGAAACTCTTTCCTTTCTTTACAATCTTATAATAGGAGGTCATTTTTCTCAGGATTATCTATATTTTATTTATATAGGAGTAAATCATGTTATATTACATCAAGCTTCAAAAACTGTATTCTCTATACTTTAAGTATTTTCTGTTCCCATTTATTCTGTGCCTTTGACAGTCAAAATGGGAAAACAAAATCCTTTTTAGGTTTTTCTCTTCTACGCTTATCTCTTAAGCTCCTATTTTTTTGCATTTTTGTCAAGATAGGATATGCTTATCGGACTAAACTTTCACCCTGCGAAATAGAAGAAAATAGTTCCTTAAAAGCAAAAGCATTCAAGAGCAGGAATGGAAGGATAACGTTTATGACTATGATAATATGCACAGGCTAGCTGAAAGTCAGATGAGAGTAGTATATACTGCACATTTGAAAATCCTGAAGTAATCGCTGCTGGGTTACCAGTATTAACAAATATATAAAACAGAAAGTCTTCAGTGAATGTTGGGTCTTCCTTCCTACACATAGCATTTACTAAACCCGCAAATAGTAATTTTTTATATTAACTTATAATTCATTTGTTACACACGCACACATTTGCGCCAATCAGCCATGAGCTTCTCCAAGGCAAACTTGGCAGTCTTTTGTTTACAGCACCTAGAACAACAGCAACAAGAAAGTGCTCACATCAGTATTTCCTGAGTGTAGCTGGCAGGAATAAAACTCATTTGGCTCAGAATCAAAGAAGTCAAATGAGGACTAAACCAAAACCAGATATCAATGGGAAAAACAGTCATAAGATTAAAAAAAAAGAAGAAGAAGAAGGAAGAGGAGGAGGGGGAGGGGGAAGAAAGTTAACGTTTAGCTCTCTTGTAACACCGAGGAAACATTTTATAATACTTTTGTAGTTGAAGCTAGTATGATGAAAAAATAGCAAAAACCCACAAAAATACAGTTAACTGATCTTTGACAAAGAAGTAAAGGAAATACAGTGGGGTGATGACAGTCTTTGTGACAAATGGTGCTGGAACAACTGGACGGCCACATGCAAAAAAATTAATCTGGTACCAGACCTTAGGCCCTACGCAAAAATTAACTCAAAATGGACCACAGAACCAAATGTAAAACATAGAACTCTAAAACTCCTAAAAGATTACAAAAGAAAAAAAATCTAGATGACCTTCGATCCGGCTGTGAGTTTTTAGATACAGCACCAAAGGCAAAAAAAATCTGTGAGAAAATGAATTAAATTAAAATTGAAAACTTCTGCTTTGCAAAGTTACACAAAATACACAAAGAATTCTTAAAACAATTTTTTGTAAAACAGCTGAGCAAAAAGCCCACTGCCCATTCCACATCTTCCCATGACAGGGAGAAAAGTTCACTCCAAACAACAGGCAGGAAACTACAGGAGGTACACCTGTGGCATCTCTCTCCCTCTCTCCGTGGCTGAAGAAGCCATGGGCAATGTGGCTGCTCCTGTCTGCAGCCTGCCTGTCCACAGTAGGTGCTTATTCTTGACCTCTTTATAGAATGACCTCGGGGCAGCTCTAATGGGTCAAGTTCCATGTAAACTGGCCCCATAGACCTAGGCCACACTCTCCAATGCCAGCTGTTCCAACAATAGTTATTAACACTTACTGATATTTTTGCTTTCATCTTTCTGAATTGTAAAAGTGGGTGTTAGTGACGGAGGAGAGGAACGTGACCAAGCATCACCCTCAAACACTATGACAATGAGACCCCAGAAAAATCACCTTTTCTCTGATCTGATATCCTGGCCTACAAACAGAGTTGAGGGTCCCTTAGGAGATGCCCCCTTACTCCAAGTCCCTTCTCCTTTCTGATACGTCTCTCAGACATCTCCCAGAGAACTCCCTGCTAAGCTTGATTAACAATATAATTAACAATATAAATGTGCTAGCTAAAAAAATTATAAAAACTAAAATTTGAGGAAAGGAAAAACAAATACAGCATACATATCACAAGTTCAAAGGGTAGTGTAATGGCATTACCAGGCACACATTCCATCTTGCATTTTCAATTTATAATATTTCCATATCTGGAAAGTTGATGACAAAATTAATCTGCCTTGAGGCACCTGGGTAGCTCAGTCGGTTAAGCATCTAATGCGATTTCTGCTCAGGTCATGACCGCAAGGTTGAGAATGAGCCCTGCGCCAGACCCTGCGTTGAACATGGAGCCTACTGCAAATTCTCTCCCACTCTGTCCCTCTCCCCAGCTTTAACAAAAAAAAAAAAAGAGAGAGAGAGAGACATTAATCTTTTTTAAGGAACTGAAAATTTAAGGCAATCCTTTATGCACTTATCAGAACATACATTCATTATCTTATCTATATTATAAATATTTAGGGAACTGAAATGATCTCTCACATAGGTATCAAAGGTGGTTCTCAGAGTGTGGGCCATAAACCACAAGAGTCCAAGACTCTTTTAAGCAGTCTGCTAAGTCAAAATGATTTTGAGGACACTAAGACATTGTTTATCTTTTTTCACTATATTGATATTTATAGGTTGGTAAAAAAGCAATGGTGGATAAAACCATGAGCACTTCGCACAGATCACCAGACTGGACTAAGAGCCACTGTGTTCTCCCCTAGCAAATTTCCACTTAAGGATGTTCCTCATGGAAGAGTAAAAATGATTAACTTTATTAAATCTCAACCACTGAGTGTACTTTTTATTTTTCAGTTTCTGTGATATACACACAAAGCACTTCACCGTATACCAAAGCATAATAAGGAGAAAGCATCTGTGTGATGGCTCGAATTATGAGCTGCAGTAGCTACTTTTTGCATGCATCACCATTTCTGCTTAAAAGAACAACTAATAGGAAACTCTGGTTGTTTAGACTTGGATACTCGGCAGACATTTTCTCCAAAGTGAACAAAATGAGCCTGTCACTTCAAGGAAAACAATTCATAGTACTTGCTGCCACTGATAAAATTTGAGCTGTCAAGCAAAAAATTAGAATTTTGGAAAACTAGTATCTACCACTGTGAGACTGACAGCTTCCCAATACTTAAAGACTCATCTGCTGAGATGAGCGCTCATTTTAATGCACGTGACTTTGCTGATATTGTAGAATGCAATTTACCAACATCCGGATGATCTGCATAACTCAGTGGATCACTATTTTCCAAAGCTCTAATGCGTTACATTACAAACCACACATGGGTAAAAGAGCCATTCAAAGTGCAATATGGGCCAGTGATGTCAATGGACAGAGGACCAGGGTTCAATGATGTACTCTTAGGTTCCATGTTGCAACTGGCCTCTAAGAATCTACCACTTGGTGAGTTTCAGTGGGAACACCCCAAGTTACAGGCAATTAAAGCACCTCTCCCTTTTCTGACCTCACAACAGAGTAAGGCTGGATTTTCTTCATTGACTTCAACCCAAACAAGAAAAATTGAACACAGAAACAAACACAAGAATCCAGCTGTGTTCTATTAAGCAAGACATGTCAATATAAAAGAATGTCAGTTCCACTAATCTTTTTTATTTGGAAATAGTTATTTTCCATTCAAATATGCTATTCATGTCAGCCTGTAACAGGTCTGTTATTAAAGTTTTAAGTGAATTAAATAAATATTTCCAAAATATCTTGGTTTTAATTTCTAATATGATAAATATCAATAGATAAAACCTTAATAAACAAAAGTTCTTTTGGGTCTTCAATAATTTTTAAGAATGTTAAGACACCCAGAGATCAAAAGGTTTTACAATCACCAATTTTCGTAATAATTGTTTAAAACAACACTTGCAGAGTTCCTACTTCATGCTGTGCCAGGAAATGGAGAATTAGATAAAAGGCATCATCACTTGCCTCACGGAATTTCTAATTTCATGAAGATTGTAGTTCTCAGTTATAATAATTTTACTGTAAAGAAGAAAAAGCATTTTGTGCGCCTGGCTGGTTCAGTTGGTGGAGCATGGGATTCTTGACCTTGGGGTGGTGAGTCCAAGCCTGGTGTTGGGTGTAGAGCTTAAAAATAGAATCTTTAAGAAAGATTTTTTTTAAACTTTGTTAGGAATGTCTTTTACATCTGAATGTTGTCAGTGGCAACTAATATCGTGTATGGCACATAGCTGATGCCTAAATCCTTAGTGACTCAGGCTGAATCTACACAATGTACATTGGGTCTGTGCTTCAGAAAGTCATACATCATGCCATGCAATTAGGTAATGTGCATTATCTAAACATTTTTACAGTGCTTTCAGACACTGATTGCTCGTTATGGTGAAAAACGTGCTGCCATCCTTCGTTAAGAGAGAATATTAGCACCATGAAGGCCCTGAAGTTACTGCTATCATGCAGCCTTTGATTGAGACAAACTTAGGAAATACATTTGATTTTTAGGTCTTTTTTTTTTAAGACAAATTTACTCTTTCAGATTTTTTATCAAATATTCTGGATAATAGGATAGGGAAGAAACAGTAGCGTATTTCAAGAACAGTCATAATATGAAAAAGAGATTTCCTTTATGCTGTTTCCATAGCTCTAGAAACCAGAACCAAAAAGTGGAAACTATAAAAAGCCCAAAGAAAAAGAAAAATCCTTTATAGACACACACACACACACACACACACACACACGAGGTAGTAGCTGGTTGGCCGCAGACTAGCTGGATTATCAACAGACATGATGCTTCCGGGTCAGAGGTCAGGCTAGATAAGAGGTTCCAAATATTCTCCCCACTGAAACCCAACGGAGACGGCGTGTTCCCGTCAGACACAATCTGACATCTGGGGGGATGTGATGGGAGCTGGATCAAAGGCTCACGTAGGGCGGGCTGAGGGCCCATCCAGTTCCGGGTTGAGAAGCACCAGGCAGGAGGCCAGAAGGCCTCTTCTAGTTCTAGGACTCTCTGGAGATTTTGAAGTCGGGTCCTAAGCAAACCCCCAGGGAGCACCTCACAGGGGAGAGGAGTGTCTCCCGCGGCCCCGCGCGTGGACGCGGCCCTCCCAGCAATCCCGGGCGTGCGGGGACCGTAAAAGGCTGGGATTGCCCAGAAGCCCCCCTGATCGAACTCCATTACATCTGAACCAAGAACAGCACGTTTCAACCTCAATTTTGGCTTCTTTGACCATTTTCCTGGATTTCTAATTGCCCCTAGCTTGCTCTCTGAGCCTTCTAAAAACTGTTTTTACTTCCTGAACTGGAAAAGCAATAGAAAAGCAACTCTTACCCGCCTCCACAAAAACAAAACAATTGAGATTTGGACCGAACGCTCTGAACTTTAGACATTCGCATATTCATCACCACAAGTGTCACGCCAATCCGATCTCTGCCTACACGACAGCGTATCATGGCGTGAGTATCTTCCTCAGAATCTCCACAAATTCTGCTAATGCACATGGCAACTGAATGACAATTATCCTGAAGGTAAACGGCCTTCTCTGCTTTATTCTGTCGAGGGAGGGGTACTAAGTGCAGGCTTTGCAGACACTCCGGCCTGAATTCCAGAATCGGAACAAGTGCTGCTCTTGGTACGCACTCTAGAATTAGCTTGCTGGCTCTTTCCGTTAAGTTCGGTTTTGAATAAATGTGGGTATACATTTGAAAACTGCACACTACACATGAGTAGTATACACTTATTTTACATTTTGAACATCATGTATGAGCTGTGGCAACATCTGGTGTTTTGCAAATTTGGGCAAATCCAGCGGTACTTCCTTTTCCAACTGTGTCTTCCGCCGCGTAAAGGTTGTATTTCAGCTTGAGTTTCTCTCTCTCTCACTCGCTCTAGCCCAGTATTGTGTGATTCCAAACAAGCTTTGGATCTAATTTTTTTTATTTTTCCTCTCTCCATGGAAAATTAAAAGCTTGCCAATTAATAACATAAGGGAACACATAAAGCATAAATAAAATGAGGGGAGACATAAAATGAACTTTAAATGCCTCTGCTTCACTTTTCTGCAGTTTACGGGACTCAGCAGCAGACCCCCTCTTGAGACGGTTTACTAGACAAGAGCGCCTTGCTAAGCATTACAGCACCTGAACTAGGAGAAAGCAACGCCGTAATTACCTTACTCTTTACTGGGCCAGCCAGGCATCTTTTCCTTGGGAAAAATGCACCTACCCACACAAACTGTGTCACACGTTCGCAGGGGGTGGGGGGCTGGCTGGAGGTAGAAGTGAGAAACTAAGGCGATGAGAATGTGCTGTAAGTGCCACCATCAGACCGAAAACATCATCAATAAAAACGAACACCCTGAGTGGATTCTACGGCCAACTTTTCAGTTGAATCATGAGTCACTAACTGCTGCTGGAAAATCTAGAACCATCTGTCCATTTCCATATTCAGGCTCACAATTAGCATATGGCCTTGCCAGGGAGCTGGTCTTTGTTGCTACCCTCACATAAACTATTGAAAAACTGCTTCAGCCTTAAGGGGAAGGAAAGGGCCTTGGGGGAGCCTTGGACCCACCTCATCTGTTTGCTGGTTCACAGGCCCACTCGCAGAGACTTTTCCTTGGATTTCAACCCCGCAGTTGGTTCATTCCCTTCCCTCGGAACATTCTTCCACCATTGCTAATACATATGCCGTCAGAACCGTGACCCTCCTCTCATTCTTGGGAGATTCAAAACCCGTGTTTGCTGGACACTTGTCTTATCCCACATTTGCCAGGTTCCCGCCTGGCCTCCTTCACTTAGACTCAGTCCTGCTCTGGACACATCCCGTGACGGACCACTCCACTGGGACCGAGCATCCTGGGGGCTCTCGGGTCCCCATCCTCATGCAGCTCCTAGAATGGCTCCGGACTCTTGAATCCAGCTGCTTGTTCTGGGACGTCTTAGACACACTATAGTTGGGAGGTTAAGAGCAAAGACCCTGGGAAAAAGCCTTCCTGATGTCAAGGTATGGCTCCTCTATTACCAAACTAACCTTGCGGAACTGCACTTTCCTCACCTGTCAGAATGGGAGGATTAATATGACCTGGACCACACATAACTCGGCCAGAGGAGGCAAAGGTCTGCAGATTCCTCAGTCCGAGCCACACGCCTACTCTGTGGCAGGTTCAAAGTTCAAGCCAGCTTTTACAGGACTCAAAAGTTGTACTCTTTTCAAATGTATAATGCTATCTTCCTTTAAAATCTTTAGTTTCTTCCTTAAAAACAACAAAAATGATCATCTCCTTCTTATAGCAGTCCTCATAAAATTTAAAAGCAAGTTATTAACTAAAGTACTTGAGTTCTAATAATAAGGAAATGTTATCCTTGGTTAGCCACAACTGTCAATCTAACAAGTTAGTTAGAACTAGAAATCCCAGGGCACCTGGTTGGCTCTGTGGGTTGAGCATCTGCCTTTGGCTTAGGTCATGATCCCAGGGTCCTGGATCAAGTCCTGCATCGGGCTCCCAGCTCAGTGGGGGAGTCTGCTTCTCCCTCCTCCCCCTGCTTGTGCTCTCTTTCTCAAATACAGTCTTAAAAAAAATTTTAAAAAGACCTAGGAATCCCCACAGATGTTTGAACCTCTACCTGTGCCAATCCCTAAATGAATGACTTGAATTCTTAGCCTTTACGGTAAAATTTCAAGATAATATTACCCACAGTAAATATTCTTGTGAGAAGATACTGGGTGGACTTGCCCATCAACTTGGGGAAGGAGACAGCAGCAGCAAAGACGGGCACCAGCAGATGAAGAGGAAATTCCAAAGGCAAGAGAGCCCAGCAGGTGAGAGCAGAGGTGGGAGACTGTCCTGGACAGAGATGTCCTGTGGCCAAGCAGAGGGCAAGAAGGGGAGGAGAGGGACCCACATGATCCACTCTGTGTGAAATTTACATTGTTGGAAGGATCCAGAGCAAGATCTGGAGTGCAGCTAAAGGGGCTCAGACCTAAGCATGGAGCAGATGTTAGAAAACGTCTACACAGAGTTCCATGGACAATTCTATCACCAAGCCGTAAACTATCACGTGACATTCGTGTGAAATTGTTTAAGTGCTCAATTTAACCCTAGGTAAGTTGTCTCCCTGCCTCTGAATGCGGGTACCGTGGGCCGGGCGCTGGAGGTGTTTTCCACTTATGAACTGAAAAGAACAGGATGGAATACTTACTATCAAATGACACAGGAGAACTGTAACATGTATAAAATGTACATGTAAATGAGAACAGTCGGAGTCTAATTTAGACAACTGCACATCTGTGATAGAGGAAAATGATTTCCCAATTAGAACACCTAACGCTTAGTAAAAAAACTAAAACGTCAAACACAGAAGTATTCCCCAACTGGAGAAAGTAAATAAAAACCATCTACCGCACCTAAGAGCAATTTTCATTTCTTCTAAAGCAGCCAATGCACTGAGAGCTATCCTTTCGGTTACCTTGGTCACAGCTTTTGGAGAAAACGTGATTGCATCCACCACAGTGATGAGGTCGCCCGGGTGGAGGCGATCAAAGTACTTCGCGCAGACATCATAGGCGCGGAGCCACTCCGGGGAGGACTCTGGGACTTGTTTAATGAGGTGAGGGTCTCCAGTCCAGAACAACTTCTGTAACCAGATGGTGTACAGAGCGCTCGGGGAAAGCATCCGTCCATCCTGGGCAGGGATTTTGGGAACAAGTTTGGAAATAGATAAGATATTTTGACTTGAAAGAACTGGCTCCAGAGCTTCTAGAGGATTCATGTTTTCATCTGTCAGCTTTTTGTAATTAAGACCTAATGGAAAGGAAAGAAAAAAAATAAGTAGGTTCATTCCAAGAACTTTTCGCACACATCCGCAGCCCTCTGTGTGGCTGGCGGGAAAAGTCCACCCACCGCTTTACAGCAGACAGTGTGTATGTGACACGGGTCCCAAGACCTGAGCTCCAGTCCCGGCCCACAGGGTTATCAGCCGCGCAGTCCTCCGCGAACCACCTCGAGGGGGGCGCACGAGACAACCGTGGTCCCCCGGCTGCCGGCCTGCAGGGCACCCGCATTTTCCTCCAACAGCGCACTCAGCACTCACCACACCAAATTCCTTCTTTTTTTTTTTTTAAAGATTTTATTTATTTGACAGAGACAGAGACCACAAGTAGACAGAGGCAAGCAGAGACAAAGGGGGAAGCAGGCTCCCTGCTGAGCAGAGAGCCTGATGCAGGGCTCGATCCCAGGACCCTGAGATCATGATCTGAGCCTAAGGCAGAGGCTTAATCCACTGAGCCACCCAGGCACCCCTCTATCTACCTGCTGTTCATCTGGCCTTCCATCTACTGCCCGAGGGCCCAAGGGCCCAAAATGTCTACCGAAGGCCTGAGGGCCCATGGCCTGAAGCCAGGGTTTGGATCTTACTCCTTTTCCTCTGTGTCTGGTCCAAATTTGTAATTTGGTTACTCAGTAAACCACAGATAAACTGAAGTAAATTCTCACACTGCTACAGGTGTCGAAAGGATACAGATTCCAAAGTGCCCTGTAAGTTCTCAAGCACAGAGACGGGAGACGGACTAATGTGCTTAGATTCTTAGTGACGTGCGTAAGGAGACAAAGTTGGCATTCTAAAGATTTCCACAAGGTCTCAGAGGGTCAAAGCACTTATTTTAAGGGTTCCACACACTTTTTAAACTGAGAGGCTCCAGTGAAGTGAAAATATGCCAAATTGTCAATTGTAAAGTTTCTTGGTCTTGTCCTTCATATAAGGTAAAATATAACCCCGGGGAGTAGGGAATAACCCTCTGGAGGATTAGTCAAAAACTCTGGATTTTAGTACCAGGACTCCTCTAAATTACTGTGCTGCTTCCAATAGATTTCTTACAGTTTCTTTGCTATTTAATTCCTGCAACAGCGAGTAAAGGAGTTGGAAAGATAATAACAAAAGTTAATTAGCATTGAATCCTGTGGTTTCAGATCTATGTCGGCCACAACACACAAACATGACTGTGTACAAAAAAAATAATCCCTAGATTTAATTTAAAGAATGAGTTCAAGCAGGGAAATGATCATCTTACCTGAAGCAACTACCTTAAATTTCTTCAGCAATCGAATGTGGGTTTCTGGCTTAATGGTATATTTCCCCAAATCCGCACAGTGGCAGCTTTCCAGGAGAGAGAAATAATACAGCAACCTTTCGTGATCAAAGCCACCAATCGTGGGGTAAATATACTTGACCATGTGCTTATGAAAGCCTTCTGGATCAGTCTTCAAAGTTTCAAAGAGATGAAGGGCTTGGGCTCGATTTTCAATTTCTACTGTGGACAAGCTGAAATTAGGGATGAAGAAATTATGTTAAGATTTGGTTCTCTTATTAAATGATTTTTTTTTTTAATACCAAACGAGAAAGGTTGCATCTTACAAAGTTCCTTCTTCCTGCAAATCAAGTTCAGTAAAACACCAGGATTCAGGCAGTTTACATAAAGAGAAAGGGATGCTGTTAGGTGCCTATTATTAGACCACTTTCATGTTATCTCATGTGGGTCACGGCAACCCTGTGAAGTAGGCATGACGCCACACTCCTTCAGATGGGAGAATCCCCAGTGCACACCAGCCAAGACATGAACCCACACTTGTCCACCTCCACAATGCACTGTTTATGCATATCACAAGAACCATTTAAAATCTGAGCTTCATTACAGAAACGTAAACAACCTTATCATTTCAGAATTTAGGAAATGGTGAGGGAAGAAACAGCTCCAACTTTGAGGCACAGAAGTTTTACCTCCAAGAGCCTTGAATTGCTGTTCCATAGACCCAAATTTGGCAGTGTTCAAACACAATTAAGACAGCAAAGAACAGATATGCGTGCTTTCACTTGAATTAATGAATGCTGTTTGAATAAAACACATATCTTGATCTTCTCATCCTGACTTAGATGTCTTTATGCTGTAATAAAAAATTAAATACATACATACATACATACATACATACATACATACAAAGGTCACTTCAGTTTAAACTATTGAAAAAAAATTTTAAGGAGTTTGGTTTGGTTGATCAGTTTTTATTTGAGGGGGGGGGGAGACTTAATTTCAGTCTTGGCTTCACCCTGGACAGAACATAATGCCTCCAGTCCAGTGTAACCCCAACGGCCCATGCAGAGTAAGTTTCAAGCTCTAATTTTCAGAGTCCTTCAGGCAGCCCTCAGCACTCCCAGAAATGCCCAGTCTCCAGAGCTCTGGTGAACAGGAGATGTGGAGGCAGCCAGTGAGACTGCTGCAGTATCAGATTACTTACAGTTGAAAAGCAGCTCCTCTGGAATATGGCATCCTATTTATTAGAACTCCCATTTTTAGAAAATGCCAGGACATGTTTTTGGTTTATGGAGATAAAGTTAACACAAATTATGTTTTTAGGTTTTTATAAGTGTGTGATAATACTGGGCATAACAGCAGCAATCCACAAAGTGAAAATATGAAGTCATTTTTTTCAAAAAATGCTCTTTTAACCTGTCACTTCAAGAGAAATCCTCTTCTTCTGCTAAGACACAATTTGAGCATCTACAAAAATATCCCTATCTATAAAAATGTCCCAGCTCTATAAAAACTTCCATGGCTGCCTCCTCTAGGCATCCTTCTACTCTGGTACTTAAAACATGCTTTAGCTTTTCATTTCCGTCTATGTCTCCCCTACTAGACTACAGATCACTTGATGGCAAAGATGACAGCATATCTTCCTTATCTTTAGTTTCTCAGTTCTGAGCACTCGTGTGGGTAAAAAGGAAACATTCAACATGTGTCTTATAAGTGCCAAGTAGATGGATGGATGAGCAAAAACTTTAAGTGTCCTCTACGGACCAGGCACTGCACTCAGCACTGGGGAGGGCATGAAGGTTCACAACACAGAGCTCTCATGCAGCGGTCTGAAAGTCTAGTGGAGCTGTAATACTTAGAGTTCAACAACAATGCAAAATTATGCTATGGGTAGACAGAGAACACACAATGGTGTTCCCATTAAGAGGAGGATCACTAACACTGTAACTTCAGAGGAGGTGGCTGTCAATGGTAACAAAAGGCTTAATGAAGGAAGTACCTGAGCTTGTCACTATAAAAAGGGATGAAGCGAAATAATACCATAGAGGTATGGAGACAAGAAGGCGTGAGTTCTGTGCAACAAACACAGAGTATAAATGAATGGCTCGTCGGAACGTATTCTGGACACTATCACTGTTCGAAGTATGCGCTGTCATCTCCAAAAGATACTGTGCACACAGTGGTATGTGAAAGTGATCCACAGTATGTATTATGTCTCTGCATCATTTGCAAAATGAAGTCTGAAAAAGTAAATAAGAAACCAGGTAACCCCATTAAGATGGTTCGTACTGACAAAGATTTACAGGCAGACCAGCAGGCCTGATGGAAGGGGGGAGTACAACACGTGCACTTATGCTGCTGATTACTATGCAAGGCAAGCTAAACCTAAGTAATTAGCAACCTACAGATGAGAAACTGCCATCAGAGAGGTGAAGCAGCTCGCCTAAGACCAAGGGACCACGTCTCTTTGGACCCAGTGCGTGTTCTGCTTACCTTGTCACAAAGCGACCATTGACTGACAAAGGTCAAGAGCCTGTCTTACCAACCATCTAAGAACAGGACTTTCTTCTGTAACACAGGCAGGAGTTCTCTCTCCCAGCAGCATTACTCTAAAAGAGTTCTCCTGTCATACTTCATTCCTAACATCCCAATAAAACAGAATACTCAAGACAGTCTCATCTACAATATGGACAGTGACTAAACCATCCAAGTTTGAGTTCACGGAGTTTGGCTTCATTTGGAATATAGTGTCTCTCAATCAGCATTACCTCCCCTCTTGCCCACCCATTTATTCTTCTGTGCCTAAATTCAGTTTGCCCGATGTACAATTTTACCTAATTATCTTGTCAAGACAGACACTCGAATACCTTTACTGACACATGATAAATACCAAAACCTCCCTCTAAAGCAAATTGCAATGTGCTAAGATCTTTTATAGATGCCAGTAATCAATAACCCATTGCAATAGTTTCCATTGAAAAAAGCCGTTATCTTCCCTTTAGAACAAGATATGACACCTCTGCTTCGAAAACAATTTCAAAGACCCCATATTCAGGAGAGTAGGAAGAAATACCATGAAACCACTATGGACTTTTCAATAATCAAATTAATGATTACTCTTAAAAACTGATTAAATGCTTCTTCTGGAGCCAAGTTTAAGCTATAAAGCAGCTTATATAATATAGTGCATATTTAACTTTCAGAGATTAACTACAGGAAGAAACTAGCATTGGTTGTATCCAATGCACAAGGAATAAATTACGAGCACTAATCCCTTGATTAGTGTTCTGTAAGGGCTTCAAGTTGTCAATCACCCAAAAATGTGATTCAAGCACAGTATTTATTGAAAGAACCTATATTTGTATGGGAAAACAAATTTATTTAAACAACTTTTTCTTTACTCAGCCTGAGAGTGACTGGTAACAGCTCCAGCACCTGGAGGAGGAATACGGAGGAGAGGGCGAAAGGAAGGATGGACAGTGGGGCAGGAGGAGGGGCTGGGAAAGTCAGAGAGGAAGGGGTGGGGATAGGGCTGCACAAATCCACGTGTAGCAGCTAACAGGCATTTCTGCCAAAGACGAATCCTACAAGTTTAAAGACATTTGGGTCCAAATTAATCACTACAATCCCTGGTGAACAAGGTGGAAAGAGACAATTCTACCCTCTAAGTTTCCCCCTCCGATCTGAGGGAAACCATCCAAGGTATTGACCACCCAAACACCTCAGAATGAATTCAGTGGAGCCGACCTGATCTGCGGTGCTGCCTGACAGCTGAACATGGCAACGGAAGAAAGATGAGATCAAAATCATCCTGGCGCTCTGCAGCTTCGCCACCATTTTGGCCAAGTGTCTTTGCAAACTGAAAAATGGAATTTAACTTTCCAAGTTCACCTACAGCGTTGATGGCACGACCAATGGTATCTCTGTCTATTTCTTGTCGGACAATTACTTGGTGACATCCTCTGCAGAATATTTTTATTTAAGTTTTTTTGTTTTGTATTGTTTTGTTTTAGAGAGGTAGACAGACAGACAGACAGACAAAGAGAGGGAGAGGGAGAGCTTCTTCAGCAGGCTCCAGGTCCAACTCTGAGCCTGACATGAGGCTCAATCTCACCACGGAGAGCATGACCTGAGCTGAAGCCAAGAGTCAGACGCTGAACCAACAGAGGCAACTCTCTTTGGGGGATGTTTTATATGAACTGAGTACAGTGGGGCAAGCCATGAGGACAGACTTCATCTCCGCTATAGTGACAATCCCAACCCCTCGAGTTCTGACTAGTTTATGCATTCTCATATTATAACCTGGCAAAAAATATTTAAAAACACCATGGCACAGAAAGAGTCATAGGTACCATGTATGGAGCCCTCGGGCAGTAAGTATCAGATCATCTCATGTCTCACAAAGCAGCTGCCTTATAATTAATGTCAATGTCGACTTGAGAAACAATTGTTCAAGAATCAGATGTGCAAAGTTAGGCTAACAGTAGTCACAGGATAGGTTCAGCACATATGATCTGCTTCCAGAAGTGACAATAGTAGCTAATTTTTTTTTTTTTTTTTGAGGATCTACTACATGCCAGGTGTTTTGTACAAATCTCTTAAATCCCACAGCCATCTTGCCAAATGGAATGAGAACACCCCTTCTGAAGATGCGGAAACCTAGGCCTGCATACAGGGATGCCTACCGACGACATGTTAGCAGGAATTCAAAGGCCAGTGTTTGAAGACAGACATGCAGGATTCAAAACCTGAGCACTTTCCACAAGATGGAAACAAGCCAGAATGCATTTTCTGCTTACGTTTTATGCCAGCATCAGGAGCTTTTGACTCTGTGGGGGAGAAATGGCCTTAACAATCACAACTTGGAAGGGGGGTTACAGATGTCAGGAAGGCATCGCTTCCAATTTGGTAATAGCGGTAATTAGTTCTTCCACTTTGAGGAATGGTAGGTTTCTTCTTATTCACAAGGCAAACTGCAGTCTTAGTCATGATCTCTTCCCCACCTTAGGCCAAAAGAGAGATCAAAACCAAATTTGAACAAACCCAATAAAACCCAGGATCTGAATATCTATATTCAACCCTCCTCCTCTAATATGGATTTTTCCTGGTCCTGAGTTTTTATTGTGTCTTAATTTTCAACATTATGACTTAGTTTTAACAAGCTGAGCTGCCTTAAATCCCCATTCCAGACTAAATATTCTCACACTACTCCAGGCTTACGGGAGGAGAAGGCCAGAATTCAGCATCCTTTACCTTGTGGCTCTCTGGACACATCCCCACTCTCAGCAGGAGCAACCCTGGGACACGGGTCCTGCGTATCTTCTGTTTCAATTCATAAAAAAGGCAAACACCTTACAATGCATTCATCTTCCCACAGCTGTAACTTGCCCTTGATCATCCTTGTACCTGAGACCAAAAGGTACTGTGAAAAACAGCTGTGCACAGATTCCCTGTGACCAGGGGCCCCAGCCACGGGCCTCAAGGAGACAGTACTAAACCAACCGACAGAGCAGATGGTATCGTGATCTCCAACACCCAAGCAAAATCCCTTGGGTAATTACCCGGGTGACCAGGAGGTGGCTGGCTAGCAGAATGAACTGAACGTGTAGGGTGCATGGCCTTCAGATCTGTTGTTTAAGTAACAAGGGGAAATGGGGGTGCCTTGGTGGCTCGGTTGGTTGTGCGACGGCCTTTGGCTCAGGTCATGATCCCGGAATCCCAGGATCGAGTCCTTGCTCAGCAGGGAATCTGCTTCTCCCTCTGACCCTTCCCCTTCTCATGCTCCCTCTCTCTCTCAAATAAATACAATATTTAAAAAGAGAGAGAGAACGAGAGAGAGAGAGAGAAGGGGGGGGATGGAGGGTGTTACCCAGGATGATCGAGGAGGTCGTTCTCGCCCCTCTCTACTTCTCCTGTGCTCACAGGCACCATATGCTCCAGCCTCAATGGTCTTCTGTAGCTACTGAAAATACCAAGACCTTCCTGGCCCCAGAACCCTCTGCCTAGACTGCTATCTGCTCCTTGTGCATTTCCTTTCTGGTACTTACCATGATTAGCAATTTATGTTTGGGCTATTTTTAAGTGTGTGTGTGTGTGTGTGTGTGTGTGTGTGTGTGTGTATTGGGGTGGTGGGGGATGGGGTTTGGGGGAGTCTCCCCTATTAGAACAAAGGCTCTAGGAGGGTAATGATGTGTCTTACTCAGCACTTAAACCTAAACTTAGACTAGGAAGACACTATAAACATAGTAATATTTAAGGCATGAACCAGTGTGGTCCTACTCGATCGCCCAGAAGCAGCCTCTCATATTCCAAAAATGATCTTTTGTCCAAAACTGAAAGACACTCACGGAGTCAGCAGCACAGACGAGAACAGTACCGGAGTAATGCCACAATAGTACGGAGCCGCCCAACTGCAAACCCGCCACAGACTGTCTCTCACCTCTGTACCCTTATAAGGTAAGCACGAGGGTCAGACAACTGAGAAAACAATGACTCAAAAGGACGAGGAGACTTGCTCATGGCTGCACAGCTGTGACCACGGGCAGCAGACCTGGACCCCAAAGTGTGGCCTGGCCCCAGAAGCCACCACACACTGGACGTTAGCAATGTCACACCCACCGGCAGGTGCCGAACAGCCCAGAAGGGAGGCTGGTGGCTCCGGCTGCGGTGAGGGGCGCAGCAGCCCTGAACGAGGCCTGGAGAAGAGGAGGCTGGGCGGGCCTGCGGGGCCGGCCGGAGCGGACGCCAGGCACATGGGTCCACTCGAAGCCATCACGGGCGGTCAGCACCCCTGAGAAGGAAAACACCAGAGGAATAATAAGAGGGCAGGGAGACCAGACTTCAAGTGTGGGTGTTCACAACCATTATCTCCTTCATCGGGGAGTGAAATCGCAGCAATAACCGCCACTCGTGAAGCACCGACTGTGAAAGGAACGCAGGTTTGCTACTTTACCGTGAAGTCGTTTAATGTTTATGACACCTTAGAGTTCAGGAAAATGAGTTTTGGAGAATCGAATGATCTCGTGCAGGGACATGCAGCTAGAGTGAGAGGGTGGTCTCTGAGCTAGCTGCCCTGATTCGGAGGGTCACCCTCTGTCGCATCGGGGGCCTCACTCAGCCCCATCGGGGCGCCTTCCCGGACGCGAGCTGAGCCGGGAACACCCCCAAGTTCAAGCAGCAGGAAAGAGCACGGAAAACACAGGGAAATCCACTTGGCAGGGAGAACAGCTTTTTAAAGGGATAGGACAACAGAAGGGACAGAACACAGAATCTTAAGGAAAAGACCGCTATCTTTCTTCTGACTCTGATCCATTACCTTCCCACAGGCACTGACTCAATGAGCGAACGGCGGGCCATTCCTCCTGTATTAACCAGTCTCGTTCCAAACCCCCATGTTACCGAGTCTGATTAAATGGTCAGGCAAACCACATCTTTTAAGTGAATAACGTGAGCACTAAACACCACTTCTGAATCAATATTAGGTGTTTTGTCACTCACAAGTAGTGACGCCAGGAGGTAATGATTTCCTGCTTTTGTGATCGCGGTGCCAGCATAATCACACTGCGATCCGGTGTAATGATGTGCTGTGAACAGTCTTGCACATTCCCAGATTGCCTGATAATTCATAATATATTCAGAGACCAACGGAGCATCCTGCTTGTACAGATACGACAGTCTTTTATGTAACATTCAATGAAAGGAAAAAATATTTAATAAAATGTCAAGGTATTTTTTAAATACCAATATGCCAAAGAAACATTTATTTGACCATATTATTGCGGTTCAAAAATGGTGAAGTCATGCACTATTTCTCATAGGTAACACTATCACCCGTGTAGCAATTTCATAAATACTTAGAGCGTAGATGCTAACATTTTAAAGATTTAATAAAAATTAAAAATGCTGAATTATAAGCAATTCTTGGCTGTTCAGCGGGATTTGGCCGCACTCAGTACTCCCTCCCTCTCCTTAAATTCTCCCTTCCCACAGCTTCCCTAGCACAAAGAGGCCCCATCTTTCATCCTCTCTCTCGCCTGTGCTCTCCTGTCCCTTTTGCTGGGAGCCCTTCATGCTCCATTAATTGGGGAAGGTCCTCAAGGTGTGTCTCACGTCTCTCTCCTTTCTCATTCCATATTCTTTCCCAAAGCGCACCCACAACAGAGCCCATTTATCATCTACGTGCATGTAACTCCCAAATTAGTATTTCCAGCTCCTCCTTCTCTTTTGAATTCCAGAGCAGTAAGATCCACTATCTGCAGGATCTTTCCTCTTATGCATTTCAAGGTGTGTAATTCCTTATCTTTTCTTTACACTCCCCTCAAAATGTCTTGTTGGTAACTATGGCTACCTAGCTCACCAAAGGATGTCACCACCCAACAGGCAGACCCAGTAAGATCCTAGAGCAGATCTTGACCCTTCCCCTCTCAGTGAATTCATACCTCCTTGGTCCTCATCAATCAATGCATTTAGTACTAACCATTTCACCTTCTAGATATCTCTGAAAGCTATTCTCCTCTCTCCTTCTAGACTTTCAAACCCTACTCTGAGTTATGTCACAGTCTATTACTCCAATGGCTCCCTAACTGGTTTTTATATGCCTGTACTGGTCTTCCTAAAAATTTTTCTCAACATGGGAGCCCAAGTGATCTTATCAAAATGTAGACCTGATCCTAATACCTCTCTCTCTTTTACAAAATCCTTCAATAGTTTCCTATGACTCAAGTGATAGGCCTGCCATCTTGCCCATGGCCTGGCTTCCGGGCTTCTCCACAGGGCCCTCTTACACTGTGCTCCCGACTCTCTGGACCTCAGCCACGCTGTCCACCTGTCAGGCCCTCACATGCATCATGCTACTTCCCGTCAAAAGGCCTTAGCACGTAACTGTTTTATCTCCCTAGAAAATGGTTTCCTAGGCGCCTGGCTGGCTCATTTGGTTGAATGACTGCCGTCGGCTCGGGTCATGATCCCGGACTTCTAGGATCGAGTCCCGCATCGGGCTCCCAGCTCCTTGGGGAGTCTGCTTCTCCCTCTGACCTTCTCCTCGCTCATGCTCTCTCTCACTCATTCTCTCTCAAATAAATAAATGAAATCTTAAAAAAAAAAAAAAATGGTTTCCTTCTCATTGTAGAGTACACAATTGTGATGCAATATTTAGATCTCAGCTCCAGCATTATTTCTTCAGGAAAGTCTTCCCTAACTTCACCAAATCCCCTGTTTGGGTTCTCTTCTGTAGTACTTGTCACAGTTGTAATTTCACGTTTGTCTATCATTATTCAATGACAGTCTGTCTCCTGCACTAAACTACAGCTTCCAAGACAGCTGGGATGCCTGTTTTGCTCACTCTTAAAACCCAAGTGTCTAATACTGTTCCTCATAGGCAGCAGATTCTCAGTTAAAAAAAAAGAAAAAACAAAACAAAACAAAATAGAAAACCTACCTCTGCATAAATGCATGAATATTAATGTAACTCAGGACTATATTACTGAAAGACAAAAAGTGATAGACTATTGTTGGAATACCGAAATGTGCATAGGAAATGTATAAAGACAGAATGTCCAGATATTGGGCTACTATAGCTCAAAAGGAAACATGACATTGTACTTTACGACTTCAAGATCCTTCTAAAATGGAATCTGAGAAAACGGGAATTAAACACCCATAGGAATCATGTGCTTACCCACTGTCAGTGAACAGGAACTCCAAATGGGTCATAAGAACTTCCCAACGGGAGACACTGTAACGCTGCGCCAGAGAAAGAGCGATGCTGTAGACGTTTTCCTCAAGTGTTCTTCAAGAATGTCCATCAGCCACGGGGAAGGGAGAGAAGAGAAACATATTACCTTAATCAGCCAAGAAAACGTTCATTAGGACTCTCTCCGGCTGCGAGGGGTACAGTCGGCACAGTCCTTAATAAGACGTTTCACAGTAATTCAGGAAAAGTACTTCCAAGGAATTCTAATGCTCCGTTTTCACCGTGGTACACTGCCATTGACGAAGGAACGGTCTAGACCAGTGGTTCTCAGCCGAGGATTCTGCGCCCCTGGGGACATCTGACAGTGTCTGATTATCACGGCAGGAGCGGAGGTGGTGAGGGCTACCAGCTTCTAGTGGGTGGGGGACAGGAGCGCGGCCGATGGCCAAGCCTCCTACAGTGCCCAGAACGGCTCCCCCAAAGCCGTTATCCAGTCCAAAGTGTACCAAGCGCGAAAATTTTCTGGTCTAGACACCAGGGCCTGTAGTCAAAAAACAGTGCAAAGGAAACACCAGCAGCAGCTACATTCTGAGAAAGCAGAGGTGGGCACTCCACAAACATTTACATTTCCCAGTGCCGGGCACTGTGCTAGCCACTTAGGACAGAAAGTCGATACACGTGTTTCTTGAGGAACTCACAGCGTAGCCCTAGCGGACGATGTGAGAGGTGAACCAACAATTAAATAAAACAGAGGGGATGCCACCAGCGAGGACTTCGAATCCGGACAGCAGCGATGAGCCAGTGACTGCCAACCCGCGCTCAAGTCTGGAGGACACGCAAGCGGACCAGCAGCGAGGCAGTTCCCAGAGAGGAGGCGGAGGGGAGGTCGGCCAAGGGGACTGCGCCTTATCCTCTAGCAGTGGGGAGCCCATGGAAGGTTTAAACCAGAGGATGTGATACACCTCCAGGTGTATCAGGAATTCTGGGGGCGCCTGGGTGGCTTGGTTCGTTAAGCGAATGCCGTCGGCTCGGGTCATGATCCTGGAGCCCCAGGATCGAATCCCACATCAGGCTCCCTGCTCGGCAGGGAGTCTGCTTCTCCCTCTGACTTCTCCCCTCTTACTCTCTCTCTCTCTCGAACACATATAAATAAATAAAATCTTTAAAAAAAAAAAAAAAAAGAATAATAATTCTGGGCCAGGGTGCCCACATTAAAGCCATTCTGGAAAGACTATTATGGGGCCCCTCTACCCCCAAGCAGACAAATTATTAGTTGGAGGATTGGTGGACAAAACCACAGGCAGAGAAATGAAATCTCTATTCTTTTTAAATGATACTGCTAAGATTGCATATACCCTAGCAAAGAAAACCAGGACATTTACTTATATGTTTGATTAGCCAGGAGTCGGGAAACATTTTCTGTAAGCAGCAAGTTAATAAATCTTTCAGGCTTTCTGCCATACATACGGTCTCTGTAGCAAATTCTTATTATTTTTTTATTCTTGTTTTCCCACAACCTTTAAAAATGTAAAAGCCATTCTTTGCTCATGGACTACAAAAAGGAGGCCCAGGGATGGAATAAGTCCGTCATGGCAAGAATTACCAGAACATTGTCAATTTAAAAATTTCTTAAAAGTATTTATTGAGTACACCTCTCCCCACGATAGAATGAGAAATCCTTGAGGATAGCAACCATTAGCCATTCATCCTTTCTGTTAGGGGAGTCCGAGTCATTGCCTGATGACATGAACGTGTTCATCAGGTACACACAGTGTTACCACCTGATAAGGGGGAAAGCAACCAAGCTATGTTGTGCCCTCTTCAAGATTACCCTGACTAAACACTGCCAAGCGATCATGTAAGAGACACAAGCAATGAAGGACATATACACCGCACCTCCAGAATACCGATGCCATGGAAATGGATCACAGTTAGTAAGAAAATGAAGAATGGTCGCCTTGCATACAACTAAAGATAGAGAAGGTAGAACTGCGGAACACGAGGAAGCAGGTGCTTCACAGGTTCTTGTATGTGAGAAGCCAAACTCCCATCTCTGAATCAAAATTGCTAGCTCGGAAATGCCAGGGATGCTCAGACATTTTAAACAAGCCATTCAAATGCTGTTGTGTATTTTTCTAAGGAACAAACTCTGTAGAAGATTCTATTACATGTTTGTCAAAAGCAGGTCTTTGTCCTTTAGGACATACTTCATAGCATACACTAGCCGGATATTTAAAAAAGAAAATCAAGAACAATAACCCTAGCAAAATGTAATAGACGATGCTAAGACGTGTCTTACCTTGTAATATTTATTCTACATAATAATCCTCTTCTAAGAAACCAAGAGTATGGCACCAAGGACTCCCAAATGCCTGAAGGAAAAGCCCACTGGACTTGGCAATGGGAAGCTGAGGCTCACCACTCTGGCCGTGTAACCCTGAAAAACTCTGTAAAGTTGATTCTCAGATTCCTCTTCCAAAAGTGAGGAGGTTGGATTAAATGACCTCCTTGGTCACTTTCCAAGTAGATATTAAATGACTCTAATGAAATATTAATCTCCAGGAGAACAGAGGGGCAAAAAAAAAGTGATTCTGTACTTCTCTTAATTAACTAAATCCTGGGACAGATTGTTCTATCTTTTCTTTGATCGCTCTAGTCCCTGCCTACTCTAAAGAGAATTTGGGGTATCTTCTGGTAGGAAAGAAGCTCGGGCTAATACAAACTCATTACAGAGTGCCAAGTCTACTTTGCCACTTTCTTAAAGATTTAAATGATAATAATGAAAAACAGCAAGTTTCACTTCCATAAGCAGGGCCATCTTTGTTATTTTAAAGTACTGTACCAAGAGGGAAGAAAAACCATTAAATATAGGCACAATTTAACCTTAGTTTCAAAGGCTGGAAGGCTCGACTGAACCGCATGCAGGTGTCTTCCTGGGAACACAATCGGGCAGTATGGGGAGGCCAGGAGGCACCACGAAGATGGGGATGGCTTTATTACGTGAGAAGCCAAGGTCAACGTCCCAGTGAAGATCCTACCACCCATGTAAACTTGGGCCAAGTACTCAACACTCTGAAGCCTCACGTTCTTCAGCTATAAAATGGGGACGACATTTTATGTCATAGGGTTACCTTGGGGATTGAATAACATTTACGATATAGTTTACAGAGCACCTAACACAACTCCTTGCACATGGCAAGCACTCCACAAACTGTGGTATTAAAGACCAAACAACTCTACTTAGTAACAACCATTGTGGGTGAACACATTTTCCCACTTTTTTCTTTTTTTATTTGTGTTTTCTCCCCCCCCCCCCCACCACCACCCGCTTTCTCTACCTTCTGACAGGTAAGTAATTCTCATTTGATCTAAACTAAAAAATGGAGACCAGTATTAAAACCAAGGGGCATTCCATACCCACAAAGAAAAATGAGAGACAGAGAGGGAGGTCGGGAAAGGGGAAAGGGAGGGGGAGAGAATCTCAAGCGGACTCCCTGCTGAGTGTGGAGCCTAAAGCGGGGCTCGATCTTGTGACCCTGAGATCATGACCTGAGCCGAAATCGAGTCAGATGCTTAACCGACTAAGCCACCCAGGCGCCCCTTTCACATTTTAAATCCATCCCTTCATGAGACAAAGGTGTTGCTTACTCTGCTAAACCAAGGATAGTTTCCCTTTTGTACTGGTCGTCTGCAGTAAACCGCTGCACATCCACCCCCTTCCGAAGGCCCTGAAGGACCTGAGCCTGAGTGAAATCCAGGAGACGTTCGTTGTAGTAGTGCAACTGCTTGGTCAGCGACACCAGGTCCTCCGGCCAGGCTTCATGTCCATATTGGGTCACATGCCTGGTGACCATCTTGATTAGCTCTTTGGGATCAGCCTGTAACAAAAAGAGTGACAACAAAAACAGAGCAAAGTAAGAGACCATGTCTACTGGGCTGTATTCAGCTCGTCCCCTGTTGTTTCATCAAGGCTCACAACCACCCTGAGCAATCAGTGGCAGATGTGGTACACTTTCAGACCACGAAGTCAAGACACAGAATTGAGTCTGGAAGGAGGTTTCTGGGCTCCTGCTCTAGTGTTCCTTAAAAATCTCCAACTAGTTAAAAAATAATGTTCACTTGCTTTTTTCAACTACCATCATCCTACATTAGACTGATCATTTATAATTCACCCTGGAAGTAATTTTTGTCATCATGCCCCTGGATAGAGTTTCTTTGGACCATCTAAGTATTCTCGATAACAAAATAACAGTTCCAATACCACCACTATAAATGCCTAGAGAACTAAGTAGAAGAATGTTTTCTGCAGGGGTAAGTAAGGAAAAAACCCACCCCTACTCCTAAAATCATAAAATCTTCTAGTTATATAAGGGAGCACCCAACCAATTTTTACTCAGCTCAGTTTGGGGCTCACTGGGATACTGTTCTATAATTCTTAATAGCTTCTCTAACAACAATAAAATTATTCAAATAGAACAAAATCCAGAATCTAACAGTTGACAGGAAAGAAAAATAAGTGATCAATTGGCCACATTTATTTACATTAAAGTTGGTCTGGGCATCAATGAAGGAACAGCAGCTCAACCATGAAAAATTTGGGGATATTTAACAGGGAGCCTGATACTTGAACAACAGTATCTCCATCACTCCCAACTCCTGGGAAGACATGGTTTATATTTTAATATAAGCGAATAAGGAAAAAACTCCAGGATCTACCTTTGGTTCTCAGAAACACATCTAATTATAGTAAGCTGTCAGCATTTCTAATGTGTGAGCCATTATTCTGAGCTATACAAGGAGATTTGTCAATGTCGAGTCTATATTACCAAACCCAGCCTGACATTTCTCTCTTGATCCTATTAGGGAACAGTCTGGGAGAGCCGATAAAAACCAATTAAAGAAATCTTCTTGGGTTCCAGGAGGTGGAATTGAGGAAAAAGTCCATGTTTTTTCCCTATTGCAATGCATACACTCAGTTCTATTGCAAAAACCACAGGCTAAGGATATCTCAAGTCAAAAGACTTGGGATTGAAAACCACCTCTCCAAAGTAAGGTACGAGACCATCCTTCATTTGTTCCAATATTTCTTGTGCACCTATTTTGTGCCAAGTGATGCATTAAGAAGATGTGACTCTTTCCTCCAGGAATGCAGTCTACCAGGAGACACAATCAAGCAGTTGTAAAATGGTGTGACACAAATGAGCACGGGATGCCATGGGAATACAGACAAGCTGGTTTTGGCAAGCTGGGTGTGGGTCTCTGGGGCACCTTCTTGGAAGAGTTAATGCCCAGATTAACTACTCAGGTATCAGCAGTTAAAAACGCCAGCAAAAACCAATGAGACCAATTCCAGGAAAGGGTACAACAGGTGCTAAGGCCTACATAGCTAAGACCTGAAAGAAAGAAGGCATGAAAGAAGCAAATCTACCCGCCATTAGAAGAGATGTGGAAATCCGCCGCATACAGATGGTACTTCTCACCACAGCTTCAGGCCTCAGCATCCAGGGCCATCTCTACAGCTGACATTCACCCCCATCGCCTTTCTGCTTACTGACTGAACCCTTGGACAGCACCGAAGTCACACACCAAGGGCTCAGCCAGACCAGAAGTGATGTGGTATAGGGCCACCGCTCCAGGGCCGGTCAGCCGGTCTACACCTGCTCTGCCCCCCAGGTGGGTACCACTGTTGCCTGTTTGCTCACACCTCATCTGGTTAGCACGGGTCTGCCTAGAGGTAGAGAGAGCGAGAGCACAAATGCAATGAGCAGGGCTTCAGGCTGGCAGGAGAGCTCTTCTACAGCCGTGCTTTCACAGAGCACCCTGCGGCCCGGTTCTGCACTCCAGCTGCTAACCCGCATTCACCACAAGAAGGACAGCTTTCTCCCATAGTCACTCCGACCCTGTGCTTTCAGACCGAAGCCCTCAGTCTGCAGTTGCCTCAAGCACTGGGAAGGAGAGGCCAGACCCAGGCAGCCTATCTCTGGGAGGGACTCCGAGCCCCTCTCTGCCAGGCTGTTGCTTTCCACTCCCGTTCATGAAGCTCACCGCCTCCATGTCTCAAGGCTTTCCCACAGGTTTCCTTGATATTCAGGTTTTACCTTTTGTTTTCTGGCATCTTAGGGATTTGGTACCTGTTTGAGGAGAGCGACCTACACACTCTTCACTTGACCTCAATTGTGTAACGCCTTCTCACTTCTATTCTCTTTGTATTCTGATACAATTTATGGAAAAATCCCAAGACCTGGTAGAGGGCAGAGCTCCAAAATGGTAGCACAAACCAACACTGAGCATAATCACTAACATTTGTGTGGGCTTTTCTTTATCCCACAGAAAGTTTCCAGTCTCCATATACAACCTTCGTCTTCATGTCTTTGCCAATGAAGAAAATGACACGGCCTAGTGAAATCAGCATGGACCCACAGAAGGCCCTAGCTAGATGATCTCGTGCTGTCTTAACAACTACATACTCAGTTGTGTCATCTACAAAATGGCAGTAAAACACAGCCTGCACGGTTGTGTGAAACCCAAGAGACAATATATATAAAACACACAAACCCAGGCCTGGCATGAAGCAGGTATTCTGAAAATGAATGGGACTGTGGGATTTACTCAAACCCGCTCACTTTAATTGTACCTCCACTACACAATTTGTTTTACATTGCTTTTTCTCAGAAATATTAAATTCCAGCTTATTGAATTATGGCAAAGACCATGTATACTTCCTGAGCTTGTCCTTTCCAGAGCGCAGTAGATTCTCTCGCACAAATCAAGTATGAGGTAAGAGGGGAGCGTGGGGACAGCAGTAGTGGCTTTCAGGTCAGTGGTACTGCACGCTCCAGGTCCCTCACTCAGTAGGGATGCAGTCTGGGGCCATTATTTCCTACCTGTTTCCTCACCCATAGGAGTCCATAAGCACAGCCTCCTCATGCTTTGTTATGGGGCACAAGTAAAACAAAGTATTTTAAAGTACTCTTGTCTCCCTCATTCTAAGAAAGCAAATTGGACCTAGAGCTTACACTCAAGGAATTAAAAAGCAGAGACAGACAAACACATACACAGAACCCACAGAAGGCTTCTGATTAGAAGCACCATTACAGGGTCTCAGACCCAGAGTGATGGGAACTCCACAGAGGGAGCCAAGGGAGGGATCCTGTCTCATGGCTCTCCAGGGGCTCAGTTTCTTTGGATGTAAAACAAAGGAACATCACCAGATGATCCCCCTTTTAAGGCTAAAATGCTATAAATGTATAGGAATTCAATCATGAAAATAAAATAAATCCTTGGAAATTCCTCCAGGTGTGGAATTTTTCTCATGTATCCCACCACTAAATCTTCAGAACAGATCTTCACTCCAAGTACAACCACAGACTAATGATTAAAACAAATATATTCCGACACAGCTTAAACAACTTCAATGTCTTTTCCTTAACTAAGTTGAAATTACGCAGCCCCTCTGCACTTTTTATTTCAGATTCTTTATACATCAAACACATTCACTATACTAAGAACTATTTAAGAATAAATACCTAATACTTGAGTCTTCAGTGTGGAGACAGGCGTAGTACCAAACATACATGTAGTGAATCTCATCTAATACTAACAGTTCTGTGGGACCAGATTCTACTAGTATCATACGTTTTAGAGACGCAAAAGGAGACACTTGACTGAGGCCACTGGGTTAAGTAGCAGGGTGGCCTGTGACTCCCAAGCACAATGCCTCCCCCCAAAACCACCATTTTCTACTTGGTCAACAAGGAAGGCATAGCTCTTGAGATTATAAATATCCTTTAAAATTTTTTTTCTTTTATTTGAGAAAGAAAGTGTGTGTGAGAGAGAAAGAGAGAGCACAAGCAGAGGAAGAGACAGATGAAGAGGGAGAAGCAGACTCCCCGCCGACTCAGGAGCCCATGTAAGTCTTGATCCCAGGACCCTGAGATCATGACCTGAGCCAAAGGCAGACACTTTAGCAACTGAGCCACCCAGGCGCCCCCTGAAATTACAAGGATCTTGGCAAGCCCAGTATATGCAGAGCTCCCACCAAATGTAATTAAGTTTTGGTATGAGAGTCCTTTTACAAATGATCAGCTTTCACTGATGGATTTAATGTTGTCATTGTACATTACTTACATCTAGATTGGCTTTTTTTTTTTTTAACACACATGTGCATTCTCCCTCTCATCCCTTTTATACACATATATGCAAGTGTAAATACAAGCAACCCTAGAGGACACACAATAGTAGGTGCCCAACTAAATATTTGATTCAAGCTGTATCTGCAAGTCTTTCATTTTTTTCTTCTCTAATGACAACAAAGAGAGTTTAGAATACCCTTTTCTGTTCAACCCCTTGACATAAACATGCCTGCTTTTAAAATTCTGTCCTAATAATGGTGGTGACTAGGAGCAGGTAATTAATTCTTTGATGACAGGTTCCTAAGGGTCTTCAAATTTATGGATCATCGAATACTTGTTAAATGTACAGAAAGGTTTTCAAACCTTCAATTTATTGTGTAAAACACAATACTAATGAGAAAGGACAACTCGCAAGGGCTTCTAAGAAAAAGGAAAATCAGTTATGGGTAAAAACCACAGGAACGGGCATCAGATACCCTGATTACTGGCTCTTCTCCCTGAGCTCAGGGTTTTCCATTACTAAAATTGAAGCCATTTTTTCTTTATAGAATCGTCATAGAGATGAAGTGAGGCTAGGTGGATTAGCACTCTGTAAGTTGTAGCCCTCTATGCAAATTATCCTCTTACCATTATCATCACTACTTCCAGCTCTTCCTCAAGGAACTTTACTGGTTGTGATTACTTCCGATATTTAAGTTTTAATAACAGTTCTTCCCCTGAGCTTACACTTTCTCTCAACATACTCCAAAGCAACCCCCTACCCCTACTCATCCCAAAGCTTCATTTCATTCATTCACTCAGGCCCCAAGTGTATGGCATTCAAGTGTCTAAGCACTTTGACGTGAATGTCATTTGACCCTCGTACAACCCAGTGATGTGCATTCGAGACTATGGTTCCCGATTCAGAGACCCCAATCTGCCCTCCACACAGTCTCAGCTATGGTCCGCTAGCGAAGAACCGAGGCAATCCTCTTGCCTCTCACCTACTGCCCTGTCTACAACAACAGGCCCTTTTCCCCCACGCTCCCAACGGGTCTCCATCAGTGTTCTCCATCCAAACTGACACCTGAAATCCCTGCTTTTGTGTGTGTAGGGGATAGTCAAAGCTCTGTCTCTTTTCCCAACGAAGCTCAATGCCATGATCCAAGGGTATGAAAGCTTTTGGCTTCTAGGAAGCTTTTGAAGGACTTTATAGGTAGCTTCAAAATCTGCCTTATTCAGTATTCAAAGTAATATTGCAAAACATCACAGGCTGCAAAAACTAACAACATAAAAAGGCATCAAAAACTTGCACAGAAAGTGTGGAGAATTAAATTATTCTAATTTTCCCCCCAAAATTTGGCAATGCAGTTCTTCAGGGGGTGAATAAAATATAATTTCTTCAAAGTATATGGTCAAGTCCCTGTAAAAAAAAAAAATTATGCCTAAATATTCATGACTACAGAATGCCCCATGACTTAATCTACTGCTTACTAGTAGAGGTAATAAATCCATTCGGGTTTAATAGTCTCCATTTCTTGGTAATATTGGTTGGGAAGTTTTAAACAGGTGGTGTGTTTCCCCTCTAGGGCTGTTATTTGCTTGAGATAATTTTCTACTTAGTATTTTCAATTAGTGGCTTAAAAAAACCACATTTTAGAAATAGTCTACCATAAAGTTTTGAATTCCATCCCCTGCTGGGTTTACTTCTCTAGCATATAAAACTAAAGGACATGTTTCCATTTTTAACCGATTTTATCTTCTGAAACTTTTTAAAAAGAATGCTAGAAAAGATCACACTTTGAGATGCATTTACAATAATTATAAAGGTAAGGTATAATTGAAAACAAAATCAGGGTAAGAATGTGCCTATTCACATTTGCGTATAAAACTGTGACATACATATGCATATTCATAAACTATTTCTGGAAGGAACCAAAAGGGAAACACTGACTTTTTGCTGTCTACCATTCTCATCATTTGGGTTTTATGGCCATGTGTGTATTATTTCTTAAATATAAAAACACACAGTCAATCACAGTCAATCAGGATAAATATGAGGAGAGAAGACTCTTTACAGCTGACCGTCGTCAATCATTGTCCTCTGTCACTAAAAAAAGTAGAGGCAAGATGGCCTCCTCCACAGATAAGCTAGGGAAGCTCCAGGCCCTGTGCTGGCTGGCCGGCTGGCCGGCTGGCTCCAGGCAGGGCTTCCCATCAGGATGTACAGGTCCTTTGTCAGAAATAACCCCACAGATTCTATCAGTACTTTCATTCAAACCTAGAAATCTACCTAAGTTATCCTCCCACAGCTCAGAACCACAGGGGGTGGAAGGAGAGAATGGGATGGCTGAAAACAGAAACAAGGTGAAGTGACAACTGAGTGAAAGCTCGCTCTGCTGAGTGCTATTATGCGTAGGCAACAAATGGAAACCGCTTTTATTTCAATTTCTACAGTGATTCATCGTGAGTTTGTTATATTTAATTCCAAACTCAGCAGTGCTGTTTTATGCAAAGGAAGATGCTAACAGGACTGGAATCGTGAGCCGTTAGGTGGTCCGTGGACAGCTCCGGTACTTCCGACATCCGGTTCTGGTGGCCTGTCTGAGTCCTGCCAACCTATGCAAGCCGGAGCTCCCAAAACCCAGGTCTGAAGGCTGCCCCGACCCGTGGCAGCTAATGGTTCCTGAAGCTACGCACATGCCAGTCAGCAGCCACTGAGGAACCACAGCGGGTGAGGTCCTGGGGATTCAGAGAGAGAGAGATGGGTCCCTAAACCCAAATAAGATCGCCACATGGAGAGGGGACAGCCGTGCATCGCTGACCACACCACAAAGAACCGCTCACAGGGCGTCCGCACAAGAGCAGCCCAGGTCTGCTCAGGAGCGGAGAAGGTTCCACACAGGAGGCTCTCTGGAGCTCAGACTTAGATGCTGAGAGTGGGAAGAAGACGGAGGCACTTAAGTGGGGAAATCACATCTGCACAGGCGCAGCGGTGAGAGAAGGGATGTGAACTCCAGAGAGAAATTCTGAGGAGCTAAAACACAAACTTCGAAAGAGGTGGTGTCGGGCTCATGGCTGCTGGGGTGAGGAAGAGCCGGCCCGATCACCGAGGGGTTCCCCTAGCACGCGAGGGAGAGCGACTTTACCGGCAGCCGCAGTGGAACGTCCGGCTGGACAGGACTCTCGGGGCCTCCGAGCCAGAGACGCTCGGGTCCCAGTCAAAGCAGGCGGAGCTGGGAAGCAGAAGCACCAAGTGACAGCTTCCCTTCCTACCACAGCAACCTGGGGCGAGCCACTGGATTTCTCAGAGTCTTACCTTCCGCCAAATGGGGATGCTCAAAAGGTCAAGGGGCAGAACAAATGCAAGGGCCATTGTAAGAGAAATGATGGCTTTTCAGGGTTAGTCTGCTCTTCCTCCTGCCCACAGACAATTCCCACATGCACGCCCCTAAGTTCACCCTTGTTGTTATCCGACCCCTCCCCTCTTTTCCACACTTCTTAGCCAAACAGAGGAAACCTTACTGGTCACAGTGAAGTTGGCTCACAGATGGCATTTCTGTCCTTTTCATCTGGGGTTAAGTAACTCTTCAACGTTTTCAGTTTCACAATTTTTTAAATTTAAAATTTCAATACCATCTCCAATACATTGTGAGAAAATCCCACATATACACAGGGCACAGGGACGCTTCGACACGGTCGTTCCTGCTGTTCTCTCTGTGTGGAGCGCGCTCGCCTCCTGTCTCCGTGCTGCTGAGCTCATCTCTTCGTCTTTCCTCAAAAGTCACTGTCTCGATTTGAGATCTTCCCCGAATCTGTTTAAATTGTACTCTACACACACATACTTCTCATTCTTCTTTGCTTTTTGTTTTCATAGCTCTTATCACCATCTAACAGAGTATATTTATTTCCTTATTTTGCTTATGACGCCCTTTCCTCGATGGAACATAAGTCCAGGAAGGGCAAGGGTTTTTACGTACTTTGTTCACTCGTGTTTCCCCAGGATCTAGAACATGGCCTGGCATAAAGCAATCACTTGATAAATACTTGAATACACACACACACACACACACACACACACACACACACAATTCAATCATTTCACATGTGCTACAGATTTGCTCATTAGTTCTCAATAATCTACCCAGTGAACACTTATTTACTCCCTTTTATTATCCAGGTCCTGCTCTAGGCATTGGTAAAACCAACAAATACAACATAGACGCTGGCCTCAAACAGTTCATCATCCAGGGAGATGAGAAGTACTTAAATTCCAAACAAGAGAGTGCTTCAGAGCTATGACTGAGGTAAGTATAGGGCAGGACAATGCCCACGGAAGAGCACCAGACAGGCCTGGGGGCACGGCGGCATGGCGGCAGGCAGCGGGAAGCCTGCCCAGTGAGGTAGCACCTGAAGCAAGGAGCTAAGCAAAGAAATGTTGCAGGCGAATATTACAAGCAAAGAGTATGAGTTTGAAGACAAGGAAAGAGAATACACAGGACCCCTAAGAGATTCAAGTGTCCTGGTGTAGCAGGAACAAAGGAAGATGAAGTTGGAGAAACAGGAGGGGTCAGACCGTGGGGGGGACGCGCAGATCTTGCCAGGACAACGGAAATCACGGAGGGATTTGAGGCAGAAGACAGGATGACCACGTCTCCACCTCAGAAAAGCCATTCTGACAGATGTTTGGGAAAAGATACAAACTAACAAAAATGAAGACAGGGTGAGGTTTACCAGGCTGTTACAGTGGTTAGGGTGAAGGAAACATGGAGACTGAATTAACTTGAAAATACGGGGTAGAGAGGAAAAAACAACTGGAGAGGTGTTCACACATCTATTAACTCCCTATGAACACATCTACCTGGAAGAACTTCAGAAAGACTTTGTATCTTGATGTTAAAAAAAAAAATCACGGAAACTTTCTAACTCTTCAGATCTCCTTTGAGACTACCAACCAACACAATGCTTTCCAGAAAGTTGCCAAGAAGTCCCTGGAGAGTGAGCTGGTTCCTGAGCCGGTGCTGCCTTAACCCCTACTGGAGGGCACACCTGTTTCTGTCTGGAGCAGCCGAGAAGTTAGAAATCATGTTGGGAGGCATCACTTCTGTGCCACATGGACTTCACTGGCTTGTGTTCTAGGATTTAATGCTGCTTCCTGAAGCAATGACCCCGAACAGCAGGTGCCTTCTGCTATTGAGCCCAAAAGGAGAAGGGGAGCAGATGTTAGGAACCATGCCATGGGCCGGGGTGGGGGAAGGGGAGGTATGAGCAGTCTAACAGCCAAGAATCAGAAGCGCAGGCCTGGGGCAAGAGAGGAGAGCTCCAAGGAACCTCTTCCAAGGAAAAGATAGTTTGATAGGAAAATGGTGACAGGAACAAGGCCAAGAGTTGAAGGGAAGTAGCGGGGTGACACAAGCTGGAAGGAAGAAACAGAAATTGGAGTTAAGGGTAAAAGGGGCAGGAATAAGTCTTACTATTCTTACCACGATGCCAAGCTTTGGGTCCTTCACATGAGGCACTCAATATATAAAATACAAGACCTGGAAATAAAATGCTCCCACTTCTACTAAGTGAAAGAGCTGCTGGGAACACAGAAGAAACCAAGATGAAAGCACCTTTACTTCTAGCCCTTCGCTTTCAATGTTCTACTTTGTCTCTTCCTATGCTGCAGGTGTGGACATTGTCAATGGGGTTCCTTATGGAGTGACTGCAGCATCTGAAGAAGGAAATGGATTTTCAGATATAAAAGTTGGGGTGGAATTTAATGGTCTTCTCCTAAGTGACCTCTCTCAGAAACAGTACATCATTTGGGACTTTTAACTTTTGGTACAAAATAATTTACTATAGGGGAAAACAGGAAAAATACATGCTGTACTCGAATTTTCCTTCAAGAGGACTACCTTAATTAGGTTGTCAAGAAACTGAAGTGGGGCCACAAAGTGGCTCTGCAGCAAGTCCTTTGGCCCTTCGAGGATGGACGCGTGGTCCGGGCCGTGTGGGTCTGCAGTGCTCTTTCGGGGAGATCCTCCCACCCCCATGTACGCAACTGTCTTCTACGCATTTACAGTAAGTGCTGGGCTTAGGAACCCACAACCATCTTTTCATGTTAACGCTCAGAGCCCAGGGCACACACGAGGTACCCAGCTGACTGGCCTTTCGACCCTCTGTACTCACGGAAAGTGGAGCACAGCGCTGGGCACACAGTGCGATCGTAACACAGACCACGTACATGGGAACCAAAGAGGGGGCTCCCATTGCCACAGTACCCGCTCGGAAATCTCAGTCGAGTACATTCTGAAGACGTGACTGACTTGTATTTATAACAAGGCACAATGCTTTTGGTCAAAGTAAAGCTTCACTGTGTTTCAACACACTTGGGAACTTTAGAGAAAATGGTTACTTGAGTCCATGCTTAGCACTAATGAAAGATAGGGTACTTAAAAGCAGACTCCAGCAAACACGCCGTGAACATTCTTTGCCAGCCGTCTGATTGAATGTAAGAAAGCCATTAAGTACACTGTTCTAGAAGGAAACTTGCCACATTTCCACCTATATAATCACTTCTTTCCCTCAATTTATAGCACAGTAGGTCAATTTCTTATTTCACATAAAAACATACCTGAGATATAAAAACAGAACAAAGGAAAATTACTAGAGCATGGAAGAAAATAACTGTACAAAGCGGCAGTAGCTATCAAAAACAAAACAGAACAAATCCAGAATCTCCAAAATAACGAGTACCTTTTATTAACTGGAAAAAGAAGAAAACATGCCTTTCTTGGCCAAATGTCATCGTGATCAAACTATGCCAGAGGACAGTCCATGTCTAATAATGTCTCCCACGTCTAAGCCTGTGGGAGATTATCCTGTGTGTCGTAAATGGTTCTCCCAAGCCTCCCCACTGCCCTTACTCTCTTTAAAGAAAAAGTGATGAAGGAAAGCCACAGGTTTTTGCCACAAATGGAATGTTTTCATGTGCTTAGCTATGCTTTGGGTGGCTGAGACCGCTAGAACTTTCATTCACATTTGGATTGTGAAATTCCTTCTTTACAGTGTGCTATGAAGTCAGGGGAGAAAGAATCCTGCCTCAGTGCATTTGAAACCTTTTATTGGTACACATACTGGATCGGAAAGTCTGATCTATTTGCTGATCTACTCTTAAAGGTGGCAATTTTTTTAAATACTCCAGTACAAAAAACAGACAATTTCCCAAGGCTAATATTTAAAACTGGTATATACAGGTAAACCTCGTGGCATCTGTCACACCTCTGTGTCCACAGAAGGTGGCACATGTAACCCAAGGCCACGCTTAGACTCTCTGGCTCAGAAATCAACAATAAAGTTGTATCAAAATTGTCTGGAGCGTGGCAGCAAGTGGGCATAACATGTTTCAAGATTTCATCTGTCCAGCTACTACTCCCCTATTTCTGGCTTTAAAATAGATCAAAGTACAGCGCTGCTCAAAGAACTACAGTGTCTACTGTCCTCAGTTGGAGCCATGTTCCTTTTGGGGAGTGGGTTAAAAAGCCAATTCTTCATTTCTCCTCTCCTACTACTTTCACCTACCCTAAGCACTTTGCAAAATAACATAAACGACAGCAAAGTCGCAAGGAGAATCGGCATTCACAATACACACTGGAAACTACCTCTTCGTGATGCCTGGAAAAACAACTCTGTCCAACAGAGCAAAGGCAAGGGCAAACCCATCAGGGAGAATGTTCCGGATACAAAGCAGAATGTTCTGGATACAAATGATTTTAGAGAAGCTTTAATTCTGCTTGTTAATCGAGTGGAAACCACAAGGACTCACCCTGTAGAGAGGATGGCACCTGTCCTTGAAACACGGAGCCAGGCGGGCATAGATCTGGAGGCTACAGTAATAGGCCGCCAACTGCAGAGACAGAGCAGAGTGGGCCTGCTTTTCAAAGCACTTGTTAGCATCTAACACCTAGAAAAGAACATGACAGAACAAACTCCACTGAAAGGAAGTTAAGGAAATCATCATAAACTATTACATTTCTAGTCATCACTGGAGAATTTCAAATCAAAGTTTCCACCGCATCATCTCAAGCTCAACTTTAAGAGGACCATGTTCAATGCAGAAGATACTATAAAGGCAGATCCTATGAGGGTAAAAGAAGATTTGAAATTAAGACTTCAGCTAAAATGGTAGCATTTGCTCTCAGAATACCGATACCATAGTCCCTCCAACACACAAGAACAATGAAAAGGAACCGAATCCTGTAATGACCAATTTACTGGTAAAAATCCCCAGTCTCAGTTTTTTGTTTACTCCTGAAGTCCTCTCTTGGTAAGGGGAAACTTACCTGTGGCAAAGCAAGAAGATAAGCAAGACCCAAGGTCATGTCATTTGGTAAAGCATCACTTGCCAGCTGCAAGAGAACTGAAGGCAAGAAGAAAAAAAAGCATCATTTTACTTGAGGATCTACATGACCTTCGTAGTTACTTAGTAAGTGCCATGTTTTTAGTCCTGTATGATTTCAACAGATAATTAGCTTCAGAGGACTCTTTAAGACCTTTTACAAATGTCTATTAACACTACCCAAATACAGATCACAGGAAATTATATTGTTAAATAGTAACCTTGCCTTACTCAAACTATGCTATCTGTTATGTTTTTAAATAAGAGAAAATTCCGTTAATGCAGGTACAAAGTCTAAGTGCAAACAGATCAGTGACAATGGTTTCTTACAGCTAATCTTTCGGTTTTAAAAACCCAGGCCATGCTATAAAATTATGTATCTCAAGGACAGCTTAATACAGAAAATAAGCATACTAGCATAAAAGATCAAAGCAACAAAACAGCTGTGAGTGCAAATTTCAGATCAGACTTTTGATTACTACAATGAAGATGGTTTTGTTCCTTCCAAGAACATCCCTCTTCATCCCACTCCACAAAAAACCCTAGCCTTGATTACATAATATGTTCAAATAGGTCCCAATGAGTAACAACTTTCCCACATTTTTTACATAAGCAATGACCTATCAATGTCATGGCTCTAATTCTGGCAAGCACACTGCCAACAAAATCTGTGTTTATATACAGTTTGCATTAATAAGGAAATATTTCATTCATTTAGGGTCTTAGTGACAAATACCAGGTAGTCGTATGTAATCACAATGTAAATCCTTTATTTTTAAAGAACACAGACTCTCATGATCTGCACTAATGAAGGAGAACAGTATGTGAATAATCCAAAGTAAATGTTATTCGACTTTGGAAATACACCATATAATTTTTTTTCCAGAAGATTTACCTTCCTAATTGTGTCTTACTTGAACTGAAATTTAAGTCATTTATATAATCTGGGCTTAGCTGGCAGTCTAGGCAATGAGATGGTGGTGGGCTAAGGAACCACCAGCAAGTGTCCAAATTTGACTTAGAACTCAAAATCTCCTGTGGATGACTCTGGGGGAACAAACTGAGCTTTCTCCACTGTGCTTTACAGAGAGAATGTTGCCTCTTTAGATACTGATATCATCCTCTGATTTCTCCAACCTTATGAACCAAGTTGGATCACCGGTCAGCCTCAGGACTTCGAAGGAATCATACAATATCAGAAGGTTTCCTAATCAAAAACTACTCATTTCAAGGCCCATCTGCAAATTCATTCCTTCATTCCATATCAGTGAGAACCTTCTCCGAACCAGACATTTCACTAATAAGAATCAGATTCCGCCCTTTGGGATAAACACACTGGAACAAAAGAAAGTCTCCAAATAAGTAAAAACTACAATGCAAAGGGCCTAAACCAAATTTTGTACAAATAGTTATGAGAGCAAAGAAGTGAGTGTGTTCTAGAACACTACCAAAACTAAAGGATGAAGGGGTTAGCTATATATTCTGGACACCAGAAGATAAAGTAAGAAGAAACTTGTAAGTTTAATTTACAGAACACTCTGAAAGGTATGAGAAAGATTTACTTAGTGTGCAGGAACTGCATACTGGGGGCGCCTGGGTGGTTCAGTTGGTTAAGCGTCTGCCTTACTCAGGTCATGATCTCCGGGTCCTGGGATCAAGCCCCGAATCGGGCTCCCTGCTCCGTGGGGAGTCTGCTTCTCCCTCAGTCCCCTGCTTGTGCATGCTTTCTCTCTCTCTCTTTCTCTCTAACCGTCTCTCTCTCAAATAAATAAATAAAATCTTTAAAAAAAAAAAAAAAAAAGAAATCGCATACTATACACACACACACACACACACACACACACACACTCCCATGGCTGTCACTTGACTTCTATCTACCATTTGATACCTGTCTCACAGTCCTTCAGGACCCATATGGAGGGGAGGAAATATTCCAATAGTATCACATACTAATAATTCTTTCCTGTCTATTTCCTTTCTTATGTAGTTTCTTACAAAGTGACCTACAACTGCAATCTCACCTAGTTTTTTTTCCCACCCCCATTTTGTTTTCAGATACTTCCCTTCTTTATGCACAAAGGAAGCCAATTTTCAAATAAGTGTATGTGAACCCACTCATCAATATTAGCTCTTTCTCCTCAAGGTTCAGAAGCCTTATATTTCAGGTGTGTGGCTTTGCCCTAGTTACCGAAGGTCCACACCTCTTATTAGAGTTGTGCTTGGGGCCATTCTGAGGCCCACTGGGAACATCAGTCCCATTACTGATTCTCTTCCAGTCAGATCTAGTTTTTTTAAATCATGTAATTGACTTAATCTTTCACAAACATGCATTTGTCTGTATCCGAAAACCGAAGTACCTTCAACGGATGAAAATACTCCAGAAGCCATTCCAGTGAATATGCTACAGACTCTGAAGGAAATTCCAAAACAAAAAAACCGAACAACAGACTAAACAAGGAAAAAGAACAGTGATGACATCACTGAAATAAATGCATAGTCCCCAGGAAATATCTGGGGAGGATCTTCATCTGAAATACCTAAGTTTCAGTACGTTTATTTTTTAAATAGTTATATTATTTCTTAGAAACAACTGACAAGATGATCTCTAGCATTTCTTGAACATACATAATTGCATACAAAGCTTAATGCAGCAGGAAAGAGAAAATAGCTAATTTTCATGATCTCAAAGTATGACAAAAATCACCTTCAAATGGAAATCGAAAGAATCATCATTGTTACTTTTACCAAGCAACAAATGTTTACTCTGAGTGAATAATATCCACATAGATTTTATTTCATACTTAAAGTGTGTTTATTTATTTATGTAATTATAATGCTTTGACATTTTGGGGGGTCTTGATAAACCTGCAAGGACTGCCCTTCGCAAACAAGTTGTCTGGGAGCACACCTTTGATATGCAAAGCAACCAATTCAGAGCCAATACTCTGAACCACCTTTTCTCACTGGCTTTTATATTCTTTCACACTCTTCTAACCTTATCAGCCCAGGGGTAGGTACTGGACAAATTGAGACAGCTCTCTAGCCTGGAGTCTTAACAAAATTATCCACACCATCTATTTTAGGCTTTCTCAAGCTTACCTATGGAAAACACAATAAAGGTTTTTGCCCCTGCTTTCCCCTCAACCCTCTGCCTGTGACTCTGGGCTGACCCAAGTGCTTCCCCCTGGGGCCCTGGGGCCTGCCCTGCCTTCTATTTCTAGGGTATGTGAATATAAACTTCTTCCTTCATGACAAACATTTCCACTTCTGGATGTCTTGCCATACCTAAATAAACCCAAAATTCCAGGTACATTTTTTTTTTTTAAGATTTTATTTATTTATTTGACAGGCAGAGATCACAAGTAGTCAGAGAGGCAGGCAGAGAGAGGAGGAAGCAGGCTCCCTGCTGAGCAGGGCTCAATCCCAGGACCCTGAGATCATGACCTGAGCCAAAGGCAGAGGCTTAACCCACTGAGCCACCCAGGCGCCCCCAGGTACATTTTAGAACTAAAACAAGATCTATAAATTAATGAGCCAGAATGATATGGCGAGAAGAAAACCATCCTCAGAAAGTTTGGGGATCAAAACAGAGACCCACCATTTCCTGCATGATTTTGTGTCCCAGAATTCAGAATGTTTAGGACTTTCGGCAAGTTATACTTAAGTATATCACATATTATATGATATCTTCAGCTGGTCTGGGAGCACCCAATGATCAAAGACATTAATATTTCTGCTGTAAAACATTCGAATGCTCACAAAACGAGATAAAGCAAAGACTTAAATAACCTCATGTCAGCTTAGTTCAGGTTTTGATGCCAAGCAAGTTACGAAAAGTCCTTTTGGTTTTCAAAGCATTCTGGATTTTAGATCAGAACCTTAATTTTCCTCACATGTAAATTAGGATTAAATGAAGCAAGCGCAGCTCATCTCTTTAGCATATAGAAAGCACCTAGAAAGCTCCTTCCGCCACCCCTATGAACTACAGATTTGCGGAAACAAGTAATTTTCCTCATTTCTTCATTTAGGACACTTTTTGATTTCCCCCCAAAATGACAGATAATCAGTTCTTCCATTAGTAACTGCCATGGTGGTAACAGGGGGGATTACTTTCATTTTATATAAATCATAGCTATTAGTGAACTAGCTGCTGCATTTAGGTGTGTAGACTAATTGCACCAGGAAGACACCAGCAGACTCAAACAGTCACTCCCGATCAGCTGCCGCACCTCTGGGACCACCCTTGTCCTTAATCAGCTTCTTCCCATGGAGCACTCAACAGTTATTTCCACTAGTTATTCCTCACAACCTCTCTGTGGAGGAAGATAGCTGTTTTCCTCAATCAACAAAGGGGATTTAGAATGAGAGAAAGTCCTTTCAACACGTAAGTAAATCACACCATTCTCGGGGGGGAAAAATGTTCCCTCGAGAGCTCTCCATTCTAACAAACTCAAAAGTTCTCTCCTTTCTACTTTCACTCAGGGCTCACCAAAGTATGAGGCACTGCCACATGGTCCTTCCTTGGCTTCAGGGTCAGGGTTCCCCAGCAGCAATCCTCAAATGACGCTCTTCTGTGTGTGTGTGTCACCAGACCCGCCCCTCCTCAACCGCTGAATGTGGGAGTTCGGTCAGATTAATTTCACGACTCTCTGCCAATCCTACTCCACAAGATCTTCCCAGAAGAACTCAGCCAATACCTCAGTATATTTCCCCAACCTTTATCTCCAGAGTCCTGACCCACGGGCCACTTCATAAGACCTACATTACCAAGTGCTTGTTAAGACTCAAACATTCCCCCACATTACTAATTCTTTACCCAGTACCACTCATATTTCTGACAATGGTGCACTGTTCTCCCCACTGGTAAAACATAAAATCACAGAATCATCTTGGACTTCACTCTCTTCTCTGCTCCCAACCATCAGCCGTCCAAGCAAGCTGATGCATTTCTAAAAAACTCTTTCCCACACTTTATATTTTCAGAGCCACACACTCTAGTTTAAAAACTGGACTCTTTAACAACCTTCCACTCTTATTTGATGCTTTCAGTCTTCCTCCTCCCAATCCATTCTAAAACAGCACTTTCATACTACTTTTCTATTCATTTTAATCAAGCACTAGTGTAATGTCTCAACAACTTAAAACACACACACACACACACACTCCCCTCTTCATGGTTTCCCTTTTCATAAAGAATAAAAATTAAATTGTTTGGTATTTAAGGTCTCTGTAAATATGAACCAACATTAATTTATGGTTTTAACTGACATTATCCATATTCTATACACCAGCCAAATGAGTCTGACACTCAAATGACTTAAGTAGAAACTCTGCACTGGGCTCCTGCCATTGCTTTAAGCAACAACAATAATTATTATAAAGCAAAAATACCTATCATTTTAAAAATATCTGCTCTGACAAGACAGATAGGAGAAACATGTTTTGCAAGAATTAGCTCTAAGGGTCACAAAAACCTATGACCCTGCGATTGCACTACTGGGTATTTACCCCAAAGATACAGATGTAGTGAAAAGAAGGGCCATCTGTACCCCAATGTTCATAGCAGCAATGGCCACGGTCGCCAAACTGTGGAAAGAACCAAGATGCCCTTCAACGGACAAATGGATAAGGAAGATGTGGTCCATATACACTATGGAGTATGATGCCTCCATCAGAAAGGACGAATACCCAACTTTTGTAGCAACATGGATGGGACTGGAAGAGATTATGCTGAGTGAAATAAGTCAAGCAGAGAGAGTCCATTATCATATGGTTTCACTTATTTGTAGAGCAAAGAAATAACACGGAGGACATGGGGAGATGGAGAGGAGAAGGGAGTTGAGGGAAATTGGAGGGGGAGATGAACCATGAGAGACTATGGACTCTGAAAAACAATCTGAAGGTTTTGAAGGGGCAGGGGGTGGGAAGGTGGGTAAGCCTGGTGATGGGTATTATGGAGGTTACATATTGCATGGAGCACTGGGTGTGGTACATTAACAATGAATTCTGGTACACTGAAAAGAAATTTAAAAAATTAAAAATTAAATTTAAAAAAAACACAAAGGAGATAGTATTACCTCATTGCTTTTACACAGGCTCGGAAGGCTAACACAAATCACCAAAATCAAGAGAGATGATTCATCTGTCCAGATGGTGTTATGAACTATATGTCTGTGCTCCCCCAAAATTTATTTGTTGAAGCCCTGATTCTCAGCATGGTGGATGTGGAGACAGGGCTCTGGCAGGTAATCAGAGTTACAAGAGATCATGTCCCTGGGCACCAAAACCTTCTAGGCAGCACAGAGACTTAAGGATTCTTACAAAGTAGAAGTCAAACCCCACACACAGGAAGTTTCTCAGTCTTTGAATCTGCAAGCCACTGAGGCAACATCTGACAAACTATCAGGGAGAACGTGAAGTAGACTGATCTCACGGGGTCTCACTGGCATTCACCAGATGTCACACTTGCCACAGATGGGAGTTACAGTGATTTTAAATTAACATTAAGGTATATGGGGGAAAAAAAAAAAAGCCTACCCTACATTCACTTATCAGGGTGTATGAATTTAATTTGCAAAGCTAGTTCTAAAATCTTGAAAATAATACATTTTCTATACAAGGTATACAGTGAAAATCAGATGAAATCTATGCCCAAGCCTCCAAGCACTAATTCTATGCAAACTCACCAACTCTAGAAAGCATTCTATGTTAAATTTAATTCCAGCACTAAATTAACGTAGGAAAGCTGCCCATATTATTGATTTGGAAATCATTAGCCATTAAATCATTCATTTAGCTAAATAAATAATGATCAATTTTTTTTTTCTTCAGTCAGTCTCCATAAAAACCTTTTCATCAACTTTATTAAAAAATTCTGAAAAGTCAAATTATGTTGGAAGTTTAATTTGTTTCATGACCTACTTGTGAACCAAAGTCAGAAGTCATATTTTTACAATTTTTAATTTGGGCCGTTTAACCTGTATCACTCTTTAATTCTGCTGAGTTCCTGACAAATACTGATATTATAAAGTAGCCAAAGATATCTATTTCAGATATATTAGTGTTAACAAGAGATACCTAATATGACAGTATTTATGAACATGCATCATAAATTTTAACCCCAAATGTAAATCAAAGGAAAATTATTAAAATCACTTCCACATTTTGAACAAAAATTCCATTTTTAATATACACAAGGGTTGTGAAAGCTTTTCCCAATCAATTCAAAAAAATCGGAAAAAAATTTGTGTTGCTTTAATGGAGTTGGATTCTTTCCCTTGGTGGAGTATTAAAATCTGAGGGTCAGGAAAGACAATGTGAAGAAACACCAGGACTGAAAGGGAACACCTGCAGTCCCATAAAACCTCACAGACACACTAAGAAAAGCACACACGCCCCGGGGCCTCGCATTCAGCTTCACCCGGCGCGCAGCCTCCCAGGGACTTCGGGCCCAGTGACTGTGATGCGCGCGCCATGCCCACTCTCCGTCAGCGTGCAGGGACACTGCACCCACCCCACAGAAAACCGAGCAGCCCTAGAAACGTGTTAGAAATAGACAGAACACTCGGGGTCTGCCCTCAGGTGGGAGAGCCCAGACCCAGACATCAAAGGCTTTCTCCAGACTGTCAGGGGAGAGGCTCAGAAAGCAAGTGTGTCAGTTTGAAGAAGAGACATGATGAGGGGTTCGGGAGGTGGGGAGATGCTGGAAATGTTAAGTGAAAGTTCCAAAGGGTCTGGACAACCAAACTGCTTTAGGAATTCTGAAACTCATGTCATACATGGGCCGCACTTCAGAGATTCTATACTGGATCCTGGGCCCTTAGTACTTCTTAAAAATTCCCTAAGGGGTTCTAGTGCGAAACAAGGATGGAGAATGATAGCCGCCGGCCTTGGAAACCAGAGGAACTGATAACTGGATCGGCTACCACGAGCCAGGACTCCGAGAACGTTAACACAGTCCGAGGACCCATCTATGAAACGGTGCCCACAAGGGCCCATCTGGCAAGCAACAGTCCAGGCACAGAACCTACAAGCTACTGTGCCCATTTTACAGATAATGAGGTAAAGAAAAACTCAATAATACTCTTCTGCTTGAAACCCCTACAGCTTTCCGTGGAAGGTTCATTTAAAATGTTTAACTTAGCACATGAGGCCTTAGCCCGCTTCCCAGCCTCGTGTTGCCTTGTTTCTTCCCTGGTTACCCACATATATTCTCCTTTCCAGGTATCAGAATAACCTTCGAAAACCTGGGAAAACCGTGATGTTTGCCATCTTGGCTTCTGTGAATTTTATTTCCTCTTCCAAAATACGCCCCTTGTCCCTCTCCCAACCCCCCTTCTCAATTCCCAGCCACCCCGCTCTTTTGATCTGCAACGCCCTGTTCATCCTTCAACACCCAGGTCGAATATCACCAGCTCCCGGAAGCCTCTTCAGACCCCCTTTCCACTCCGCTGTCACACTGTCTGTAATCGCAGTGCCTCTTGTGGGACTGTTACAGCCCTTATCGTACACAAATTAGTCTGTCTCCTCACCTCAACAGTAAGCCCTCTCAAGACAGGACCGTGTCTTCCTTAACTTCGCATTCCAAGTACGGGGACACTGAAGGACCATTCCTTCCGTGAATAATGAACACATGGTGAGAAAAGGAACTGGACGGGGATCCCCTGATTCCTCATCACATATGCTTCCCCTACCGCAAGAGCTCCTGGAAAACACCTATTGGCTTCATGTTTCGTGATCACTGGGACGCCTCATCACCGAGCTACCAACTGTAGAGAGATGGCCAAGTACCTAAAGACCCTGTGAGAAGGGAGGCCTAACAACCCAGAAATCTGTGCCTCACAAGGGTTTTTCACTTTCTCTAGGCGAACAGCTCTGGAAAATAGCAGAAGCCTTCACAAGCAATTTGAGAGGGTCTGCAGCGAGAAGGCTTCCTTCTCTTGGACCTTTATAATCTGATGCCTTTATCTTGCCTTTTTGCAAAGCAAGCCTTCTATGTGAGAGGTGCTCACATTCACACATTTGTCTGCTGCAGGCTAACTAACAGAAAAACCGAGTGTTGGGGTGCCTGGGTGGCTCAGTGGGCTAAGCCTCTGCCTTCGGCTCAGGTCATGATCTCAGGGTCCTGGGATCAAGCCCCGCATCGGGCTCTCTGCTCAGCGGGGAGCCTGCTTCCTCCTCTCTCTCTCTGCCTGCCTCTCTGCCTACTTGTGATCTCTCTCTCTGTCAAATAAATAAATAAAATCC